>NC_090266.1:467381221-467689265 GCF_040414725.1 Anabrus simplex | reverse complement strand
AGAAGCGTAAAGTAAGGAATATTTGATCTCCCTTATAGGAACCGCAGATCAGACGCCAATCAGTTTCCATATGCCACAAAGTCGAATAATCGATAAGAAAGGATCATACAGTGGTATCGTACGCGCTACCGGAAGCAAAAAACAACGATGTACTGCAATGCTTGCTATCACAGCTGATCTCAGAAAGCTTACACCTTACATTGATCTAAAACGAAAAACAATGCCCAAAGCAAAATTTCCGCGAGTGATCCACGTTCGTATTCAAGAAGAAGGATGGATGGACACGTCACTCGTACAAGATTGGATACGAACGGTTTGGGGTAATGTAGCAGGGTCCCTCCTTCGATGCCCGGCCCTTCTTGTGTTGGACAATTTTTTTTGCCGGTATGTCATTGTTATGGCATTACATGAATTGTACTTTTATTAGTTCATGTTTTCACTCCAGGTCGTATTGTCAGCTCGTAATGGGAAGAATATTTTCCAGTCGGTACTTCAATCCCCTGTGTCTAACTTACCTGATGTACCCTATTTGAATTTTCAGGACAAATCTCACTCCGGAATTTTACGCCAAATGACGATAACCGCAAACGAGTTGAACCAGTTGTGTTCTTATATTATATTTGATGTATCTTTTAAATGTAAATGAATTGTAAATATCTTAATTCCTTGAATAATTTACGCATCCGAAGTTTTCGCCTGTATTTTTCGTCAAAAAGTGCGTTAATTACGCGAGAAAATACGATATTATGCATTTTGTTGCGTGTGTCGGTGTGACATAAATATTATTATTCGTTTAAGTGTCATAAATGATAATGATAAGGTACATTTTCTTGTAACCATTTTTATGTTTTGGTAGTTTAAGATTTGAAATTTAACGGTCAATTCGCATTGTAACTGTAGATATGTATGCCTTTTATCTCGACCTTTTTTCACCTAGACCGTGGTGGAATATATGTAATGAAATTCAGGAATAAAAAAATCTTCCTATTTTTGGTTTCTAAAAGTTGGCAGGTATGAGTATAATTCTGATGCTGGGAGTAACTTGTGCCGTCGCATTACTTTATTACAGTGGTGGCCAAGACTTGGGCCACTAGGAGTGCAACCAAGTCTGATTGGTGCTCCTTATATCCCCCACCACTATGCTATTGTGTGACCAGACTGGTAGCCTTTCCCTTCTCTCCCCTCGACACCTCACCACCAGTGCACATGCCAAGAAGCACTGTTTGGCTAGGCCTTCTCAATTACAGTAGAACCTCGATTATACGTTCCCAGAAACTACGTTTTCCCATATTATTTGTTCAAATTACTTGGTTCCGCGAGCATCCTAATTAAATCACTGTAAAAATCCCGCATTACCCGTTCCTCGAAGAAACGATTTTCGGGATCTACAGTCCAGAAATTTCAGTCCCATCAACACCAAATTCTCGATCACACGTTTTTCAAGAAACTGTATCTTACGAAAGGACAGCTACGGCATACTTATGGATCTTGGTGTTGACGTTCCATCATTGTGATGATTTGAAGAAGTACTGTACTGGAAAAGCAATTGACGGTGAACTTGCATAAGGGATCATCTTAGCATCGCATTCGGGTAGTATTGTTTAGAGAATCCTCGGAAATCATAAAGTGGAGAGTGCCCACGGTAATTGGAAGGAGACAGAGCGCATTTCGACAGCTCTATTTGAAGACGGAACGAGTTTCGTCAAATGTACGTAGGCCTACTTGCAAAAGGTCTACATTATGTCCAGGGTTAGATGTTCATTTTTCTTTACTTTTTTCGAGTGTGTCGCTGAACAGGTTTTCGGCATTTCCCTCAGGGCACTGTATAGTCACTTGGCTTTCAGGCAGCAATCGAAACTGCTCCTTCTTAAGTAACACAAATTTAGTATTTTAATATTATCGTATACGATTGTTATCGAGACCAGAACAGATGTTGCATCTTACGTATGGTACATAAAGCCATGGAAGGTTTTGGGATTGACTATTACTGTTTTCGTCCTAATATAAGACGGAATTTCTCGTGTTTGTGTTAAAATGTTATAAAATGTTATAAATGTTATTTTATTTGCGCATGTTACATTAAAAACTTTCTGTCATTTCGTACTCGTACCAACTTGTACAGTGAGCGCACTTTCCAGCTGAGCACAAAGTCGCGAATAATCGTAATTTCGAAAATGTTAATGATATTTTTTTCTCTTTCCAATTTGATCGTGATTAGTGACGGGCAGAACTAAATATAATGCATTTGAGAACTTGAGGATTGATGCTTTCAAAACCATATTCTCGAGTTCAACATAACCTTTAAAAGTCGATGTAGGTCTGGTGACCAAATTACAATGAAAAAAAAAAAGAAAAAAAAAGGATTTTGCCATCATGTTGCATGCTTTTGTATCTAATGTGCTTTATTTTATTAGATTAGAGAATGAAAAAGTACTTGTGGTCGATTGTTGTTTGGCTTGGCGTTACGGGTATTCGATTTTTCGAAGAGTTTGGCTGATCAAAGTTGCTGAACTGAAAGAAGTTTCCAAAGGAATATGATGAAGATTTCAGAGGAAACTGACGAAGTTTCCCCGGCAAAACTGAATGTAAAGTTTCGAGTTTTAAGTCGCGTACCGGTAATTAACGTTTGAAGCCAGCCCCGCGGTCTAACTTGCCTGCCTCTCACCCGGAGGGCCCGGGTTGAATCACTGGCCAGGTCAGAAATTTTTACCTGGATATGAGGGCTGGTTCCAGGTTCAGTCATTCTACGATTACCTTTAATTGAGGAGCTATTTAATGGTGATATTGCGACCCCGGTCTAGAGAGCCAGGAATAACGGCCGATATGATTTTTCACACTGAACATGCGTCACCTCGTAAACTGCAGGCCTTTGGACCGAGGGCGGTCGCTTGGTAGGTGGAAGGCCCATTGGGGCTGTAGTTTGGTTTGGTTTAGGAGCATTTTTACGATTATAAGTATACATATTTCATTTTTGTGATGTTTAGCCAAATTGTTGATGGTTCATTTGTTTGTGGATTTTCCGTTTTTCCGTGTTGTGCATTTTTTTTCCGTGGTCCTTCCAAAAATGGAGAATTGAGGTTCCACTGTATAATTCTCATGCAAGGATGGTTTTTGATTTTTGGTGATGTTGAGGAAGGCTGCACTAATTGTACATGTTTTACACTGGCTGGCTATTGATCACATAGTACATTTCATTGTGACCCTTCTGCCTCTGTGCATTGTAGCTGTCTAGTACAGCAGTACTACGTAGAGATTTTTTAAAAAAATGGTAAATATATCCTAATGGCTGGGCTGAGTGGCTCAGACAGCCTTCTGATGCCAAGTAATTGGTTCAATCCCAGCTCAGTCTGGTGGTTTTTGAAGGTGCCCAGACATGCCCGCCTCATGCCAGTAGATTTACTGGCACATAAAATAACTCCTGCAGGATAAAATTCTGGCTCCTCACCAGTCATGAAAACTGTAAAAGCACTTAGTGGGATGTTAAACCATTGTTGTTGTTGTTGTTATTATTATTATTATTATTATTATTATTATTATTATTATTATTATTATTATTATTAATAATAATAATAATAAAGGGAGAAGAATAAATCCACAATACCAGAGATATCATGAACTGACAAATGTTTTAACTCTGGTCAGGGTTACCTGTTAAATGTTGGAGTAGACAGTATAACCCTCGACTCAATGCCGAGTGTTGGATGATGGTAAATAACCCGACTTTCTAAAGAGGCCAACATGTTTCAGCAGAGGAGCTCCTTTGGGTGGGTGCTGGTACCCCAGTGGAGGAATTCTCCAGGTTAAGGGCAAAATGATAGCCTGTATGAAGCATCAGTCAGGACTTGGAGAGGGTGAAATGGAATTGTATGATCTACAGCCTGACACAGAAGCTCCCTGGACAAGGGTGATGGAAGAATGTTTTATAATTCAGTTGTATATTTATCAACAGTTTCTGTGAAAGAAACTTACAAAATTTTGTTAGAATGTTAAAAAGTGTTAGAGGGGCATGATAGCCAAGTGGCATAATCACTAGCTTTTCACAAAGGGAGCTGCGGTTTGAATCTTGGCCAATGCATGTGGGATTTTTGAAGGGAATTGTCACATCTGTATTGTTCAGGTGCCGTGTACGATTAGAGGTCTTGTGGCTATAATAACAATAATCGCATAAAACTGCAAGTTTGCTTGCCAACGTTTATGACTTACCATAAGCACAAAACTACATGCACATCCATCACCATGTATGCACTGACTATTAAAGCGAAGGAAAACCTTTCTTTGAAATTTACCAAACCAGGCATACATTTTACACAGTCGAATCATGATAATGATGTAGTCAGTTAAGTAGAACAAGGGAAGAATGAAAGAGATATGGCAAATGGATGTTGGACCTGTACTTCACACTCCTCCACATCTTGAGCACTCTTCCTAGTGTAAATCACTTTTTTGCACTGAGTGTGCCAGTTTAAACTTCCTATTTATGGTACATGCATCAGGGAAGAAGTGTGAGTTCAGTCATCAAACCAATAACATAATCTGCTATAGGCCATGTAGCTGTAAACTTGTACCTGGAAGACAGTGGCTTCGAATCCCACAGCTGTCAGCCCTGAGATGTTTTTTTGTGGTTTACCATTTTCCCACTAGTCAAGTGCTGGGTCTGTACCTTAACTAAGGCTATGGTTGCATCCTTCACAATCCTAGCACTGTTCTGTCTCATTATTTCCATGTTTGTCTTAAGACACGTACAGATTTAGCAATACAGCCTCACAAAATCCATTTGAATTTGCCTGTGAAGTGATCTGATTGGCTAACTTCAGCAGCTGATAAAATGACAGTGCGAGGTATCAAGTTATTTATCAACAAGACCAACTCGCTAATGCTTATATACCTGGTTCACGTTGTTTCCGACCACCCTTTGTATTACAGTGATATATAAAATTATGGTGGATATTCTAAATCCCATATTTCAGCTGTATTATGCTGTTGTCTTGCATCTTCAGTTTTTAATCACCCATATTTTTGTCTTCGGTATGTCGTGACCTACCTGTCCTGTTCTAGTAGGTTGGTCACCAGGCAGTTGGATGTTGAAGTATTAACTGTCCTGCCGAGCGGAAGTAAGGAGGTAATTGTAGGTGCGACTCTGTCCCGCAACTCACGAAATAAAAGATAAAATAACTTCACTGTCCTTTATTTCCAGAATGACTAAGTCTACTATATACAATATATTTACAAGTTGAATGTGTTAATCTGAGGAGAGAGCTTGTTCCACACGCCTACCCTACGGCTACGCGAAATATCCGAATACTGCCCTGCAGCACGTATGTACAGTCTTACTGATACGATTATCTGCTCAAAAGAGCCTGGTCTTGAAAGTACGAATTACTGTTCGAGAGGGAACCTCGCGCCATCTTGGTGTAGGGTTATATCTGCTCTCCTAGAATCAAAGGTTGATCCCTTCCCACTACCTTGGGGGTGGGTCTTATGGGCGTTACTTCGCTGCTAGTCGGTGGCACCCTCAAATAATTATCGCGGTACGTGCTGCCCTCTGAGCACTACTGTCTCTGTCTCTGTCTCACTTTGCACTTCTCTTTCCTTGTCTCTCTAAAGTGCAACTGTACTGGCTTTGTTTTTTGCCGGTTCGCCGCCCAGCTCGCATACCAACTCTGTTTGTCGATACACAAGTAAACATCCGTTCTTGTCAACATGTTTTCGTAGGCGCATTTCCCAAACTCTTGGCCCTACTAAGGCTCTGTAACTTATTGAAAGATTCCTTCTTTCTAATTATTAAAACTGACTATAATTATTATACAATTACTCTGATACTACAAGGTGTCTCATATCACTGATTATTATTCTAATACTAGTTTGTTTCCCTTGACACCTTGAGATCGAATCTCGGCTGCAAATCCCGGCTGCCGTTCATCTGACAGTCCGCCGGTTCGAGCCCCTGGGGAGGTCGGTACATGACAGGTAACACCACCACCACCGCCACTTTGTTTCTATGTAGCGAAAGTGAAGATCCTTATTTCAGTGCATTATCTGTTAAACTTCAGTGTGCTGCATTACTTTTAGATAGTAGTAATTCCAGTAGTAATCTGGTCCTGAGTTTTGGTGAATGTAAGTATATCAGTGACAGCTAACACCTCTCTTTACATCATGATCCACTATTAACTCCATAGGATCTAAGTGACATTAATAAGGATGTAAACCCCATCACATGATGCATATGTCTTCTGGCAATTTTTGTTAGTTACATTGAGTAACTGGGGTTCTCTACAATCCTGTTTGCTATCTGGACTGATGGGAATGATTTCAAGATAGATATATCTTGTTCAGTAGACACATAGAAGGTGTCTATGGCAAACTTGAAAACCTCAAGAAAATGTGCAATAGTACTTTGTTGTTAAAGATGCACACTGCAGTTCAGGGTGATCAATGGCACAAGTGTGACCCGTCAAAGTGGAAGAGCATAAATCCTTGAATCTGGTTCGCGGATCCACCTCGATGTGATCGTGAACACTGGCGATGAGCTGATGAAAAAGATGAAGAACTGTGGCATGACAATGTCTGACGCATTACGCTCAAAGTCATGATGAAGACGTTGCCACCAGTGATTTCCTTGTCTCCTTCAAGTTGTCATTGTTACCAGAGAAAGTCAAGGTAACAACCTCTCGTTGCGATGTGAGGCCGTACATCCCACCTCTCACGCGGTTCCATAACTGTTAAAGGATCCGACACATGGTATCTCGTTCGAATCGATCTACGTGTGGTATATGTGGAAGTGAAGCTTATGGCGTGGAACAGTGCATACCTCCGAACAGGTGCACTAACTGCCCAGGTCTTCATTCTCCTTGAGATAAAAACTGTCATGTCTATCTCAGTGAGATGATGATCTAAGAGATGAAGACACTGGATAGTCTTTCCTACCAGGAGGTGTGTCATAAGTTTAATTCCTTGAATGCACCTGCCAAGCAACTAAACTTTTGTTTTATTGCACAGAGTCTACCAGGTTTGTTATTTGTCCCAGCATGACCTGTGAAGATTGCTGCACCCAAGGTGGCAATCGTTTTCAATACTAATTTTATTTTGGTGTAAATAAATACCACAGAAATACGTTCACTTCCTTGCATAAACCCACTTTATAGCCGTTGTGTCTATTCCTTAAGAATACACAGTTATACAGAATTGTGCACAACACAACACTATTAAGGGAAACACACTGAAGCATTTTACTGTCGATTCTGTCAAGTACAGATATCAGCAAGTCCTCGCACTGATTGCTCACTTCGCCATCACACGGTTTATTCTGAAAGGTACAGATATCAACAAGTCCACACACTGACTATTCACTTTACTATCACTCAGCAAGAATGACTACCCTCTAACTCACTGAAGTCGATTCTGACAGTACAGATATCAACCAAACTCTCAAGTCACTGTAACACTCACTCTAACCTGCACTCCACTCACTCCCACTCTCTGGCCTCTCAGCATGTCAGCTCGATATACATATACTGTTTAATACCAGTATAAATGGTCCGTTATTGGACATTATAAATTTTCCAGCTAACTCATTCCTGGTTGCCAGCGTTTCGCCCCCGTGTGCTAGGCTGGCTCATCAGTTGGACATTATAAATGAGTTAGCTGGAAAATTTATAATGTCCAATAACGGACGATTTATATTGGTATTATAAATTTACTCAATCGCGACAAATATTTCAGATTCCTTATGGGAATCAACATCTATATCATCGGATGGCCAAGCAGGCATCAATTTTTGGTAATGAGACAAAGTTTCTCACAGTGCATTGGCACTGCCGGTGGCTCCAAGTAGCCTACGCAGTGGCCTCCACGGTATGCACTAGCCAGCGTCTTGGTAGGTGTGCTAGGTACCAACTGATGAGCCCAACCTAGCACACAGGGCTGAAACGCTGGCAACCAGGAATGAGTTAGCTGGAAAATTTATAATGTCCAATAACGGACCATTTATATTGGTATTATAAATTTACTCATTAGCGACAAATATTTCAGATTCCCTATCAGAATCAACATCTATAATATATACTGTTTGACAAGCAGTCTAGAAATATTGACTTCTGGAAATGTTCTTGCAACACACTAAACACATCTGAACATACAAGGAACAATCGATCGGCCAGCCTCTCGATTGGAGTAGATCAAACTCAAATATTCGATTACAGTTTACAAATACACATGGACAAGTCTGTTACATTCCTAATGTTTCTGCATATATCTGGATAATAAATCATTACTGTAAGTTTCCAGAAACCTCCATATGTATCAGAATGATTGTGGACTATACCCAGTATACAAATATTACAGAGTTTTCTACAGTTTTTGACTACACAGATTTGGAGGTTAGACATATTCACAATATGTATTTGAGGTTATACAAATGTACAATACACTTAATATGTAATAAAAGGTAATTAAAATATATTAAACATAATAATTGAAGGTTTTACAAGAGTTTGGTTGTTTACTTGCTTACTCCTCGGCGCTACAGCCCTTGTAGGGCCTTTGCCTCTCTGACGATTGTAGCCCAATCTTCACGATCTTCTGCATGCCTCCTCCATCTTCTTATTCCCATCTTTCTTAAATCCTCCTCCACATCATCCAGACATCTTTTCTGGGGTTTTCCTTTCCATCTTCTACCACCTGGATTTCCTTTATAGATCTTCTTGACAGCCCTGTTATCTGGCATTCTCTCCACATGTACCAACCACCTTAATCTGTTGCTTTTTATTTTGGTTACGATACTTAGATGTCCATAGAGTTCTTCCAATTTGTTGTTTTTCCTTATTCTCCACAATTCCCCTTCCTTCACTGGGCCAAAAATCTTTCTCAGTATTTTTCTCTCTCATCTGTTCAACAGTTCTTCATCTACTTTGGTCATTGTCCATGTTTCAGAACCATAAGTTACCACTGGTCGTAATACTGTTCGATAGACTGTCAACTTTAATCTTCTACCAAGGCTGCATGATCTAAACACTTTCAGTAAAGCTAAGTAAGCCCTATTGCCTGCAGCAATCCTCGCTTTTATTTCCACTTTCATGTCATTATCTTTTGTCACCAACACTTCTAAATACTTAAAACTTTTCACATCTCTCGTAGTTAATCCCATTTAATTTTATGCACTTGTCTTCCCTAATTACGGTCCTCCTAGATGCAAACAGGTAATGAGTTTTGGCATTATTCACTCTTAGGCCCATTTCTCCTCCTTCCTTTTCTAATCTATCCAGTCCTTCCGCTAGGTCTTTCAATCTTCTAGACAGCATATCATCATCAGCATAAGCCAGATTCTGTGTTACACGGTTGAACAGCGTACCACCTGGATTACTGACCTCCACCTTTCTCATCACATGCTCCAAAACCACATTGAAGAGCAGGGTAGATAACACATCCCCTTGCCACAAACCTTGGTTTACTTCAAACTCTTTAGTAAGATTTCCTTCTATTTTAACCAAGCATTTAGTACCTGTTAGGTTCATTTGTACCAGTCTTATCAATTTAGTTGGGAACTCCATGTCCATCATTGTTTGATACAGTTTCCTCCTTTTCACACCATCATAAGCCTGTCGAAAATCCACAAACAGCTGATGCACATCCACATTATATTCATAGCATTTCTCCATTATTTGCCTGACAGTGAAGATGTGATCTGTTGTTGATCTACCCTGTCGAAAGCCATTTTGGTAGTCTCCTAGTATCTGCTCAACCAGTGGAATGAGTCTCATAGACAAAACCTTGGCTAAGACCTTATAAACCACACTAAGCAAAGATGAAAAAAACCTACAACCTGTTTTCCAGTCATTGACCGGGTCAGGGATGTAATGAATGAAGCATATATAGGCTGTTATTACAATGGGGTCGCCACTCCCAAGGTGATTTATTAATGAGTGATAAATACTAAGCAAAGATACACCTCTATAATTTTCACAATTTGCTTTATTTTTCTTCTTATGAATTGGGCAAATAATCGCTAAGCTCCAATGCTCTGGCATTTGTTCTGTTTTCCAAACTTCCACAATTAATTGGTGAACAAGTTGCGTCATCTCAGCTGAAATGTTGTCACTTCCTGGAGCCTTATTATTCTTCAAGTACTTAATTGCCGTCCTCACTTCTTCTATAGATGGTACAGGCACTGGTTTTAAATCTAGGCTAGGATCCTGCCAAGGCTGCCCATCCTCTTCTTCCAATCTCACCGTCTCTGCAGGCACATTCAACAGTTCACTAAAGTATTCCGCCCATCGGTCAAGAATCCGGTCTCTTCCCCCAATCATGTTTCCTTCTTTATCTCTACAGAATACAGCATGTGGTTGAAAACCTTTCTGTACGTCCTTTATTTTCCCATAGAACTTCCGTACTTCTTGCATATCATATTGTTCCTCCAAATCTGTAATCCATTTCCTCTCTGTCTCTCTCTTCTTTCTCCTACAAATTCTGTCTGCCTCTTTCCTCTTCTTCCTAAATTCTTCTGCATATGTTCTTCTTTTCCTGTTAAACATTTTCTTCCTTGCTTCATTTCTCTCCTCAATTGCTCTTCTGCAATCATCATCAAACCATCCTTGCCTTTCAGTCTTTACGTCCACTCCTAGTACTTCGTCCGCAGTTTTCTGCAATGCATACCTCAGTAAAATCCACTTTCCTTCGATGTTTTCCACTGCCCAGCTTTGTTGTTTACCCTCCAATTTCTTCTCCATCCTGGATTCATATAGCTGCGCAGTTTCTTTATCTTTCAATTCTGAGACCATATATCTCCTTGGAGCTTTCCCTTTCTTAACAGATCTGTAAGTTGCAATATGTTGCCTGTATTTTACCCGTACCAAGTAATGGTCCGAATCACAATCAGCTCTCCTACAACTTTCAACTTGTAGCATGTTAGATCCATGTTTCCGATCGATTACTACAGGGTCTATTTGATTCAAGGTGACACCATCTGGTGAACACCAAGTGGCTTTCCGTATATTCTTTCTCTGAAACAATGTACTCTTCACCACCATCGAGTTTCCCATGGCAAAATCAATTAGCCTCTGTCCATTATCATTTGACTCATCATGCAAACTTTCCTTCTCAACTGTCTCCCTATAGGCTTCTTCTTTACCCACTTTAGCATTGAAATCTTCAAGTATGATTTTTACATCTTGTCTTGGGATGCATTCTGTTTCTTGTTCCAATTGTCCATAGAACATATCTTTCTCTTCACCCTCAGCCTCTTCTGTTGGTGCATACACACATACAAGTGTGATATTGAAAAAATGGGCCTTCATCCTTAGAGTGCATATTCTTTCATTTACAAGTTTAAAATTCAAAACTGCTGACTTATATCTGTCATCCACTAGGAAGCCTGTGCCACCTATTGTACTTCTGGCTCCACCACTATGCAGAACTGTATATCTACCACTTCTAAAAACACCATTTCCTTTCCATCTGACTTCCTGAATTGCTGCTATTCCAATATTATATTTCTCCATTTCTTGTTTCAGACTGTTTAGGGCTCCTGGTTTATTCAGGGTTCGTACATTCCAGGTTGCTATATAGATATCATATTTCCGTTTGCATCTTCCATTTCCTGGCGTGGGTTGTTTACCATTATCATCAGTCCGGCTATTCTTGTCTATGAGTCTCGTAACGAGTTTTTTTCCGATATAGGGTTGTTAGCCCCATGATCAACCCCCAACCTGGAGGACCAGGGTATCCCTCTTAGTCTGGCCTATCACCTTTGACCTGTCCGGCTTGGGTGGCCCTACCAGGAGGTTATGCTCCCGCTGGCATAGCTCTCAGGATCACTTAGGCACGCAAGCTCCCACATCACGACAAGATGAAGATACCAGCGTGGGAGAAGAGTTTGGTTGTACATACAACAAATTGCTTCTGCGAGCAATGCCGCTAAGAGTAAAAGCCTGAAGGTGAGGACCATCCAGCCTTCAGCCAATAAGAAACCTGTGCGGGTGAAGGCAAATAAGCCAACAGCAGGGGAAGAAGGCAAAGTCTTCCTTCTCCAAGAGGTCAGCAAAAGCCGCTCCGAAGCAGGCAGAGGTGGCATATTGCAAGAGACAATTCTCATGATTGGTCCGTATTGAAGCTGACTATAAGCAAATTACCACAAAAATAATTTATTCTCTTATCACCACCTGATGATACCCTTAACAAGGGGCAAAACATGTCCCTGAGAAGTGTAAATAGTATTATGTAGATTTCACCTACGTAGCACGTGGCTTGTATTGAATAGGTGGTGATAATAGAATAAATTATTTTTGTGATAATTTGCTTAGAGGTGGCATAGTCGACAAACAAGAGCAAAAGGGCGGGGAAGAAGGGTGCCTTCTTAAGCGCTCCCTTATCCCTCCTGTGAAAGGGTAAACATGCCTTCTATCCGGCAGGTATGTGTCAATACCAGCAGGAGCACCTGCTGCAAAAATTTGCACGCTCCCCTCGGAGAGTGCCGCTATAAAGCATCGAAGAAGCACTCGGTGTCCATCACCTAGTCCGGTGGCGAGATGTGTTTAGGTTAGGAAGCAACCGACTCACTGCTTACAACCTAAAACTTTTACGTTGTTAAAGTCCACATTATGGCACTGTTACAGTGGAATTGTAATAGTTATGACAGGCCTCTTTCTGAGCTGCACCAGCTAATCACTAAGTTCATGGTGAGTATAGTCTGTATTCAAGAAGCTGATCTCACACCAGATCGTTACATGATCTTGAGAAATTTTAGATTTTACTGGAAAGAACAGGATTATGCTAACTGGTGTCATCATTGGTATTTTCACTCATTCTGACATCTACAGCAAAGCATTTCTATTTAGAACCCAGCTGGAGGAAGTAGCAGTACCTATTTCATTGTCTGTCATAACTACCGTTTTTAATGCTTATTTCCCACCTGGCCAGCCTCTGAATATCAATGACGTAATTGACCTAATAGATCAGCTCCCACCTTCTTTCCTCCTATTAGATGATTTTAATGTCCATCACCCATTATGGGGCTCCGAAATGCCTTGCCCCAGAGGAAGGGAGTTTGAGAATTTGTTAGGAGAGCCGGATTTATGCATTTGGAATACAGGGGAACCAGCACACTTCAGCTTTGACAGTAGTCTGTGCAGCCGTGAGCTTGTTCCCCTGCTTTGGTGGGATGTAGGTGAAGACTTCTGTGACAGTGACCATTTTCCCATTTATCTTACTTTGTTGAAATAGAGGTGTGGCCTCACTGATTTTGAGATGTGCTGATTGGCCTACATTAACACCTATAGATGTCTTTAACAACCTGAATAGCCAGAGCGCAGACAATGATATAACTTATATCACCAAGTTATTCCTGCTGCTGCTGACGAGTCTATTCCTTCTTTTTTTTTTTTTTTACCTGGGACGCCTTGATGAAAACTCGTTCCTTCTTGAAACAAAGAAATTGCAGCAGCTATAAAAGAATGACGTCGCACTCATAAACCATAGCCATCCTTTGCACTGGGAATTTCCATCGCAGACGGTATGATCATCAGTCGCAAGTCATTCCGCCTGTGTGTCTAGTTCCGGGAATTACTAACCTGATTTCCTTGCTCTGAAGAAGTGGGAGGCAGAATGCTGTCATTTATGGTTTGCCACTTACGCTTCAATAATGTGCCCTTTACAGAGTGGTGCTTTACAAGGATGCAGCTCCCAGACCAGAAAATGTCCATAACCAGATGTCGAAACACCTCAGCAAGGATAGCCTGTTATATTTTCTAGGGTGTTCAACTGAATCTGGATAGAGAATGAGTTTCCATCACATTGTGTATTCCACAAACTCACATTCGGGGAAAATGAAGTCCTGCAGGGATCAGTTCTCAAGTGTCACTCTGTTCGCGACTGCCAGAAATGTTATCACTGCTGCAGGTTCAGCAGTAGTGCTGTCACTCTGTGCGGATGATTATGCTCTGCATTATAGCTCATAAAATATGGCATTCGCTGAGCGACAATTACAGCAAGCTATTAGGAGAGTAGAACAGTGGGCCATAGAACTTTGCTTTCATTTTTCAAATTATAAGACCTTGGTTGTTCACTTCTGCTGGAAGTGTACTCTTCATCCCCATCCTGAGCTTTATTCAGGGGAGGTTTCTCTTCCTGTAGTTGGCACATATCGATTTCTTGGGCTACATATCAATAGTAAATTAGTGTGGGAGCCTCACATGCATCAATTAAAATTCAAATGCGTTAAGAAACTGAATATTTTTATGTTTCTTAGCAGCACTGTGTGGAGGGGGTGGGGCTGACCGCATGGTGCTCTTACGCTTTTATAGGGCACATATTTTATCCATATTATATTAATAGTAATAATAATAATAATAATAATAATAATAATAATAATGCTATTTGCTTTACGTCCCACTACTTTTTTTATTTACGATTTTCGGAGACGCCGAGGTGCCGGAATTTAGTCCTGCAGGCTAACATATTTGAGCACCTTCAAATAGCACCGGACTGAGCCAGGATTGAACCTGCCAAGTTGGGGTCAGAAGGCCAGTGCCTCACCGTTTGAGCCACTCAGCCCGGCCAGATTATACTACAGCATTGCAGCATATGGATCAGCAAGGAAAAGCGTTCTTCTTAAACTGAATAGCATCCACCACAATGGAGTTAGGTTGGCAATAGGAGCTTTCTGTACGAGTCCCACTGCTAGCCTGCTCGCTGAATTTGGTGTGCTACCTTTACACATGAGGCACCAGCAAACGCTGTTGTCCTATGTTGTGAATTTGCGGCAGATAACACTTCTCCCAAGCTACCCCTGCGTATTCCACAATGAAAACCGTCGGCTGTATGCTGCTTATCCACAGCAACGCAGCCAGTTGGTATATACAGGGTCATCGAAAATGAATGCCTAGATTTTAAATCATTGCTATTAAAAGCTATTAAAGGTAATGTAATGATTTTAGCCTTAAATGCGTGAAAAAAGATACAAGGTTTTTTCATACCTTAGTAAGTTTCAATGTGAGCTCAGTTAGTTGCTCTGCAGACGTCTAATCTGTAGTACACTTCATGCCACATGCATTGAATCATATCTGGCATAACAGTAGAAATGGCAGGAGCAATTCACTCCCGAAGATGCACCAAATCACGAATCTCTTCTGTGTACACAATGATTTTTACATACCTCTAGAAAAAAATCCTAAGGAATTAGGTCTGGACTTCTGGGAGATCAGGAAATGGGGGCATCTCTGCCAATCCAACAATTTGGAAAGTGTCCGTCAAGTGTATGGAGTACTTCACGAAGGTAGTGAGGCAGAGCCCCATCTTACGTAAAAAGGACACTGTCCAGTCTGTTGTTCGATATCTTAAATTTGGGGGAACACAAACTGTTCAAGCATGTCGAGGTAAATTAGGCCTGTAATTGTTTTTTCAGTGAAAAAGATAGGTCCAGTAACTTGGTCATGAAGTAACCTGCACCACACATTGAGTTTTGGGGAATTATGAACATACTCATGAATTTCGTTAGGCAGTTGCGATCCCCATATCCGGCAATTGTGATGATTCACACAACCACTTATGTGAAACATTGCTTCATCAGTAAAACACACACTCTTTAGAATGGTTGGATTTTCATCAATTTCATTTAACATAAAAGCTGCAAATTCAGTATGCTTTTAGGTTTTATTTCCTGCTTAAATTGAAGTTTTTATGCACAGAGTCGCCGTTTGTGCAGTAAGTTTTGAATTGTTGTTTTAGGAATTTGCAGGCAAGGCTTTGATTTCTTTGGGCTCCGAACACACGATTGGCGAATATGTTCTTGGTTGGCCTGTCCGACCTTTTATTGCCATGTTCCCTGTTTCTCTAAACTGATTAAACCATTGAGTAATAGCTTTGTTATCAGGTGCAGTTTCGCCTGGATAATTTCTCCGAAAGAGCCGCTGTACACTGACAATTGATTAAACCATTGAGTAATAGCTTTGTTATCAGGTGCAGTTTCGCCTGGATAATTTCTCCGAAAGAGCCGCTGTACACTGACAATTGACTTTGACTTCACGAACAAAATAATGTACTGTGCTTTCTGTTGAACGATCAACATCATACTGGGGCGGCGGTTACTGGTTGGCCTTCACCTGGTGGACCATGATGACTGCATAGCCAGTTCACGCATACCAAGGTCACGCTAATGCATTAAACAAAACTTGTGCTAACTAGTTACCACATAGTGAAAGAATCACTCATTTAACATATAAGGTTTCGATGAAATAATTTTTTTAAATCGATGCATTATTTTTTGATGACTCTGTACTTGGATAGCATTTACAGATTGTTTGATGTACCTTCAGTTCCTTTTCCTGTTAGACAACCAAGTAAGGTACCTCTGTGGTTGATACAATAACCTGAAATCATCCTGGATCTGCACACCGACCCAAAAATGAACACTAACTCCTCCATTCATTGGAGGCTCTTCACGTCCGTTGTTAGCCGGTATCCAGGTGTTGCGACTGATGAATCAACATACCAAGCGCACATAACAAAGTTAATTTCCAGAGGCGCACAAAATACAAGTCGATATAAGTCAGATCGAGGACCAGACTGACCTATACGAGCAGACACAAAAACATCACGCAGTAGGTGATTTAAAATATTTATTCCACATGAATAAATGAATTAACACCACATATTTACACATACAGTCAAACCTCGATATCTTGAACCACCATTACTCGAATTTTCAGTATCTCAAAGTAACTTCAATTTCCCGGCCGTTTGACCTATTTTTCAACTGTATTTATTTCTCTATTACTCAAAATTCGGTTACACGAATTTCTCGATTTTTCGAAGCAAACATTTCCTCCCTTGAAGCAAAAAATACTCTAACTCGAATTTTATGCAACATGAACTGTGCAATACCGCATTGGTGGTTTGTGAGGAGCAGTTAACAAGTAGAGAAAGGGTTACAGAGATGTTCGTAGCTAATATGACGGAACCGAAAACTAAAACTTCTAGTGATCAGGAAATCGGCAAAGCATCACTGTTTCTTGGGTGTGAATTAATAACCGGTCACATACAAAAGCAACTCCCGAAGTCGCGGATGACAATCTCAATTTACGAATCTCGGCTGGGTGGTATTGACGAGAAGTTTCAATGTGAAGGGAGGAAAGGTTAATTGTAACAAACAGAAGAGACTAACGGATTTTTTTCCAAAGGTGTCAGCTGAGGTATGTTTCTTGTTTCACTACTGTATTTACTGTATCCTGTCTTAAAAAGCTACTATAATAAGGGTTGTAATTAAAGTGATGCCGTAAAATAGAGTTTGTATATTTTTAAGTACTGTTAAAAATAATGTATTTAGTATAAGCCCGTAGATACATTTGATTCAATTATGTGCTATACATGGTCAGAAATGATATTCTCTATATTTCGAAATTTTGATAACTCGAAATAAAATTATAGCTCCAGAGGTGATTCGAGATATCGAGGCTGCACTGTATGTACAAACAAGTTTGGATTTATACCAATATGCGTCTACTGCTGTCTGTTGCCATGTTCTGTCTGTCTCTCAATCACAAAGATGCAGTAGCGTGTTGCCAACTGTGAAATGACAAAGATATGAAATGTGGCAGGTGAGTTGCCAACACAAAAGCCTCAACATATTCCACACACACACACACACACACACACACACACACACACACACACACACACACACACACACACACACACACACACACACACACACACACACACACACACACACCTGAGAGATCTCAACACTCAAAACCAATGTTGAATGTCTTACACAGAATCACAGTACAAATGAATGAAAAACTATACAGGCATGATATTGTATAGGCTTTTGGACTTGTGCCGTATCAAGAAAAATACAGTGAAATTCTTAATGTTTCGCAGAAAACTGTGCTCTGCGTCCTCAGAAGAATTCTCAACTGTCCACGAGAAAGGCTTCTTAAACAATGACACTATGAATTTGGAACGATATAATAGAAGTAGAAGTGGAAATGGTACGTTCATTCACCACAGGTGGCTCCTAGAACGTGGCACAACTCTAGAGTTCGAAGCGGAAGCTGGCCGAACCATCACAGTCAGACTAAGCGGTTCACATAACGTGTTTGCGTAACATATGACAGGTGTAAGACATAGACATAGCCCGGAATGAAACATCGGGCGACGAGGAACATATGAATTTGGAAAACACAGAGACGAAATAACAATAGGGAAGGGGCAGGAAAGGGAACTACCTACGTAAATTCTTAATGGCTGGCAACCAGGTATTACTTAATTGATAGCCGGTGTCCCTGTTGAAATTGTTAGGATTAATACATATTTCCACAGCTTCCCGTATAATCCTGGACCTGTAGTGTCTAGTGTGGGTAAGAGCTCGAGCATCTTGGAACATGACATCATGACCTGACGATAGAGCGTGCTCTGCTATTGCCGATTTGTCAGGTTGTTTGAGATGAATATTACGTTCATGTACTTTGATACGGGTACCAATGGACCGGCATGTTTGGCTGATGTATACTTTACCGTACGTACTACAGGGAATTTCGTATACCCCAAGATGTAAAAGTGGGGACAATTTGTCCCTGGTTTTACTCAGACTGTGAGCAGTTTTAGTGGTGGTGCCAAACACGGTTTTTATATTGTGTTTGCGGAGGACATTGGCAATTCGATCTGTGGTGTTGTGAATGCAAGGCAAGTAGGCAGTTCTCTTCACTTCTTCCTTCTGTGAGATTTGCTTGGTTGTTTCTCTGGGATGTAGGGCTCTATGAATCTGCAAATCGCTGTAACCATTGCCCTTAAACGCGACTTTGAGCATGTCCATCTCCATCTGAATATGTGATGGCTCACAAATTCGTCTCGCCCTCTCGGCGAGTGTCGTGAGGATGCCTTGCTTTTGTGCTGGATGGTGGTGAGAATCTGCATGAAGATAGCAGTTTGTGTGGGTAGACTTGCAATAGACGGTATGTCCTAAGGAGCCGTCCGATTTCTTTCTTACTAGAACATCCAAGAAAGGAAGGCATCCGTCTGACTCCATCTCCATAGTGACTTTTATTGACGGATGTTGCTGATTTAGGTGGTCCAGAAATAGATCAAGTTTTTCAGGACCTTCTGTCCAGATCACAAATACATCATCAACATACCTCCACCATATCATAGGCTTGACGGGCGGTGAAGCAATAGCCTCCTCCTCAAAATGCTCCATAAAGAAATTAGCCACCTACGGGTGAAAGTGGACTTCCCATAGCCACACCGTCCGTCTGTTCGTAAAAATTCCCACCCCACAAGAAATAGCTGGATGTCATGCAGTGGTAAAATAGCTTAGTAATGTCCTCAGGGAACAGGTGTTCAATGAGAGACATGACCGAGTCAATCGGCACTTTAGTGAACAAGGAATCCACATCGAAACTCGGCTAATGCACTTGGCTCGGCGATGATGAATCAGTCAGACAATCAGGACATGTTATTTTATATATATGGATTTGAAGACTTAATTTCATAGTAGACATCAGCTCCTAGCAAGATATCAATAGTAGAAGGACCAAGCTCGATAGCTGCAGTCGCTTAAGTGCGGCCAGTATCCAGTATTCAGGAGATAGTGGGTTCGAACCCCACTGTCGGCAGCCCTGAAGATGGTTTTCCATGGTTTCCCATTTTCACACCAGGCAAATGCTGGGGCTGTACCTTAATTAAGGCCACGGACGCTTCCTTCTCACTCCTAGCCCTCTCCTGTCCCATCGTCGCCATAAGATCTATCTGTGTCGGTGCGACATAAAGCAGCTAGCAAGAAAAAATAAATAAATAAATAGTAGAAGGCTGATTAAATGTCCTATCACTCAAAATGATATTGAGGAATAACCCAATTGGAACAGTCAATTCCTTGTGCAGGAAGTGGACTTGTGTTAGTGTTCATAACTGCACAGGAGACATTAGAGAACAAAACGAGGTTAACCCTCTTGGAGCCAAGAGCCGATCTGGTCGGCTGCTCCCCATCAGCTGGAAGAGGCCAGAGCTCCGCCTCCACTCTACTACTGTAAAGTGCCAGGCCGTTTTCAGTGGAAATACATGTATTTTAAAATTCACGTATATCTACTGGTGTATAGCAAATACCGGCATGAAATTTTCTACATATCGACTACGTAGAATAAGAAACTGGTTTGGAGAGATATAAAGAGTCAAGGATGTTTTATTGTTGATTTATAGTTGTCGATAACATTTATTTTTAGGAAGAGAAAAATATTTTCGCACTTTCTCTCTCAATATCTACTTTGAAAAAATAATTTACGATACAGAAGAATATACGTAATTATGTATAATGTATTTCTAAATACAATTCTATAGAATAAGTCATTTGAATGAGAAAAATAAAAACGTAAAAAATAAAAATTCAAACATGTCACTAATAAAAACAAGACAATTTTACTCACCGATAAAATTCGCGTGTATGTATCGATGTTTGGCAAATACTGACAACAAATTTTCTACATGCGGACAACACAGTATTAAAATAATTCTGAATTATTAAATAAGTAAAAAATAGTAGTTGATATTATAGTTGTTTGTTTTCAGAAAAAATAGTTTCTCGTTTTCGGTTGTAGTATATATTAGAAAAATAATTTTACAATACAACAGAATTTACGAAATTAAGAAATGTATGGCACTAAAGCCGTGATTTACTTTGACCTACTAAGCGACCGCTGCTCAGTTCGGTACCTGCAGTTTACGAGGTGAATTATGGTCAGTGAGACGGATCCTCTCAGTAATATTTCTTGGTTTTCCAGACTGGGGTCGCCCTCTCACCCTCAGATATCTCCTCAATTGCAATCACTTAGAGTTACTTAGATTGAGTGAACCTCGAACCAACCCTCAGGACCTGACGAAAATTCTTGACCTTGGCGGGAATCGAACCTATGACCTCCGGGTGAGAGGCAGGCCTGCTACACTTGGCCCGCGGAGACCGGCATTTAGTTAATGATAGAGGACTATATGTGACTATAAGGTTTAGCAGAGAGTAAGTGAAAAGTAAATTGAAGTGTGATATGGGCGGAGAATCAGACGGTTGGGCATGTTTAGATCCAAGAACTTCCTTGAAGGAGACAGGAGGTTGAGGAATGTTGTCGGGTTCATTGGGACAAATTTCCACAAAATGTTCTCCAGAGACACCATCATCATCATATTCGTTATCACTAGTTTCATCTACCACCATATTCAGAGTAGCTTTAGTGCTGTTAGACACAATTAAACGTCTCTTCTTTAGCTGCGGTGATTCTGCGGACGTGTCCGGTATAATTTCGTCGCTACTCTCTGAACTAAATTCCCTATTGCTATCCGATAAAACATCCGTGTTAACTTCGCGCTGTTCTAAATACTGCATTAATTTATTGTCATCAATACCTGCTGAAAAATGATCACGTGAACAACATACCATTTTCCTGTCACAAATCCACTCACTGCAAGGAGCAATCTCTTACTGACCGGTTAGCGGTATTTTTAAACACAGGAAACGACTCTTGTGAAAGGTATAACACCCTCTTAGAACTGCCAAAGCAAGGCCAGGCACACAATAACGTGTAGTCCCTTTACTACAGGTTGTAACAAAAGTATGCACGTCACTATAGGTTGCCTCAAAATTATGTATATCACAGAATTTTAATCCGACTGGATTGTTAACGGCCGACCAGATCGGCTCTGGCAATTTAAAGGGCGGATGCTCGCACTACCGCCTGGCACCAAGAGAGTTAAATGTTGAGCCTACAGCAACATATTGGCATCGCCTATACCAACTATTGGTAGTCGACAAGCCCTTATACAGATGCCAAGCCTTTTGATGAGACAAAGTCACAAAGGATAACTGACTTGCCGAGTCCAATGAAGCTTTAACTAGTACAATCTCTCCTGAGCTGTTTTTCATTTGTACACAAGCTGTGTTCAACAAAACATTGTATTATTATTATTATTTATTTTATTACTATTTGTTTTACGTCAAACCGACACAGATAGGTCTTATGGTGAATTATCATTATCATCATCATCATCATCATCATCATCATCATCATCATCATCATCCCTCCTGAGCTTGTCTTCAAATTTTGCTAGTTTGTACTAATCATTCAACAGTTTGCTCTGTCCATCCCTTCTTAAGACTTTCCTCTTTTCGCTAATGCGTTGTCTACCCAAATAATGTTGTTAAAATTCACCTGTCTGGCAGTTACTTCTGTAGACAACATTGTAAATTTTCTTCCCAGAAAGTCTCAAGTGCTGGTAATTATGTTGCAGAAATACTCTGCTATAATCTTTGAAGTGGGAGTATGATACAAATAGAGCAAAAGTCATTTTTTGAAACTCTATTAACGAAAAAGATATTTAATCTATATATATAAAAGAACATGTCCTGGCTGGCTGACTGACTGACTGACTGACTGACTGACTCATCATTGTCGAGCCAAAACTACTGTACATAAAGAAATAATATTTTGAGGGTACATTATATTGGGGTGTAGGTGCTCACTAAGGAAGGATTTTTGGGTATTCCGTTGCTAAGGAGGTTAAAAGAGGGGTGAAATTTTTAAATGAGGATATCTATATCTCAAAAAGATGTAAAACTTGGTTTTTGGAATCTCCTTTAAAAATAAAGAAACATGTGTATTTTTATTTTCGCAAAATCCCATTCAGGGGGGTGAAAAAGGGGGGAAATAGTTTGAATACCTTTTATGGGGATACTTATATCTCAAAAACTGAGGAAGTTACAGATATGAAAATTGGTATTTGAATCTCCTTTAAAAATAAACACACATTTTTTGTTTTTGAAAAATCCAATGAATAGGGGGTGAACGGGAGTGACAAACGGGGTGGAATTAAAAAATATATATATATATCTTGGCCTACAATATATCTCAGACACTTAACATGTCACAGACCTGAAAACTGGTACTTGGAATCTCCTGTAAAAGTAAAGAGACATAGATAATTATTTTTCTTTTCGGAAAATCCACTTAAGGGGAACTAAAAAGGTGGTGAATTTTTAGAATGGGCATATCTACAGTATATCCCAAAAACTTCACTTGTTACAGAAGGGAAAATTGGTACTTTTAATCCCTTTCAAAAATAAGAAACATGTATTTTCTTGTTTTTGGAAAATCCACTTAGGCGGGGGTGAAAAATTGAAAAATTAGTTAAATTATTTGTACGAGTCTACTTATATCTGAAAAATTAAAGATGTTGTAGACATGAAAATTGATGTTTGGAATCCCCTTTAAAAGTAAAGTAACACATATTCCTTTGATTTCAGAAAATCCAATTATGGGGGGAGAAAACATTGAAAAATTTATTGAAATATTTGTATGAGGATACTTATATCTTATAAAAACTAAAGTTGACACAGACATGAAAATTTGTATTTGGAATCTCCTTTAAAAATAAAGAAACACACATTTTGGCGGGGGGAATCAACTTAACGGGCGTGGGCTGAAAAAGGAGTTGAATTATTTTTGTGAGAATACATATATCTTATATATATATATAATGTTACAGACATGAAAATTGATATTTGGATTCTCCTTTAAAAATAAAGAAACATGTCTTCTTTTGTTTTTGGAAATCCACTTACAGGGGGAGAGAAATGATATATTCGTTGAATTATTTGTATAAGGATACTTATATCTCTAAAAGCTAAAGATGTTACAGATGTGAAACTTGGTGTTTGGAATCTCCTGTAAAAATAAACACATATTTCTTTTGGTTTTCAGATAATTGACTTGGGGAAAGAGGTGAATATAAGTAAAGAAGGAGCTGAATTATGTTTAAGAGGATACTTATATCTCAGAAACGGAAGATGTTACAGACGTGAAAGTTGGTATTTTGAATCTCCTTTAAAAATAAACATTTTTTTTTTTTCGTTTTCGGAAAGTCTACTTAAAGGGAGAGGGGGTGGGGAAAAAGGGAAAAGGAAGTTGAAATCATTTTATGGGGATACTTATATCTCAAAAACTGCAGATGTTACAGACGTGAAAGTTGGTACTGTATTTTGAATCTCTTTTAAAAATAAAGAAACACGTACTTTTTGTTTTTGGAAAATCTACTTACTGGGTTGAAAAGAATTGAAAAAGTGGGTGAATTTTGAAAATGAGTACTGGTATATCTACAGTATATGTCAAAAACTTTACATGTTACAGACATGAAACTTGGTATTTGGAAAGTCCTTTAAAAACACAGGAACATGTACTTTCTCTTTTCGGAAAAGTGATAGGTGAAAAGAAGTGAAAAAAGAAGTGAATAATTTTTAATGAGGAAAGTGGAAAGGACTGATAAAGGGGTTGAATTCTTTTGATGGGGATTCTTATAGCCTGTCTCAAAATCTGAAAATGTTACGACGTGGAGATAGATATTTGGAATCTCCTTTAAAAATAAACTTTTTTGAGAGAAGACTGTTTCTCATATGTACAGTTCTATGTTGCATGGTCATCTTAGCCCCAAAAGGCAATAACACAGACGTGGTTTACAAAGAGTTTCTGGGGTAAATGAAACTCAATTTGTTGGTGAATTTTTATACTTTAGGGATGTTCAGATAACGTCTTAGTACAGTACCAAGGAACGATTACTTTTATTACGAAATCCACTTGAGCGAAGCCGCGGGTAACTGCTCATATTTAATATGAAAGCAAAACTGAAATAAAAAGTGATTTGAAGCCAACAGCAAACAGGAAGATAAATTTGCTTCCCTGGTATAAAGAGTTATTGGGGGATAAGGGCTAATTCACTGCAGAATTACGACGGCTCTTAATGATTGAACAATTACAATGAAAAAAATTTACCTGCTACTATTATGTTGTTAGGCATGTGTGTAAGTATACTGATAACATAATACAGATGTCACCCTTGCAGCAAAGTTCAGTAGTCCACGTACATACATTATACTTTGATCCCATTCAACTTCTAATTTGGTGTACTTAGGTACATACGAAATAACGACCGCAAGGATTCGTTGTGCCAACCACAGCGTACCTCGTAATCTGCTGGACTTCAGGCTGAGCAGTGGTCACTTGGTAGGCCAAGGCTCTTCAGGGCTGTTGTGCCATGGGGTTTGGTTTAGTTTGATTGGATTTAGGTTTTAATGAAGTGTATTTTTAAAGTAAAATATCCAAGGTATTCTTTTACGTATTTTTCTGATTCATTTGAGAAATATGATAATAACAACATTCCACGGAAGTCAGGCTCCTTGGTTGAATGGTGAGCACAGTGGCCTTTGGTTCAAAGGGTTCCTGATTTGATTCCCAGCCGGGCCAAGGATTTTAACTGCGTATGGTTAATTCATCTGGTGCAAGACAGTATTTGTGTTCATCTTAATATGCTGCTCTTCAACTACACACGACACACCCCATTACCAACCACCACAGAAACACTTAATAGGGATTACATCCCTCCACATAGGCTTGGTATCAGGAAGGGCATCCGGCCAAACGGGGCCAAAAACACGTACGTCTCTCTCTCTCTCTCTCTCTCTCTCTCTGCGACCCCACAGGTATGTGAAATGTGCTGAAGGAGAAGAAGAAGATTCTAAATACCTTATCCAAGCTTGGGGCTTAATATATCTGCAAGTACGTTCACAAAATGCTGTTATTTATTTAGTTATTTAAACACACATATTTACAAATTACACACACACAACCTTAATCGCTGCTGTCACAAAAAAAAAAAAAAAAAACACTCACACACAAACTGCCATTTTGACAATTGCCTTATCACTGCACATGGAGATTACAACCTTCAAACACAGTTGAAACAGATGTCTACTTAAAAGCATGTCACAACACGTGGTCACAAGTATAACCTGTTACTCATAACTCTACTGAACAATAACTCGTTACAATCAAGACTACCTCCTTACATACGTGCCTGGCCAGGCTTCTAGAAATACCAAGCTTGATAGCTGCAGTCGCTTAAGTGCGGCCAGTATCCAGTATTCGGGAGATAGTAGGTTCGAACCCCACTGTCGGCAGCCCTGAAAATGGTTTTCCGTGGTTTCCCATTTTTGCACCAGGCAAATGCTGGGGCTGTACCTTAATTAAGGCCACGGCCGCTTCCTTCCCACTCCTAGCCCTTTCCTGTCCCATCGTCGCCATAAGACGTATCTGTGTCAGTGTGACGTAAAGCCAAAAAAAAAAAAAGCTTCTAGAAAGATACATTACCAAAATACCTTATCGTAAATTCTCGAGTGCCTATCAACATGGTTATAATGTACAGAATATTCTACCATGATCTAGTGCCATTCTGGAAGTTACAGTGTGTTTCACAATTCTGTAGCGGATTACAAATATATATATTTATACAGGTAAGAATAAATTATATACAGGTTCTTACATTAATTGAACTGATATTAACCCGATGAGTGCTACGCCCGCCTATAGACGGGCTGACGCGGCCGGTCCACCAGTGCTACGCCCGTCTATAGACAGTGTGCGAGAATTTTAATTTTTTTTAGTTTCCTGGTTCACTTTCGAGTGCGAATTTGATCTGACATGTTCTGCCATCTGTTGGGTGTTATGTAGAACTAACTGATCAGAGATTATAGCTACGGGAAGTAACTTACAGAGCTTTTTGTAGACGTCTGTGGAGTTCATCTGTGATGTAAACAAACATGGTGGAATAACAATTTATTTGCTCTTTCAGCAATGTTATTTCGGATCACAGAATCTTTCGGTTATTAACCACAGCGGAAATTGATGATGGAGATAATAATTTTAAGGAATTGTTAAGCGATTTTGAAAGTGAGAGTGATAGAGAGAGTGCCGAAAATATTGTATGTGAGAAAGAAACAGAGCCTCCTTCTAAACTAAGAAAAACACGGTGAGTACAAAAGCTATTTTATCGCTAATTTTGGGGCGGATGGCTTACTTTACTTCACCAGAGTTTTAGGTAACTGTGACAGGCTCTGAGGGCCAAGGAGTGTTTGATGAAAACCCGAAAATCATTGTTTTTTTTAGAAACTTTTGTGCCAGTGGAGTTGGTGCAGATAGTTGAACAAATCAGCATCACAAACAACCAGTAGAAAACAATTAATAACTATCACCACATTCCAGGTTTGGAAAGTATTTAAAAATATCAAATTATATACTTCTAAGAAGTTACATGTATTAGTTGCCTACAGGTTTTAGGAAATAATATTATTTTGGGATCTTAACTTTGTATGAAGATAATGCATGCATGGGCACATGAGTGTAATTTTGTTTTCTCTCAAAATAATATTGAACATAAGTGTAGGATTTTCCATTTGAATTTTGATTTATAAATAACCAACATTTATAAACAATTTAAGCTAATCACCCCACTGATAAGTTAAAAATTGAGGCTTCTACAAATTTTTTTAGATATGAATGAAAAAACTCGGCACTGAGGTACCAAACAGTCAACTGGTAAATCAGCACTTAAAAGGTTAATGTGTACATGCAGTGCATGTTTCATGACAACCTCACGAACGTGATTGTATCGTATGTACATATGATGTAATAATACTAATACTAAATGGATGTAAACACTTAATAGCTATACATTACAAGTAATAATAATAATAATAATAATAATAATAATAATAATAATAATAATAACCATAATCGTAAAATAATAATTCGATATCGATACTTGCATTGTTTACCCATGGGTTAGAGAATATTGTTTTCAAGTTATATCAGTTTATTGCACGTGCGTCAGACATCTTATGATTTTGCATAGTTAATGTGTAGGAGAAAAACCAGTTGCTTAGGTTTATGCTTAGGATTCTTAGTAATGGCCTCGGTTTTGAGCCAGTGCCCTAAATTCATTGAATTTTCTTAATACTAATGTAAAATAGTGTATACTGTTGTTTTATTTACGTTCGGATTAATATAATAGTGTGAAGAGGGGTATCTTTTTAAATGTGTGTGATCGTTGATGTTAGTTTTGTTGGTCATTTTTTCAATATGAATTTCTAACTCTTCTTTAATGTTCAGTTATTTGCTTTTATTTTCAACATGTAACATTTTCAGATCTGTCTTGAAGTTTGCAAAACTGTGTGAGCTGTATATTATGTGCTCTCTGAATGCTGTGAATGCCTACTGTATATAACAGCATGTTTGTGCTCTTTGTATCTGGTATGGAAATTGCATTTTGTTTGGTCTGTATATTATGTGTTGCAGTTTAGTTCATAAAACTCAGATTTGGAGAAAGAATCATTTTTGTTTTGATTGCATTAGCTGATGTTTCTTTGTATCGTGTTGTTCATTCTAAAGGCTATTTTTAGGACTTGGCCTTTTGAAAATGTTAGCTATTTTGCATAACTCGCACAACTGTTAGTGATACCTGGGCTCCCTAATGCTAAATCGGTAGACCTCAGCAATCTTCGAGATTCGTATTGGCAATCTTTGAAACACAAACTATGAATCACTTATGCATCGCTGTAAGACATCTGGTGTACACTTTATGTACTTGTACTGTTGTTGTTTATACAGCAAAGCCAAGCTATAGAATTCATGCTAGGAACAAGATTCTCATCGAGAAATGTTATATAATGTTATATATATATATGAGAGAGAGAGAGAGAGAGAGAGAGAGAGTGTGTGTGTGTTAGTTCTTGGCTTAAGATAAAGAAGGTTTAGAAAATTCATATCGATCGATCATACTATCGATTCAATTCAGATTTCATTTCCATTCAGTTAGCAGTATTAACAGAACCGGGAGTACTCCCTCCTTACTCCTCACCGTACTATAATCTATTAGCTTCATAGTCCGTATTGATAGTTCAAGCACACAAGTATGAAGGATGAGTTCTCCACCTAATCAATACTTTATTTTACATAGTGTCAATATTATTTAAATAAAAGGACAGTACCGGTTTTGACCTGTAAATAGGTCATCTTCAGCTGTTGATGAACCTGCTTAATAGCGACTGTACAGAATAAATACTACTAAATTAAAATTAAACAAGAATGCCATTAAAATAAACATGAATGCCACTATTCTAAAAAATTCTAAAAGATTCTAACCCCCAAAACTGTACTATATGTATATATCTTAACCTTAAGTATTTTTTAGAATAGCCGGGCTGAGTGGCTCAGACGGTTAAGGCGCTGGCCTTCTAACCCCAACTTGGCAGGTTCAATCCTGGCTCAGTCCGGTGGTATTTGAAGGTGCTCAAATACGACAGCCCCGTGTCGGTAGATTTACTGGCACGTAAAAGAACTCCTGTGGGACTAAATTCCGGCACCTCGGCGTCTCCGAAGACCTTAAAAAGTAGTTAGTGGGACGTAAAGCAAATAACATTATTATTATTATTATTATTATTATTATTTAGAATAGTGGCATTCATGTTTATTTTAATGGCATTCTTGTTTAATTTTTATTTTAGTAGTATTTATTCTGTACAGTCGCTATTAAGCAGGTTATTCAACAGCTGAAAATGACCTATTTACAGGTCAAAACTGGTACTGTCCTTTTATGTAAATAATATTGACACTATGTAAAATTATGTAAAATAAAGTATTGATTAGGTGGAGAACTCGTCTTTCATACTTGTGTGCTTACTCCTCACCTCCGTACAAAGAAGTATCACTAAAAGTTGCGCGAGTAATACTTGCTTTTGTTTATATAATTGAGTAGTATGTATTTGTTGTTTTCAGCTGTGGTTTTTTGTTGATTTTTTTCTTGTTTCTTTATTAATCGATATACTCTGTCTGGGGCAGGGCTAAAAAAAAAAAAAAACACCTTTCCTCATCCCGAGGTGGTGTAGCTCTTCTCAGGCACACCCCGAATGGAGGTGAGCTGCATGTACCATTTCAATTGCATACCAGCCCTCCTGCCATTCTTAAAATTCTGGCAGTACCAGAAATCAGACCCGGGCCCCACGAGGACGGCAGCTAATAACGCTAGCCGTTGTGCTATGGAGGTGGACTGTTGGTGGTTGTTTGCTTTACCGATTTGTTTTATTGTCTGTACTTCATTTTTGAAATCTGTTGTGTTCATTGGTATTGATATGCTCTGTGTATCATTGTATTCAGTCCTGTTAGTGTGTGTGCATTCAGGTGGTTGGATTCATTCTCTATTGTTTGTGAAGTCTGAGTGGGTTTTCTGTATATTTCATAAGACAGTTTGTCATTATTTCTTCTTATTGCAATGTCTGAAAAAATATTATTGTTGTTAGTCTCTGTTTCTATTGTGAATATTTTGAACTGTGTAGGAAATTCAGTGTGTTTAATAGGTGCTCTGCCCTTGTGAAGTCATCATCATATATGCCTATTACATCATCTAGTGTAAGTTATCTGCTCCAATGTAAAATCCCATTAGCTCGTTGGTTAAGACATTGTTTTCAATGTTATTTAGATATTTGCTTATGTTGTTGAATGCCAAACTGTTTTAGTTTAAGGTTGTTCTTAGGAGGTTAATTATTTTGTTTTACTGGGCGATTTGGGCGTGCGCATAGAGGCGCATGGCGGCGCATGGCTGTGAGCTTGCATCCGGGAGATAGTAGGTTCGAATCCCACTATCGGCAGCCCTGAAAATGGATTTCCGTGGTTTCCCATTTTCACACCAGGCAAATGCTGGGGCTGTACCTTAATTAAGGCCACGGCCACTTCCTTCCAACTCCTAAGCCTTTCCTATCCCATCGTCGCCATAAGACCTATCTGTGTCGGTGCGACGTAAAGCCCCTAGCAAAAAAAAAGAAAGAAAAAAATATTTTGTTTGTCCTGTACTGCATTGTTAGTTAACTTTCAGAAGATTTTCTATTGTTTTAATTGCCTTTTCTATTGATACGTTGGTGATGCCAAAGGTTATTCTTGAGCACTCTGTTATTTTTAGTTTTTTTTATTAGTTCCTGGGTGTTTTTTATTGACCTGTCTTCGATAGAGATTTTTTCTTTTAGTATTTGGTTGAGTTGTTTGCTTACATTGTAACTCAGTAAATCTTTGAAGTGTACTATCGGCCAACTGGGGCATGAGTCTTTATGTAGTTTGAGAAGTGCTCTTGCTGTGTGACAATAAGTTGTGGGTTCTTTTTATCACTTGTTGTATTATTTCATTTTGGAATTTATTTGTTCGGTTATGCTTAATTTCTTGTATTTCGTTGTTGTCTTCTATGTATTCATTTTTTCAGTATGACAGTTGTGTACCCTTTGTCTCTTTCTGTGACAGATTTTTGTTTTTATTTTGCTCTGTATGGTTTTTAATGTCAAGTGTTGAGTTTTGAAACTTGCATATTTAATAGAATTTTGATCTTTACTTATTTTTTGGAGTTCATTTGTGGCTATATTTTTTATTATTTCTTTGTGGTGTGGTTGTGTTTTCACAGGCAGTTTTATACGTCAATGATTAGTTGTTTTATGTTGCTTTTGGTGTGCTGTTCATACCAGTTGAACTTGAAGCCTTTTGCTAGTAAATATATTTCTTTGTTTCAAAAGATTCTGTTGGACACTTTGAAGACTTTGGTGAAAATTTATGGTTCTTCTGGTGGTTGTTTTTCTGGTATTCTGGTATTTTAGGTTACTGATTTTGTTGTCAGTTAATTTTCATTTTTTTTTTTTTTTGGCTTTTTTTTCAGTGGTGTAATGTAATAATTTAATATAGAATGACCATTGAGTGGGGTGCCGAAAGTTACTCAGGTTTAAGTGAATGCGTAACATTTGTTTGTTGATTTCTTGCTTTTTATATAGACAAATTTTATTTTGTTTTTGATCCATAGCAATTGTGATAGAGATGTTGAGATTCAAGCTGATGTTGTGATGGACTTTGATTTTATGGCAAATATTTGATGTATTTGTCAATAGTACAATCACTACTGTTTTCTTGTTGCTGGTCTGACACTGGTGGTGTATGAAGACTGAAAACATAAGAAGGTGTTACGATGGTACTTTATTGTGAAATGTGGTTGTGATGGTTTATTGGTACGTTGGTGTACACGTTGGTGACGCCAAAGGATATTCTTGAGCACTCTGTTATTTTTAGTTTATTGTTTTTTAATTAGTTCCAGGGTGTTTTTTATTGACCTGTCTTCTTGAATTATTATTATTATTATTATTATTATTATTATTATTATTATTATTATTATTATTATTATTATTATTATTATTATTATTATTATTATTATTATTATTATTCTCCTCCTCTAGGCAATGCTGTTGAAGATACTGTTCCCAAAGGAAGAGGCTTCCAAGGTAAAGTCAATTTTAATTATCTGGTTTCATGCTTGAAATCTTTGTCAGGAATGTTTGTTTTTTCCTTTACAATGACTATAATAATAATGGCGTATGGCCTCCGGAGAGGCTTGGTGCAGGTCTTTTTCTAGTAGACGGCCTATTAGGCGACCTGCATGTCTGTGAATATGAGGGCCCTACCTAGGATGATTTCTAATGTTGAATACGCCACACACAGCCAGGCCCCGAGCCATTGGAATTGACCAATTAAGGTTAAAATCCCCAACCCGGCCTGGAATTGAACCCAGGACCCTCTGAACCAAAGGCCAGTACGCTGACCATTCGGCCGACGTGTCGGACTTTACAATGACTTCCAGCATTAGATGAAATAGAATTAGTTTGAGTATTAGCATAGGAAGTATTTTTACCTTTACATTTGACCAGAAGAAATAAGAAAACCATTCAGTGGTCAGATTTCCTTCAAAGTTAGAGTTTCAACTTTCCATTCACCACATGGTACAGAACTGTCATCAGGATATTCACTTTGACTGTAGGCATATGTTTTGAGGCTTGTATGTACTTATAGCTGCAATTTCATTTTAGGTTTAATGTTGTTAGTTCACCTTGAAATTTTAATTTTGATTATTGGTACCTAGTACATACCTGCCAGGTATTCCGGTTTTTCCGTAAAATGTACGGATTTTGAGTGTGTTTTATGGTTGTACGGATGAACGTTATTGTACGGATTTTGAATATCCGCGCTTGGTTTCGCTTTCTGCTGTCATATCGGATTAGTTTGACTTTCGATAGTAGCTGGTAATATGAGATGCAGTGTTTGAAATTCGACCGGTAAATTTATCGATAATCACATCATCGATTATCACCATGCTTTTGTCACCCGTTCAACCTCAGCTGCTACTTCATTCAATCAGATGTTCCCAAACAAGCAGCAGGCTGCGATTTTGAAGAAAAGAAATCCGTGAAAACAGCTAGTAACGGTGTCGTGCTTCGTAGCAGCTGAAAGGCTTTGTTTGTATGCGTGTGTAACATTGGCGGTAGTTCTGAAACTCGTGGAATTGTGTGACGAATTTCTAAGCAATTTAGTATTTTTAGTGGTGTTCGTAACGAGTTACTTAGAAACAATATTTTCAGTCTTTTCGTGAGGCATATTCTGCTTAATTTCCATTTTTTTATACGATCACTGAAAGTGTTCCCAGTGTAAAGTGAAAACAGATGAGCACTCAAGATGTAATTTCGTGTATTTAATGTCAGGGTTGATCATAACTAGGGCTCGGAAGTTCATGCATTTGCATGTTTTTTTGAGGGGTTAAAAATGTATGCTTATACATTATGTGCACGAATTACAGAATTTTCAGTCATTTGAACATGCTTTTATGGTGCATATGACTGCATATTTTCGTGATTTTGATAAATGCATCATATTTTAATATTTTAGCGCCTTTAAATTAATCAGTTTAATTAGTTTTTACAGTATCTTTTAATCATCTTTTTTCACCTGGTTGATGTTAGCAGTGAAAAAAATGAAATGACGTATGGCTTTTAGTGCCGGGAGCGTCCGAGGACAAGTTCGGCTCGCCAGATGCAGGTCTTTTGATTTGACTTCCGTAGGCGACCTGCGCGTCGTGATGAGGATGAAATTATGATGAAGACGACACATACACCCAGCCCCCCACCCCCGTGCCAGTGAAATTAACCAATTATGGTTAAAATTCCTGACCCTGCCAGGAATTGAACCCGGGACCCCTGTGACCAAAGAGCAGCACGCTAACCATTTAGCCATGGAGCCAGACGATGTTGGCAGTAAAGTTGCACATGATGATGCAACTTGTCATGTGGTGAAGAGTTATGATGTCACGCAGTGAATCCCCTGTTTCATCATCTACCCTCACGTTTTGTGCTTAGCTGTCGACCGGCTGACCATCGAGTCGTGTAACGGTATTGTGAACTGGTTGTGACCAAACTATGTTTCGCATATAAGGTGTCTGTTAAAAAGTTCTTTAAGTGCCGAAAATAAGAGCAGCTTCAATTTGTAGACGAACTAATTTACAGAAGGAGTGTTCAGGTGACTTAATGTCTACAGATAATGGGGTATTGTTCTGTGGAGCGTGTGAGAAAACTATAGGGAGTGAGAAAAGATTTCAAATAGTTCAACATATAAACACAGCAAAACATAAGGAGAATTTAACTAGCAAACTCGCAATTAAAGAGTCTGTTCAAAAACAACTGTTACTGAATTTTCTTACGACTAGTGCCAAGCATTTTTAGCTGCTGATATTCCCTTGTATAAAATTAATAAACCCACATTAAAACATTTTCTTGCCAAATGCACCCGACAACATGTGCCTGAAGCAAGTATATTGCATAAGACTCACGTAGAACGTTGTTACAATAACGTATTGTCAAATTTACAAATTGAATTAGTGGGTCAGTTTGTGTGGTCGTCTATTGACGAAACCACTGATTCTGAGGGCCGATTTATTGCTAATGTAATTGTGGGCACCTTGAATAAGGAACAAAAGATGATACCATATCTTCTTAATGTGTGTGAATTGCCGGCCACTAACAATGTAACTGTAATGCAGTGTGTGATGGACTCATTGAAATTATTATGACCATGTGGAATCAAATACGTCCGGCTACTTTTATTTGTTACCGATGCAGATACTTATATGTTAAAATCAGTACAAACCCTGAAAGGCATGTTTCCTAACTTATTTCATATAACTCGTTTGGCGCATGCTCTTAATCGCGTTGCTGAGGCAATACGCAATTCTTTCCCATTGGTAGACCGATTTGTGGTATTCAAAGAAGATTTTTGTTAAATCTCCTTCAAGAGTCAAGTTGTTTAGATCAACTGCACCCAGTATCCCACTTCCTCCTGCGCCAGTGTTAACACGATGGGGAACATGGCTGGATGCAGCTTTGTATTATGCTCAGCACATAGAAGTATTCAAAGAGGTAATTAATTCATTGGACTCTAATGAACCTGCATCAATACAAACAGTGCAAAATATTGTGTCAGGCATTGAGTTAGAAGAGAATCTTGTTTTTATAAATGCCCATTTTTCTTTTTCTGCCAACCGCCATAACGTCACTGGAAGCTGTAGGATCTCCCTTAAGAATACTTACTGTTTTCGAAAAAATGGTATCCAATCTAAATTCTGTTCCTGGTGGTATAGGACAAAAGTGAAATAAAAATAAATTATGTAACTTCAAAAAATTCTGGTTATAAACAGTTGTGCGATATTCGAGACATTCTCAGAGGAAAACCGTTTCACACCAAGAGACTTGCCTCTTTTGTGGAGCAGTTATCATCATTTAAATATGCCCCAATAACATCTTGTGATGTGGAAAGAAGTTTTTCATGTTACAAAAGTGTTTTGCAAGACAACAGACGATGTTTCTCAGTTGAAAATTTGAGCAAAGTGATAGTTGTGAACTGCAATTCATCACTCAGCATTGACAGCAGGACCATTTCTGTTTCACCTCCAAGGAGTAAGTGTAAGTTTATTATTATCAATGGAATTTGGATGAAAAAGAAACCACACGAAATTTTTCAGTTCACAGAAAAAATCACAGATACCATCAGAAAGAGACAACTAAAATTCTACGGACACCTACACAGAATGGATAACAACAAGCTGACAAAGAAAATTCTAAATCTAGCTCTAACCCTGAAAATCCGCAACAATTGGTTAGCAGAAATTCATGAAAATCTACAAGAAGTGGGTATTGAGGACGAAACCATTCAAGATAGAATGAAATTTAGAAGCTTAGTAAACAAACATAAATTTGCAGAGAAACCAACAAGAAAAAAATACAGGCTGGACAGAAACACACAGAAAGGAACACAGTGAAAAAATGAAGAGATATTGGGAAGAAAAGAAGAAGAAACATTGTGCAAAATAAGTTCAAATGCGCTCCACAGTTGGGCACAACAAATTAAAAAAAATCATAATCAAAATAATTGCATATGCATTACACCGTATAGTGTTTGAAGTGTGTATCTTGATAACATGGTTTGAAGAACTTGAGATATTTGTGGAATTATGAAACTAAGGCGCGCCCCTCACTGCTGATATCCACGAGCCGCCACTGAAAAATATCTTTCTTATATTCATACGGTATCTGTGTTTGAAGTGAGCAAATTTCTTCTTGTAAGAAAGGTTTCTTTCCTTGTGTTGATTTGCATTTCATGGCCTTCTTTCTTCGTCTGTCATCAGTTATTTTACTACCCAAGTAACAATACTTGTCTGCATCAAATCTTATATTTCCTGTGCCACCTGACTTTATTCAACTGCGTTCTTTTACTTTTGTTTTGGATTTATTTATTTTAATTCCTGTACTCCTCCAAGACTTCATCCACACTCTCCTAGAATTGTGATTCCTTTTCCAGATTCCTCTTTGATTTTCCTTATTTACTTTTCTATATAAACATTGAAAAAGTAGGGGGACACACTGCAGCCCTGCTGGACCGCGTTCTGAATAGCTGCTTCTGTTTCATAGCCTTGATTCTTATCACGACTGACTTATTTTTGTACAGGCTGTAGATAGCCCTTTTTTCTTTATATTTGATCCCAATTACCTTCAGAATATCAAATAGCTTGGTCCAGTCATCATCAAATGCCTTCCTTCTCTAGATCTACACGTGCCATGTACATGGGTTTGTCCTTCTTAATTCAAACCTCTAAGATCAGATGTAGAATCACTAATGCTTTGCTTGTTCCTTCATTTCTTCGGAAGTCAAACAGATTTCCTCTCAACTTGACTTCAGCTTGTCTCTCCATTCTTCTGTAAAGAATATGATTTTAAAATTTTACAAGTTCCATATACTGAACTAGTGATGCTGTAGTTTTCACACTTATCAGCACCTGCTTTATTAGGAAGATTGATAACATTCTTTTTAAAGTTAGATGACAGTTCTCTTGGATCTTGCATCTTGCACAATAAGTAGAATGCCTTTTTTCCAATTAAAAATTATTTTTTCTTTTCATTTTTTGAACAGATTTGTTCGCTTTAAGACATTTGAAAATGGAGCCTAAAACAAAGTAAAATAACATCATAATTAAATATGAACAATACCTGTAATGATAGCATCCCAAAATATGTAGTTATAATAAAATATATTACAAGTATGAGAGTTATTTTAACACTTATACAGCTTCCTTTACCTTCTTCCTTTACCGGGTGAGTTGGCCATGCGGTTAGGGGCGTGCACCTGTGAGCGTGCATCCGGGAGATAGTGGGTTCAAACCCCACTGTCAGCAGCCGTGAATATAGTTTTCCATGGTTTCCCATTTTCACACGAGACAAATGCTGGGGCTGTACCTTAATTAAGGCCATGGCTGATTCCTTCCTGCTCTTAGGCCTTTCCTATCCCATCGTCGCCATAAGACCTATCTGTTGGTGCTACATAAAGCAAGTTGCAAAACAAAACAAAAAACTTCCTTTTGTGATTTCTGTAACTTTAACTAAAAACAAGCAGTAGTCATCCATCATGCGGGGTCCCATCTACCCTGGTACCTCTGCTCCATCTGCTGAATCTCTTGGTGGAATCTCTCTCTGTGTTTGTCATTCAGAGTTCCTAAATTCTCAGGGGAAAATCCAGCTGTGAATAAAGAAAGTGAATTTTCAGCTTTTGGTAACTGTCAAAGTGTTCTTGAATTATCTGTCAGTAATTTTCTGCTCTATTATTTCCCAGTAATCCACTCGCTACTTCATGAAATATCCTTCCAGGCTGCTAGTTCCATAGCAAACACGTGAAGATTTAAAGGTCCTTGACATTTTTATTAGGGCTATAATCAGGATTTACAAAATACTCGTGCTTTCTATGCTTGTGGGACAGTAGGGATACTAGATCACATTACACTGTAAAAGAATGGCCTCAGGGAAAATCTTTATGCCAGGACAACTCATTGTCAAGTATGTTCCATTAGTAAAGCCAACCAAAGTATTGCTACCTCCACTGTATATAACATTAGGCCTAATGAAGACCTTTGTTAAGGCATTTTATGACCAGAGTGAATAGTTTAAAAGGTATATTAATGACAAGGAGGCTTCAGACCTTGGAGAAGCTGTGCAAAACAAACCTCTTGCAATAACCTTCGTGGACTTTAAAAAAGCTTATGACTGTATCCATAGACCTTCAATGTTGAAAATTTTAAGAAATTTTGGGCTCCATCCAAAATTAAATTGATAGAACTCTCCTTAACCAACACTAAATCAAAAGTCAAGTTCAGAGGGGAATTCTCTGAGCCATTCATCATAAAAACAGGCTTGAGACAAGGAGATTGCTTGTCACCACTGCTGTTCAACTGTGCCTTGGAATATATAATGAGGGAATGGTACAAGAGTAACCCAAAGAACATCCGAATTGGAAGACCCAAAGACAACATAAGTTTAAATTGCCTAGGATTTGCCGATGACCTTGCTCTCTTGTCCAACAGTATTCAGGAAAACAGACAAGAAATTATATCACTACAGGAAATAGCACAGAAAATTGGTCTTGGAATATCTTTTGAGAAGACAGTAATCATGTTTACTGACCCACCACTCATAAACAAAATTGCCATAGGAAACCAAGAAATCAAAATTGTAGATACCTTTAATTTTCTGGGAGAAATCATAACATATAACCTCAATGAAAAGCCAGCATGGCATAACAGAATAAATAAACTGAGCAGAGCACAATATGTCGCCAAGAATACCTACAAAAAGGGCCTGTCAATAGCAACAAAATAAAAACATTACAAAACAGTCACTCAACCAGAAATAACATATGCAAGTGAAACCATCTTCAAAACCACTAACACTGCACAAATAGACAAAATACTCAAGATAGAGAGAAGGATCATTACAACGTGCATCAACAAATCATATGAAAAAGATGGACACTGGAGAGTAGCTTCTAATGAAACAGACTACAAGGAAATAGAACCAGTAATGAGCACAATCAGGAAGAAATGCATTTCATTTTTTGGACATCTAATCAGGACACCAGAGAACAGGATCATCAGGAGAATAGTAGAAAAATTATGGAATAGTAAGTGCAACATTAAGTGGATTACAGAAATCAAGGAAGATATGGATGAACTACAAATTACAGTGGAAGACCTAAGAAACAAAACCGACAAAATCAAGAAACTCACAAACAAGCAAACCAGACTGCAAATCAGAATTAACAGACAGTGGGAAGGGTGATTTCCTATGAAGAAAGAAGGATAAGATCAGAGAGAACGAAGAAGTACTGGGCTGACAGGAAACTGAAAAATTCTTTGTATAAAGTTGGCTAGAGTGGTCCAATGAAGGCCATAAAATGTAAATTGAAAAATTACAAGATTAGAACCGTATGCTTACATTGAAATATTTTGTTACTTTTGCCAGAATCCAGCTCAAATCTTTCACACGAGAATGTTGTGTTTAAGTTTTTACTGTCATTTTCATATTCAGGTGGTTTAATTTACTTGAAATAACCACATTTTTGTATCTTAAATTTAAAAATAGTAGAGTACTGGAATGATAGTTTTTAATAAATTTGTTTGAAACTTTGTACAGACCTATATGTGTCGGCGCGACGTTAAGCAGATAGAAAAAACACATCCTTTATGGGTTAATGTGACACTGAAAACATAGCTAAGAAAAAAATGGGTCTTTCCAGTCACATTAGCTGTGGACATTGCAGTTTTCCTTTTGATAGGATATGAATTCATAACTAATCAGTTTGTTTTTACAGTAGTTTTTATACCTACACCTCTTTATTCAGTAGAATTTCAAGAGAATATTATAAATTGGGTAATAATGTTCCAAAAATCTTTGCTTCAATCAGCATTGTCAATTTTTGGATCAAGATATGTTGTTTTGTATGGTATACAAAGGGAACAAGATCAAATTTCCAGTTATCACTAAAAACTTGGTACAAAATTTGGTTTGTCGCCTGCTTGATGTTAGCATTTCAAATCTTGGATATAATTTTAGCCCGAATGTTGTTCAAGCTGTTTATTATTTATTTATTCTTTTCTTCCCCATAGGTGATACGTATTTCAAAGACTGTATGTTTCACAAACCATATTTGGGACATCCACAGGATTTACCAGAGAAGTAAGTATAAATTAAGCAAAAGGATTCAAAGAATCTGATGTATGAGAAGCAGCGACTGTCTTTTGGAAAAATTTACTGTATGTTCTATCATTAGAGTCCTGTGCAGATAAACAGAATATTATCCGCATATGCACTTCCTTTATCCGCAGCTGCGGTTATTGTAAATATTGAACTATATTTCACTGATAGTATTGAAACGGGTAGATCTGTTAACATAATACAATAGGCCTGATTCCTGGCACAACACCCCCTACAGTGACAGTTTTATTAGGAATTTCCTCTCGCAACTGCCGTCATATTGAGGTGTTCTCTTTCGGAACCTTTGTTCCTTCCACTATTTGCGGGCAGGAGCCAGTTAGGCTTAGGTCAGAATTATGGCTTTATGGTCTCAAGGCTCTTTATATATCACCACCTCCCATATCATTGCCAAGGGTCGCCTAACCGCAGGCCAAAATGAGAGGATACCTGAGTGAAAATCAATAAATTTCATTATTTAGAAATTGTCAGCAGAATTTTCTGCACTGTCACACAGTTTATATCTGTCAAGGCACTAACTTCCTGGATATCCGTGCAGGGCTCTATCTATCATATAATTAATATGCTTAAGAACTAGTCCAAAACATCAAAAAATTAGGATATAAGGCAATATTCAAAACAAGGAGAATGGTAAACATTATACAGTCTGGTGGTGGTGGTGGTGGTGGTGGTGGTGGTGGTGGTGGTGGAAGTGGAGAGTATTGTTTTAAGGGGATGTACAAGTACGCAACAATCCCCTATTAACTCTAATCGGAAGGAAATAGGATATGTAGGAAGGGGTCTGTCTCTTCAAAGAATGAAGTTGCCAGCATAAGAAGGAACAGGGCCACAAATGAAAATGAAGGACTTGGTAGGTCTCACAAACCTAATACTGTTGGGGTCAGTAGAGAACAAGAGTTGACCAAGCGAGGTCTGATATGAGAGATGAAAATGAGGGGGCTGAAACATGTAAGAAGCAATACTAGACATAGCAAACACCCCTGTGGTCACCAGAATTTGTTCCAACGTTGAGAGCTTTTGGGGGTTACCTCTTATGTATGGATGCACTGTATTCTACTGCCCACACCCACAGGAGAAAGTATCTAGTTTAAAAACGGTATCCAGTTCTCTGGTGTTAGGAGATGTTCACTTACTGAAATGCTGTAAATATTTTACACTGAACAAACGAGCTGACATTTCAAAATGCGGAGCATGTGCCCGCCGCCGACAAGTGCGGCCTGCGGGACACAGACTTGCTTTGCTCCGTTGGCCGGCCATCTCAAATAGATCACAGTCTGCCCATGCTAACCACTTGCTAGGTAGAGAATGCTAACAAGGAAGGGTCCAAGTGGTCGTTAGTGATATTTGAATGTTACAAAGGTACTTGTCTTAGAACATGAGAAAAGATATATGGTGCAATTTTGAGGGGTTGTAGAAAGGAGAGTGGTAGAGAAATCTGAACATGGAACTGGTTCTCCCTCATATTTTGAAGAAAACTCCAACTAGGGAAGTTATTGAAAACATTAAAAGCTGTAGATTGAAGTAGAGGTTGTTGTTGAGCATTCATTTTCAGGTTCAAATTAATTGATATTCTGCCAGTGAATAGTAACAGTTATGGCTTTAGTATTTGCAGCCATAAGGTGGTCTTTTGAACATGTATTCTTCATGAAGGGGCAGACCAGCAAGTGATCTGGCTCTTGTATGATACCACAGGGGTGGTGGTGGTGGTGGTGGTGGTGGTGGTGGTGGTGGTGGTGGTGGTGGTGGTGGTGGTGGTTGTTGTTGTTGTTGTTGTTGTTGTTGAGAACATTCCACTTCTTCAGGTTGGTTTTACAGTGTAAGACTCTTGTCCTCAGCCTGTTCAATGATGTGATGTTTAATCCAATCTTTTCAGAATAATTTTCATGCCTTTGAATTTTGGTCTTTGTCCTTATGATCCTTTTTAAGTTTCTTATAGAGCAATGACATCACAATTATAATGACTGCTCAGGTCTCTCAGTAGATCTTCTTTCTGACTGGATAGACCCTCGATGTTTATGGACATAACTACAGGTGCTGGCCTAAATAAAGGCTCACTGGTTTTAGTTGATCTGGTGATGATATGACGGCTGATCCTTTCACCACTGGATTAACTAAAAGCTTGATTTCTCTTCTTATCTTGACGAACATCACAATCTTTGTGGAGGCTCTTTTCCTGTACCCTTATTGAAAAGTTTAATACACTTTTGATTGACAAAAAAAAAACACAGGTGATGAGGAAATTTATTGTGATTTTGGCAATGCTCCAGTGTTACAAAACAAATCATGTCCAGAAAAGAAGTCTTGCATTAGTTGGTAGTCAGGAAAGTATTAACTCTTTGTACACTCTATTGTCAACGTGTAAGAAAAGCACAAAATTCCTTGAAGGGTATTTGGCTGATGTTTATGAACTCTGTTTAAATCAGCCAAGAGGAAAGGATACTTTCTAGTAGTCTTCTTGGTTTGGTCATTGACAAGTCATCTCTTGTAAAATTCACATCTGTAATGACACAAAAACTGATAAAAAATAAGTCATTGTAGAAAAAATTGAAAATACACTTAAAACTCCAAGCAGACTGAGGAAAATCTTGCAAGAAAGAATTTATAGTTAGGTTTTTAATTATTTCATTAGAATGAGGAAACAAAATGCAATTATCCATGACCAAACAATAAGAATCTGGGTGATGACTATTAAGAATCAAACACATTATTGCTTAAATCATTCAACCCTTGGGTCAAAAGATTAAAGAGAAAAACAAGTTAATCTTCATTTTGAATACACACAAAAATTGGCCATAAATGTGCTGCTGATGTGCAAGCAAAAGCCAAAGAATTTGTTACTTACCTAAGACATTTCATTCATTTACACAATTTTACTCCAGAATCCAGCTTGTTGAGATCATTTCGTTTAGTGTATAAGATGTGTGATACTGGCGAAGTGCCATCGAATTTTAAACAGAACATTCTTATACCTGTTTCCGAGAAAGCAGGTGCTGACAAGTGTGACAACTGCTACAACATTAGTTTTATACCTCATGCGTGCAAAATTTTAACATTCTAACATGTAATGGAAAAAAAAAAAAAAAAAAAAAAATTGGAGCTGAATTGGGAGAAGATAAGTTTGTCTTCAGAAGAAATGTAGGAAAACATGAAGCCAGTGGTGTGCACTGAGCCCCATCTACCCCAGTGCTGCGGGGGTAAATAACTTATATTTACATTTTCTTATTATTCCTCAGAACGCTTTTTATAAAGTTAAAAAAACTGTGAACATATAAGCCAAGCCAAGTACAGCTGTCTTGACAATCCGCTCGCACTACCCCAGTTCAGCTTCTCCAGTGAGCTGGGTTTCCTTGCCAGCGCGAAAGAAAGCTACCCCAGACAAGTTTAAGTCACTTGGTTGACCCATGCACTTGAGCTTCCTTGTCCTGGGAATGGGGTGGGTCTGTGGGCCCTCCACAGACAGCAGTATACACTTTTATTTTTTTTACTTAAAACTTTCTTGAATCAAAAAGGGTGGTTATTCAAAAAAAGTTTTAAGTAAAAAGATATCAATACGGACCAATAATGAGATTAATAACTTGTAAGCAATACTTACGACAACAGGCCAGCTAGCTTGGGTAAGGTATGTTAATTTTAATACTGCCCCCTGTGGGTGGGGGACGCAGATAAAGAATACACCCACGGTATCCCCTGCCTGTCATAGGCGACTAAAAGGGGCCCCTGGGGCTCTCTACTTGGGAGCGTGGGTTGGCGACCACGGGGCCCTTAGCTGAGTCCTGGCATAGCTTCCACTTACTTGTGCCAGGCTCCTCACTTTCATCTATCCTGTCTGACCTCCCTTGGTCAACTCTTGTTCTTTTCCGACCCCGATGGTATTAGAGCATTCAAGGCCTAGGGAGTCTTTCATTTTCACGCCCTTCGTGGCCTTTGCCTTTCTTCGTCCATTACTTCATTTTTCGAAGTGACGGATCCCTACTTTTTCCTTCTTTTTTCTCTTTGTCTACCCCCTGTGGGTGGAGGACGCAGACGAAGAATACATCCATGGTATCCCCTGCTGTAGTAAGAGGAGACTAAAAGGGGTGACCAAGGGATGATTGCATCAGAACCATGAAACTACTTGTGATTAGTACCAGCATGGGGGAACACTGTGAATAATTTTTTATTAGGATACTGGTATCTCAAAATCTGAAGATATTACAGACGTGAAAATTGGTATTTGGAATCTCCTGTAAAAATAAAGAAACGCGTATTTTTAGTTTTCGTAAAATCCACTTAAAGGGAGTGTAAAAAGGACTGAAAAGGAGTTGAATTATTTTCATGAGGATACTTATATTTTAAAAACTGAACGTGTTATAGACATAAAAATTTGTTTCTGGAATCTTCTTTAAAAATAAAGAAACACGTATTCTTTTGTTTTCAGAAAATCCAATTAAGGGTGGGTAAATGAAATGAAAAATGAGTTTAATTCTTTGTATGAGGATCTGTGTATCACAAAAACGAAGGATGTTACGGACGTGAAAATTGGTATTTAGAATCTACTTTAAAAATATAGAAACATGCATTCTTTGTTGGGTGGGAGGAGGAGCGAATCAACTTAAGGGTGTATAAAAGGACTTGAATTCTTTGTATGAGGATACAAATATGAAGTGGACTTAAAAGTATACACCGCTTAGGGGTTTCGACTGGGGGATGAGGAATGATGACAAAAATGTACGTTTTTATAAGACTGTTGGAATTATGAAGTTAGAATGTCAAATGATAAAATAACAGAAGGTTTGAAACAAATTTAACCCCTCAAAAAGTTAAATGGGGATTAAGATCTGAAAACAAATGTATTAATTCCTTCCTCCGAATGGTTTAACGTATGAAGACAAAATTCCAAATAATGGTACATATTTTAAATCCTATGTGTGAAATAGGAAATATTTTTAAATGTTCAACCACTAAAGTGTCAAATGAGGTTAGCTCCATAAACTAAATTATTCATCCCTCCAAAACTGTTTGGCGTACGAAGTTGTAATTTTACGAGAAAGCTATTCTTTTATGTCCTGGGTGTAATATACCGCATAGAGGGTAGTTGACTCTCAAAAACACAATATCCATTCTTCCAAAACCGGTTTGAGCACGAATTAAATTTTTTTATGAAGGGTGGTTTTCCATATTGCACCAGGAACCATCAGCAGTCTGGAATATAATTTAATTCAGCAAGAAGCATTGCCACGTCACGGCCAGGACTTGCGTTCAGCAAGTGAGGTGACTACGTCATGAGCTCTACGCAAGGGAGCTGACCTGCTATGATGCACTTATCACATGTACATCGTGTGATAGCCTGGAAACAACTAGAACATATTTTACTATCTTTTGATCCAGAAAAGATATCAAATAATGAAATGTATCATATTGTAGCCCATCATTTGAAAGCCAATGTATTTAAATTTCAAATAAATCAGCCTAGGGATTTGTTAGTAATTCGACCTTGAAGGAAATCAATTCTGCCTTAAGGAGGTTAAGTCAGACCCGGCAGAATCATATAAAAGGACAAGGTTTTGCCAAGTAAAGACAGTTCACAACTCGCAGCAGAAGGTAGAGCATGCTGTCATACACGAGTGTCTCCGCCAAGGCTCGAACTTAGTCATCGCGAGGGAATTCGTAAGCGGGAACTCTACTGTAATTATCATCAACAAACTTATTTTAAAGTGTTACTTCTTGGACTTAAAAACTTTTCAACCATTGAGATACGAACTTAGTCTTCTCGTAATTCTAAGAGTATTTTGAGGATGGGGGACATTAACTTATATTGTGACACGATAATTTGATTTTCAACTCGATTGGAAGGGAATGGTCATATCTTGTACTTGCATCAGAGTTAGTTCAACTTGGAACATTCATGAAGCGTGTGCACATTAACGCAATTTTCTAGTGAGCTACATAAATATTCGGTCTATTAAAACAAATAACTGCATTGCTTGAAGAGACATATTTATTTAAAGTTTATTTGAATTTAAATAAGATAATAACACTCATCACGAGTGAATAAGACAGAGTCGCATTAGACGTTTCATAACATTCTATGCATTAGAACATATAAACATTCACGGTTTACAACATTTTTCTATAGTGAATAAATCTTTTTCTTCGTGTGTAATACCTGTAATTATGTTAGAACTCTGTTTTTCCATACCAACAGTGGTTCCAATTAAATGAGCTTTCGTACCTTTGCGCCAGTATTAAGAACAGTGAACAAATGCACATAACAAAATACCGTGCCCATTTTATGATACGCAAATATGAGTTATTCTGAATAGGACACTACTAAGCAATTCTAGTCAGTTGAACTTTCACGTGTTCGCTATACCACATGGTAATGCGTGAAATCCTGAAGAGTGCCTTTAAAAAAAAAAAAATCATATCTACCCGCTGTTATCTCGAGTTGACGTGGGATGTATCTACGAGGGATATGGAACGTGGTTTCAACGTGGTTTCAACGTGGGAAGTGGAACGTGGTGCCATAGGGATGACTTCACGACATCGGCTGCCTATGATATCAACTTGCTGTTCGCTGAACAGCATCGATCTACATTCCGGTCCTGAGTTCCAGTGATTATAAGTGATATGATGTGCATTTAAAATCATTTTTCAGAACAAGTGCATGAAATTCCACCAGACTAGCTTTCTTTTAAGTGGAATGATAAAGTCAGTGATTTTGTTGGCAGTTGTACAGACAGTTAATATAATGCTCATTGGAAACCAGATTGATTTTGTGTTATTTTCAAAGTGTTAAATTTCAATACTTAGAAAGACTGTAGGAAAAATCTTCATAAACTTTGGAAGTGTAGAAATATTTATTTTGAAGTGAAAATAATATTTATGTTAAAGTTATTTAGAAAGACTGTAAGAAATAACTCTGATATTTTGAATTTCCAATTTTAAACAAAAGATATTTGTTTCAATTAATTTATGATGAATTGTTTTCAAACATCGAGATGAAAGACAATCATCAATGAAATATTTTGCTTTAATAATTCACCTACGATACAAATTTTTTGAGCAGGAATAATAGGAAACATTACACATCAATTCATAGTAATGAATAAATTGAATTTTAAGCACACCTATTCTTTCACTCTGCATATGCCTCTCTGTACCTACTCCATAAGAACACTCCACCCCTAAGTGTAGATTCTCATGCCCCAATCCCTGATCATTTCCCGGTACAATATCGAAGCTGTTAATAAATATTTCAAAATGTTCACCCCTTAAAAAGTATTCATTCCTCCATTACTGTTCAACGTACAAAATAAAAATTTCATGGATTGGTCGCTTTTACATCCTAGATGTTAAATAAGATAGGGTTTAAAAAATTCAAATTCTTCCGTATGGGGTTCAAATGTGTGTTAAATCAGAAAATAAATAATCATTTCCCCAAAACCTTTTGTTGACGTACGAACTGAGGGTGTATTTTACAGGCTCAGCTGACAGTGGACTCTCCAAAATGTAAAACTTTCAATAATAACTTTAATTTTAAAACCCTTGCGAAGCATGGGTATCTTGCTAGTAAACCTATAAATCATCTTAGGAGCCGATATGTTCTTCTTTTCTTTTTATTAGTTAGAAGGATGTAGATGGTAGATTTAACATACACCGGGCGAGTTGGCCATGCGGTTAGGAGCGCGCAGCTGTGAGGTCGCATCTGGGAGATAATGGGTTCGAACCCCACTGTCGGCAGCCCTGAAGATGGTGTTCCATGGTTTCCCATTTTCACACCAGGCAAATGCTGGGGCTGTACCTTAATTAAGGCCATGACCGCTTCCTTCCCATTCCTAGGCCTTTCCTGTCCCATCGTCGATATAAGACCTATCTGTGTCGGTGCGACGTAAACCAAAACAGCAAAAAAAAAAAGTTATAACATTACAAGTGAATGTTTTTCACATGCACATGAAAAAACATCAAACATGTAACTCAACCCCATTCTGAGTGCTGTTACAGAAGTACAAACCCCAATCACAGTGCCGGATCATATACAGTGGCGTACATATGCGTCATTGGCATGTAGTATGGGAACAACATGGTGCACATGTGCATTAGGTGGCGGCCAATGTGTAAAGAAATGAAGTCTTAAAGGAAGTAGATAAATATTGTTATTTAGGGAATGGAATACAAACAATAGCAGAAGTAAGGAGGACATAAAATTCAGACTAGCACAAGCAAGAAAGACCTTTCTTAAGAAAATAAATTTATTTACTTCGAACATTGATATAGGAATTAGAAAGATATTTATGAAGACTTCAGTCGTGAGTGCAGCATCTTTCTAGGTCGACGCCCTGAACAAATAGCATTTTTTTAAAAAGCATTGTATGGAAGTGAAACATGAACAATAACTGGCTCAGAAAGAAAGAGAATACAAGCTTTTGAAATGTGGTGTTAAAGAATAATAAGGTGATGCGGATAAATATGGAATCATGACTGGAGAGATACTGAATTTAATTGGGGAGATGAGAATGATTTGGGGAAATTTGACCAGAAGAAGAGATGGAATGACAGGACGCATTGTAAGACACTCAGGACTTGTTCAGTTAGTTTTGGGGGAAAGTGTAGACAGTAAGAATGGTAGGGGTAGACCAGAGGTGCACAGCTGGGCTGGCGTGACGTAAATGCGGGCAGCTTACGCAGCAAACGTACGTCACAGTGAAGTGAGAGAGCGAACGCACATAGCAGGGAAGTGAAGCAGTGACGGTCGATTGTGGGTACGAAGCTCTCCTCCACTTCTCTGTGAAATGTTGATTGGGTTACAATATTTTAAAAAGTGGCATGCTATAATCACAAAAAAAATCTCAAGATATTGCAGTTTGATTTATACTGTGCTTGATATAAACAGTCAGTTTAATTTCTTATATTTATACATGCAAAGAAAACTGACATGTTACAAGGGCCAATGACCTAGATGTTAGGCCCCTTTAAACAAGAAGCACAAGACTGTTACAATTTTTGTATTACAATTTGTGAAGATTCGGGGTTTAAGCCTTCAAGCTATACGTTACAATTCCTTGGATGGGAATAATAGTATTTCCATTAATAAAAGAAAAATTCCTGTTATTCATTCAGCAAAATGTAATATATCTACATAATTCAACAAAGTTTAATGCTTGATTTTTCACAGTGTTGTAGTGTTATGTGACTTTCTCTGTCCACTGAATTTTTGAAAATGGTACTTATAACTTATAAGGCGTCTGATGATGATAATAGCTAGCCTGTAAATGGCAAGTGAGGACACAGATATTTACTATCCAAGGTCAAAGTATAACAACAATGTAAATGCATCTACCAAATAGATATGTAGTTTGCCTTCAAATAAATAACCTAACTGAGTTATTCCTGGTAAGCATGATTGGATTGTTGGCAAGCAATCACAAGCGATAGCCAATCCACCTTAACTGCATGTTATATTAGAAATGTTTCTAAAGCACCTCTGCAAATATAACAGTGAAAACTGCAATTCATTACGTATGGTACAAAAATATTTGAGGTTGTAATTCTTTATTGTATCCAGTCAAAATACATAAACTGCAGCAAACTTATTTCTTGCAGATAGTCTACAAGTACGGGCCACGAAAGCATCATTGTTAACTTATTTCTTAGAACGGAATTGAAAATGATGTGGATTTTTCTCCAATGGAAATACGTAGGTCAAGTCATAAGTCATGGCAACTATTTTTTTTATCGCGAACAGGAGACAACACGGAAAGTCTAAGATATGCATTTGGAAACATACGGTATATACTTGCGTATGATGCCACTAGATGGTGTACGTAAACAATAGTGTGAGTCTAAGCATGCCCCCAATTTCAGTGTGTGAGGGGGGCATCACAGAATGGATGTCAACAAGCAGGAGCAACGATCGTACATTAAAATAGCAGTTCTCCGCGGCAGAAATGCACGCCAATGCCATGCAGAGCTGCGGGAAGCATTAGGTGGACAATGGTTTGTTAACAAAGAGGACATCGTAACAGCATTTCGGAGAGAGGTGTCACACGTTAGCGATACACATGCAGCGAATGGTATTTAGCGCCTGCCCCACTGCTGGCAGTGCACAGTGGAAACCTTGGATGATTATTTCGAAGGTCTGTAACCAGTGGAGACCTGTCCTTTGTACGTAGTCTTGTGTATTTGCTGTCCATACCATAATAAAACAGTGTTTACCAATGGTCTATGTTCTGTCACTTTCCTACAAGAATCTCCTAAGTCAGAATTTGTCTTCAGGCACTGTACATAAGTACATGCCCTATATTTCCAAATGCATATCTTAAGATTTTCCATGTTGTCTCCTGTTCGCTAGGAAAAAAAAAAGTTGCTATGACTTATGACTCGATCCTCGTAAAACAAAATAAAATCAGCCCTTCAAACATTAATACTTACATGAAAGTTTACTGTCCTTCACTTCTTCTGCTCTCTCTGTCACCTCCCATGTCTCTTATTGTAGTCACCAAATTTCCTCTTTCAATTCAAAATTTAATATATTTTTTGTTTCTGCATGCTAAAGCTCTGAATATTGAGGACAAAATTTTTACAAGAATGCAACCAAATGAAATAGTTTAAGTGATCATTTAACAAGGGTGACTTGTGTCTATTTTTACATACTGTGTTTTCAGGGCAGAGAAAATCTGTTCCCTTAAATACATGGAACCATAAATGCTCATTATCGTAGTTGCTCACCAGTGTAGACATGGAAATCGATTTTGCTGAAGAAATGAATAATCAACTATATTAACTATATTAAGGATCACTCTCGACTTCTCATGGAGAAAGCTGTCGGAGGGTGCTGAGTTAAAGTCAGTTGGAAATGGTGGAGCAAATATCTGGAAACATGATTGAAGGTGACCTATTTTATGAAATCTTTCATTAAATGCGTCAAATAATTTATTGAGAGACTGAATGAAAATCTGCCAGTGATCATCACCAATGTCAGCTACAACAGTACTTAAACTGAGAAAATGAATGGTAAATTGATCTTGAAATTGTTTTCTCCACAGGTCATTTGAATTTGAAAGACTGCACTTTATAATACCAATATAAATGGTCCGTTATTGGACATCATAAATTTTCCAGCTGACTCATTCCTGGTTGCCATCGTTTCACCCCCGTGTGCTAGGCTGGGCTTGTCAGTTGGTACCTAGCACATCTACCAAGACGCTGGCTAGTGCGTACCGTGGAGGCCACTGCGTAGGCCAATTGTAGCCACTAGCAGTGCCAATGCACTATGAGAGACCCTGTCTCACTACCAAAAATTGATGCCTTCTTGGCCATCAGATGATATAGATGTTGATTCCCATAGGGAATCTGAAATATTTGTTCTGAATGAGTAAATTTATAATACCAGTATAAATGGTCCATTATTGGACATTACAAATTTTCCAGCTAACTCATTCCTGGTTGCCAGCGTTTCACCCCCGTGTGCTAGGCTGGGCTCGTCAGTTGGTACCTAGCACATCTACCAAGACGCTGGCTAGTGCATACCGTGGAGGCCACTGCGTAGGCTAATTGTAGCCACTAGCAGTGCCAATGCACTATGAGAGACCCTGTCTCACTACCAAAAATTGATGCCTGCCTGGCCATCAGATGATATAGATGTTGATTCCCATAGGGAATCTGAAATATTTGTTCTGAATGAGTAAATTTATAATACCAGTATAAATGGTCCGTTATTGGACATTATTATAAATTTTCTAGCTAACTCATTCCTGGTGGCCAGGTAGGCATAAATTTTTGGTAGTGAGACAGGGTCTCTCATAGTGCATTGGCACTGCCGGTGGCTACAATTAGCCTACGCAGTGGCCTCCATGGTATGCACTACCAGCGTCTTGGTAGGTGTGCTAGATACCAACTGACGAGCCCAGCCTAGCACACGGGGGCAAAACGCTGGCAACCAGGAATGAGTTAGCTGGAAAATTTATAATGTCCGATAACGAACCATTTATGTTGGTATTATAAATTGACTCATTTGGAACAAATATTTTGGATTCCCTATGGGAATCAACATCTATATCAGACTGCACTTTATCATACATTGTAATAATCGTCTGACCTCTACCCTGCAATAATGTATTAAGAGCATCCAGATGGCTGGTGATATCTGTAAGAAAGGCTAAGTCACGATCCAGGTAGGATCAAGGAAGTTCTGGAACAGGTTTTCCCTTCATATCCATGAATATCCTTGTCTCTTCAATCAGCTAAATGAATCGCTTTGGAGTCTTACCCTTACTTAGCCACCTAACATGACAAAAATAAGGAATATCCTGATAATCTGTTACCAGTGAGGTCAGAAATTCACGAACTGTCTAGGAGTGGGACCAGCATGCCTTAAAAAATTTACTTCATTAACCACGACATTCATAATATGGTCAAATTTTAGTGTCTTGGCAAAATGTGCCTCTTTGTGAATAACACAGTGTGTAGAAACAAGTTCATGTCTTGAATGTAATTTTGACCTTAAATGTGCCAAGAAACCAATGTTATTGCCTATCATTGCAGGAGCACTGTCGATATCTACTGACACCAATGTATTCCACGGTAATTCCCCTTCCATATAGCTTCCTCAGCCGTAAAAAAAAGTCCTCCCCAGTAATGGTACCCTTCATAGCAATTAGATTCAATAGCTCTTCTGTAACTTGAAGATCTTTTTCCACACCTCGAATAAATATTGCAAGGCTTGTTATGTCAACAGCATGAATACTTTTGTCAAAACATATAGAATAAGCCATAAATTCTTTAGCCTTCAATGCCAGTTGCCGTTCAATATCTTCTCCAATTTCTTCTATGTGTTGAGCAGTAGTTGCTCGAGACAGGTTAATTTGACTGAATTTGCTCCCTTGAGTAGGGCATACGTATTCCACAGCTATGTTGATGCATTCTTTCATGATGGTCCCATGGTAAAAGGTTTCAACTGCTGTGCAGTTAAGCAAGTGAATTCTGTAGCTGGCCCATAAAGTTGCACCACTATATGACCATTCTTCTCCAGTCTGTAAAGAGGAATAGAATATATAATTCCTTTCTGTTGCCTATCACCAATGTTAAAAAATGATGAATATTACTACTGTAACTTTGATAATACATAAATAAGTTATGTCAGTCAAATGTTTCTTCAGATCTTCAGCCATTTTAATTAGATCTTACCTCTGAACAGTTTCATACGAATGAGCATGTTTCATTATGTAGTGGTATTCTATATTATACCTCTTTGATATAACAGACTGCCCATTTAGGAGGCATTTTGCACAGTCTCCTGTTTGCAAAAACAAAAGGCTCTTCCTACTGGCTCTCTGCCATCAGATTTGGTGAGGCTCTCTTTCCTTCATTATTTTTGCCTCCACTACAAATTCTGGTATGGCCGCAGTGATCGAGAGTGACTGGGAGAACTTCGTTCAACCTTCACGGCCTGTGACGTAACGATGTCACTGTGGCTGAATAGCATGCCAATTGCCCGCCTGAACGTCTGCTTACGGTGCTGTGTACCTGCGGGACAAAATACCCAGCGTGAGCACTTCTGGGATAGACCAAGGCATAAATATGACAAACATAGATGTAGGAAGTAGTAGTTATGTCGAAACGAAAAGAATAGCACGCGAATCGGTGGCATGGAGAGCTGCATCAAACCAGTGTATGGACTGATGGCCCAAATAACTACTTCTTCTGAACAGATACTAAATGCTGATCAATTCTGATTCAATGAAAAGTTATATTCTGGAAGAACTCTTGCCATTAGGGGAAGCAAGGTTATCTTTGTTGCCATTGGTTCAGTTGCAACAATAATGGATTCATATATGATGATGATGATGCCAATTCTCTTAATGGTTGGTACACTACTTCGACATTTGTATGTTCTTGTTTTTGAGCCTGATGGATGGTTTCCACTTAGCATGACAATTGATTTATGTAACGTGAGAGCATATGCAAGCACATCCTTAAACATGACCAAACATGATTTGAAAGTGTTCTTTGATGAGATGATATGGCCAGATTTGCAGAGTAGAGATCACATTTTTCTTGTTATCGACTCATGGGCATTAAACAAGGATAATCTTTACAAGACAACTCAAGAAGGTGCAGAATTCCAAAAGATTATTTCCACAAAATGTGACTGCAGCAAAAATTATTTTAAAGAAAGGTTGTTTTCAAGACAACCTCATGATTCTAAAGTTCATTAACTTGTGTAGATTAAATCTTGGTTTATATGCGTTAAGATTCTTCCTAATTCTGGTCAGTGGATGATTTTGGATTTTAAAATTGTCATTACATTTCGTCTCATTTCGTACCATTAGGGGCCAATGACCTAGATGTTAGGCCCCTTTAAACAGTAAGCATCATCATCATCATCATCATCATCAAGATTCTTCCTTACAAATTACAGTGGTGTGAATGAGAATGTGGTTGTATGCACAGTTTGTTTTCTTTTTATGTAATGAACCTATTCAAATGACACTACAGTAATATTATTTAGGGTCATCCTAAACTTGCTCATTTTCAGGCACACCCCCAATGGAGGTGAGCTGTATGTACCATTTTAACTGCATACCAGCCATCCTGAGTGAGCCTCCATGGCACAAGCGGCAGCACGCCGGCCTCTCACCGCTGGATACCGTGGTTCAAATCCCGGTCACTCCATGTGAGATTTGTGCTGGACAAAGCAGAGGCAGGACAGGTTTTTCTCTTTGTACGCCGGTTTTCCCTGTCATCTTTCATTCCAGCAACACACTCCAATATCATTTCATTTCATCTGTCAGTCATCAAATCATTGCCCCTGAGAAGTGCAACAGGCTTCGGCAGCCGGCACAGTTCCTGTCGTCATCGCAAGTTGGGGCCTTCATTCGTCCCATCCCTGACCCGGTCATTGACTGGAAAACAGGTTGTAGGTTTTCATTTTCACCAGCCATCCTGCCATATTACATTTTTGACAGTACCGGGAATCAAACCCAGTAGCTTATAGTGCTTACCGTTAAGTTACGGAGGCAGACATGGATATGTGAAGCATTCCAGAGACAAATTTGAGATTAAATATGGTAGTACATTTCAGTAGAGTATCTTGCCTGCTGCCATTTCTTGATGGATGCAGTACTTTTGTATCCATCTCTTGGCACAGGCCAGAGTAAAATGTAGCTTCCACCGACGTCCCAGTCTCATTCATGACTGTGACAATATGGAAGCTGCTGGGGTATGGGTGGTGCTGAGTAATGACATTCAGAGGACAACAAGTGCATCTGAGTGTTATGAAAGGTGTTGCTCATAGGGTCTGTCGTGCTGCAGTAGCACTTTCTGACCCATTGAGGAAAGCAATGGCGAACTACCTCACTCGTCTTGCCTAGTACGCCTCATTTTGGTGCTGCCATTGGTTTTTGCGGTTTTCTTATAACCGCATAACCTTTGGTGGTGCTATTTGAGGATCCAACCAGCCTCTGGGCTGATGACCTAACAGACAGACATCTTAACTATGTTTACCAAAATGAACTGAGCTACATGTTTTAAGATTGTGATTCAATTACAGCTATTTATCTGTTAAGAAGGAAACCATATTTTCCAGTGTCAACTTAGTTAATATAACTTTAAATCTTTTCATTCTGTCAAAAACACTAATTATATCACATATAACACTAAAACTTACCTGTGAAAAGATACACACTATTAAACAAAGAAGGACATGTTTTGTTCTACAAGAACATCCTCAGATTCCATGAAATTGCTTTAAATCATGTGTATGTATGTACAGTTGTGTTTACATTGCATAAACTTGTCAGTGATTGAGAGTTGCTGATATTATGAACAAGTAATAACAACAATTTTAGTAGTATTCAGTCGTCACCTTATAACTTATAGAAATGTTTCTGTACTCGCCAGTGTCCGGAAGCAGTTGCTGAAGGTCACAGACTATTCATTAGTAGCTTAGATTCTTTGTTTAAACAGTTTTTTTTTTACAGGTAACATGTTTTATGTATTACAATTAGTGTTTTCAGCAGACTGAAGAGCTCTAAGTTATATTAGCTATTTATGTGACCAGTTTAAAATGATGATGATGGTTGTTGTTTAAGGAGCCTAACACCTAGGTCATCAGCCCCTGCCAGTCTAAAATATGTTTGTTTTAAGATATATTATAAAATAAATTTTCTAATTTATATCTTGTACATAACTGTTCATTATATTTCTTGTAGATACATTTCTACTGTTGATCATCTCTCACAATACTTGGATAGTGATCAAGAAGGCCATGATGAAGAATCATATCGTGGAGCCTTTTACGAAGCACTGGAGAAATTTTATTGTACGTTATATGAAAGAACAAAATTAAGAGCTAGACAGGAACGTAAACTTCACAGTTGATGAAAGAAAATCTCACCTCCTAATGATTTTGTAATTTAGTTCCTGTTGATACATTGTAAAAGACAACTAAGATATAATTATCTCTGGGCGACAGTTCTGAAAATTGTTATATTTTATTTCAAGTTGTTAATGATAGAATTTTAATTATGAAAGAACAAAATTAAGAGCTAGACAGGAACGTAAACTTCGCAGTTGATGAAAGAAAATCTCATCTCATAATGATTTTGTAATTTAGTTTCTGTTGATACATTGTAAAAGACAGCTGATATAATTATCTCTGGGCCACAGTTCTGAAAATTGTTATATTTTATTACAAGTTCTTAATGATAGAATTTTAATTATGAAAGAACAAAATTAAGAGCTAGACAGGAATATAAACTTCACAGTTAATGAAAGAAAATCTCACCTCCTAATGATTTTGTAATTTAATTTCTGTTGATACATTGTAAAAGACAGCTAAGATATAATTATCTATGGGCCACAGTTCTGAAAATCGTTAATTTTATTACAAGTTGTTAATGATAGAATTTTAGTTAAAAGAAATGTATATGGTATTCAACTGTGTTATAGTGTTAATTTTTAAGTCATTGTCAGACCCTTTTTTATATTTTATTAATCCACGGATAGCTGAATGTGAAGTCTACTTGGCTACTACTCTGAGTTGCAAAAAAAAATATTTTGACTTGTTTTGATTCCATTAAAAAGTTCAATAAAATTAATTTGTGTTTCTTTTGTCCCAATGTCTCATATTTTGTAATTGCCAAGCGAGTTGCCTGTGTGATTCAGGCTTTGTAGCTGTTCACTTACATTCCAGAGATGGCAATTCTGAAGATGATTTTATGTGGTTACCCATTTTCATACCAGGCACCATGCTGGAGCTGTACCTTAGTTAAGGCCAGAGTTGCTTCCTTCCCAGTCCTAGTCCTGTCCAATCACATTGTCGCTATAAGACCGGTCAGAGTTGGTGTGATGTAAAACCAATTGGAAAGAAAAAGTTTGTCATTATTGCAAGACTTCTTGTATGGGCTCTAAACATACAGTACATACATCTTCATTATAGACTGTTATGGCTTTTAACATTCTGTCTGCAAGCCTCTGTGAATTACATAACTGAGCACCTCCACAGTCCTCTATTTGTAGCTAGTTCTGTGGCATTGTTCAGTTCCATATCTCAAATCTTAAAATCTTCAAAGACTGTATCTAACCATCATCACTTTGGTCTTCCTCTACTTCTCTTACCCTCCATGACAAAATTCATTACTCTCATAGATGACCTGTCCATTCGCCTCACACTATCCCACCACTGAAGCTGGTTTATGTGTAGGCTACGTGGTCATCCAAAACTTTATTCCTAACTTAGCCTCAACTCCTCATTCTGATTACCCTCCTGCTATTGTTCCCACATGCTCATGCCAGCAGTCGTTGTTGCTTCCTTTGTGTCTACTAATTCCATCTTATAAATTGGATATTCTGAGTCCACCCAGCTTTCATTCCCGTACAGGAAAGTCTGTCGGAAAACCAGTGGCAGCCAGTGGCCTGATCGCTTTTTAACAGGTAATGAGAAAGCAAATCTATTTATTAGGGAATTCATACATTCAGTAGAAGATTGTCAGGAGTTGGAAACTGAAACAGAAGTTAGAGAGAGAGATACACAAAAGGAAACGAGAAGCTTCTCAATCACAAATGAGGATATTTTCAGAGAAATCCAACTGCTTCAGCAAGGAAAAGCAGCAGCGAGTGATCAAATTACTGGGAAGTATTAGAGACAGCCAATCACTACTGATCTGTATTTAGGGCAGTCAACCATGTGGCCGATTCCCTATGTGTTGTTTTCGTAGCCTTTTCTTGAAACACTGCAAGGAAATAGGAGATTTATTGAACATCTCCCTTGGTAAGTAATTCCAGTCCCTAACTCCCCTTCGTATAAACAAATATATGCCCTCCTCCTGAATTCCAGCTTTATCTTCATATCGTGATCCTCCCTACTTTTAAAGACACCATTCAAACTTATCCATCTACTGATATTATTCCATGCCATCTCTCCACTGACAGCTCAGAACATACCACTTAATGCCAATGTTAATGGTCCGTTATTGGACATTATAAATTTTCCAGCTAACTCATTCCGGGTTGCCAGCGTTTCGCCCCGTATGCTATGTTGGGCTCATCAGTTGGTAAATAGCACACCCACCAAGACGTATGGCTAGTGCATACCGTGGAGGCCACTGCGTAGGCTACTTGGAGCCACTTGGGCTCATAGCACACGGGGGCGAAACGCTGGCAACCAGAAACGAGTTAGCTGGAAAATTTATAATGTCCAATAACGGACCATTTATATTGGTATTATAAATTTACTCATTCGGGAAAATATTTCAGGTTCCCTATGGGAATCAACAGCTATATCACATACAACTTAGTCGAGCAGCTCGTACCCTTTCTCCCAAGTCTTCCGAGCCCAAACTTTGCAACATTTTTGTAACGCTACTCTTTTGTCGGAAATCACCCAGAACAAATCGAGCTGCGTTTCTTTGGATTTTTTCCAGTCCTTGAATCAAGTAATCAGGGTGAGGGTCCCATACACTGGAACCGTACTCTGTTTGGGGTCTTACCAGAGACTTACATGCCCTCTCCTTTATATCCTTACAACAACTCCTAAATACCCTCATAACCATGTGCAGAGATCTGCACCCTTTATTTACAATCATATTTATGTTATTACCTCAATGAAGATCCTTCCTTATATTAACACCTAGGTATTTATAATGATCCCCGAAAGGAACTTTCACCCCATCAATGCAGTAATTAAAACCGAGAGGACTTTTTCTATTCGTGAAACTCACAACCTGACTTTTAACCCCGTTTATCATCATACCATTGCTTACTGTCCATCTCACAACATTATCATATCATTGATATATACAAGGAAACATAAAGGTCAATTATACTGCCTTGAGGAATTCCCCTCTTAATTATTACAGGGTCAGATAAAGCTTCACCTACTCTACTCTAATTCTCTGAGTTATATTTTCTAGAAATGTAGCCACCCATTCAGTCACTCTTTTGTCTAATCCAGTTGCACTCATTTTTGTCAGTAGTCTCCCATGGCCTTAATCTTGCCAGACAAAATAAATCTATTGTATTGTATTGTATCTACCCTATCGAATGCCTTAGATATTACAAGATATTAGAATCATTCCGTATTGACGGTTTTCACTTTACAAAGGTGAAAAGTGAGAGTATCCTCCTAATTCAATACAATATATATTCCGTCATTAGACGGAGTAAACAAATTCAAACATGTTTCGGCTCGTTTGAGCCATCTTCAGTGAAAAATGAGGGGGGTTGAAATAATTTACATAATGTAAGTTTAAAATGCCAAAAAAAAAAACATAATGAAAGAGCAAATGAAAAAACAAACAAAAGAGAGCCTAGACAGAAACAAAATTAGCACAAATATACAATATTTACATCAATATGCTGAGCAAAAAAACCAACTCACTGCGACAAAATTCAGTGAAACAGGTGTTAATTTAAAATAATAATTGAAACTAAAAACTGTGTTAACCTAAGAAACAAAGGAATGAGAAACAAATGATGCAGGTGGAAATGAACATTAGTAGCACATGGTGAGGGTGTGGACCTCATAGTTTACAAAATATTGGTTTTGTAACAATAACAAAACATGTTGAAATCACTGTCGAAAATCATCCTTGTAGAAACCCATCACATCAAATTGGTCAGGAGGGGAGCGGGAGCAAACATTTTTGAGAAACCAAGCCTGATATAACGTGCAGGCGAAAAGCCTGTGACAAGGAAAAAACACTGATGAAATTTAAAGCTTTAGAAACAGCAGCATTCTCAATATCTTCTCAATCTAGCGGTCCCTTTCTTGATTATTGTTTCATAATGTTGGCTGGTGGTTTGTCTTATTATAAAGGGTCGGAAGGGCCGCGACATAAAATTGAGAAGCTGTGTTAGGTAGAAGACAGATGCATGGTAAACTGTAAGTGATCTAGTGGATACCGTCAATGAAGTTCTAATCTGTAATGGAAAAAATGAGGTTGTGTGAGAAACGTGGGGTGTTAAGTAAAAAGTGTGGAATGGGTGTGAAGAAAGCTTAAATTTAGGGTGTTTAGCAAGTGGAAGCCCTCTCGAATGGCTTGGCCTTCTCAAAGTAACGGTCTTGTTCACGTGATCGAGTCTATTGTTGGTTCAGCTGTGTTTGCGAGGATGGAAGGAGCAGAGGGGGAAGGGGTGGTGTAGGGCTGGTGTGAGGAGGAGGGAGTGGTGGTGAGTTGGAGAGATAGAGGTGGGGTTTGTTTGTGTTATGGAAGTGCTGACAAATATATGGAATGAATGTTTCAAGTAGAATGTTTCTTTTCTCGCTGACTTCATTTAAATTGTGAGAGGGGTTCATAAACTGATCTAAATTGATGTGGATGCTCTCGAGAACGTTGAGCAAGGTGCCTTTTTGCTCATAATGCAAGATCTTAAGGTCTTTGTCTATTGAAGTGTATTTGTGGCTGGATGCTTTATGATGTTCACTCATAGCTGAAAAATGATTATATTTGAGAGCGTTGCGATGTTCGGCATATCTTATGACAAAATTGCGGCCTGTTTGACCAATATAGCTGGAATTGCAGGATTGGCATTTTAATTTGTAAACTCCAGAGTTCAAATATTTGTTGTTAATGTTGTTATTGTTATTGTTGACAGTGTGTGGATTGAAAATGAGTTTGGAGTTGGTGTAGGAGGTTCTATAAGCTATTTTGATGTTGTGTTTCTTAAAAATATTAGAAATTTGGTAAATGCTACTATTATTGAAAGTGAGTGTGGGAAACTTTTCTTTAGGAGGGGAATCTTTTTCTGGGGTAGTCTTGGGTCTGCTTTTATATCTATTGATGATTCTGCTGATGAAGGTTCTACTAAAACCATTGTGTTCTGCAATATTGTAAATGGTATTAATTTATTTTTTTTAATTCTTGCGAGATAAAGGGACAGTTAATGCTCTGAGGACCATGCTATTGTAAGCTGCTTTTTTATGTATGTCTGGGTGTACAGAGGTCTGATGGATGGTATTGATGGTGTGGGTGGGTTTCCTGTATATATTGAAGGATAAAGTGTTGTTGCTGTTGCGCATAATGGTTTAATTAAGAGTGTTATTGTTTTCTGACTCTATCGTGAATTTTATATGTGGGTCAATGGAGTTGAGAAATCCAAGTACTGTGTTGCTGTTAGTAACGTGGGAGTCTAAAATAACAAACGTGTTATCTACAAAGCGTGTCCAGTGTTGAATGCCATTGATCTTGCCAATGATGTGAGAATGCTCTGTTTTTAAGAAACACATCATCAAAATAGCTTATAGAACCTCCCACACCAACTCCAAACTCATTTTCAATCCACACGCTGTCAACAATAACAATAACAACATTAACAACAAATATTTGAACTCTGAAGTTTACAAATTAAAATGCCAGTCCTGTAATTACAGCTATATTGATCAAACAGGCAGCAATGTTGTCATAAGATATGCCGAACATCGCAGCGCTCTCAAATATAATCGTTTTTCAGCTATGAGTGAACATCATAAAGCATCCAGCCACGAATACACTTCAATAGACAAAGACCTTAAGATCTTGCATTCTGAGCAAAAAGGCACCTTGCTCAACGTTCTCGAGAGCATCCACATTGATTTAGATCAGTTTATGAACCCCTCTCACAATTTAAATGAAGTCAGCGAGAAAAAGAACATTCTACTTGAAACATTCATTCCATATATTTGTCAGAACTTCCATAACACAAACAAACCCCACCTCCATCTCTCCAACTCACCACCACTCCCCCCTCCTCATACCAGCCCTGCACCACCCCTTCCCCCTCCACTCCTTCCATCCTCGCAAACACAGCTGAACCAACAATAGACTCGATCACGCGAACGAGACCGTTACATTGAGAAGGCCAAGCCATTCGAGAGGGCTTCCACTTGCTAAACACCCTAAGTTTAAGCTTTCTTCACACCCATTCCACACTTTTTACTTATCACCCCACGTTTCTCACACAACCTCATTTTTTCCATTACAGATTAGAACTTCATTGACGGTATCCACTAGATCACTTACAGTTTACCATGCATCTGTCTTCTACCTAACACAGCTTCTCAATTTTATGTCGCAGCCCTTCCGACCCTTTATAATAAGGCAAAACACCAGCCAACATTATGAAACAATAATCAAGAAAGGGACCGCTAGATTGAGAAGATATTGAGAATGCTGCTGTTTCTAAAGCTTTAAATTTCATCGGTGTTTTTTCCTTGTCACAGGCTTTTCGCCTGCACGTTATATCAGGCTTGGTTTCTCAAAAATATTTGCTCCCGCTCCCCTCCTGACCAATTTGATGTGATGGGTTTCTACAAGGATGATTTTCGACAGTGATTTCAACATGTTTTGTTATTGTTACAAAACCAATATTTTGTAAACTATGAGGTCCACAACCTCACCATGTGCTACTGTTGTACATTTCCATCTGCATCATTTTTTTTTCATTCCTTTGTTTCTTAGGTTAACACAGTTTTTAGTTTCAATTATTATTTTAAATTAACACCTGTTTCACTGAATTTTGTCACAGTGAGTTGGATTTTTGCTCCGCATATTGATGTAAATATTGTATATTTGTGCTAATTTTGTTTCCGTCTAGGCTCTCTGTTTTTTTTTTTCATTTTTTCATTTGCTCCTTCATTATGTTTTTTGGCATTTTTAACTTATATTATGTAAATTATTTCAACCCCCCTCATTTTTAAACTGAAGATGGCTCAAACGAGCCAAAACATGTTTGAATTTGTTTACTCCGTCTAATGACTGAATATATATTGTATTGAATTAGGAGGATACTCTAATTTTTCACCTTTGTAAAGTGCCTTAGATAGGTCAGTCACGATACAGTCCATTTGACCTCCTGAATCCAGGATATCTGCTACATCTTGTTGGAATCCTACAGATTGAGCTTCAGTGGAATAACTTTTCCTGAACCCGAATTGCCTTCTATCAAACCAGCTATTAATTTTGCAAACGTGTCTAATATAATCAGAAAGAATGCTTTCCCAATGCTTACATGCAATGCATGTCAAACTGACTGGCCTGTTATTTTCAACTTTATGTCTATCAGCCTTTCCTTTATACACAGGGTCTACTATAGCAACTCTCCATTCATTTGGTATAGGTCCATCTTGCAAACAATAATCAAATAAGTAACTTACTTTAGATATGGTACTTTATCCCATCCCATTGTCTTTAGTATATCCCTGGAAACCTTATCAATTCCACTTGCTTTTCTAGTTTTAAACTTTTGTATCTTACTGTAAATGTTGTTGTTCTTACAGGTGAATTTTCATACTTCTTTAGTGTTAGGCACCTCCTATATCTGGACATTATCCTTGTAACCAACAATCGAATGGGATGGTACATAGTGCCTTATTTAAAATTTCTCTCTGAGTATGTCATAAATAAAAGTGTAATACGAAAGGAATGGAAAGAATCTATAATAATGCCAATATATAAACGAAAGGGTTGGCCTCTGCTGGTGGGACCTAGTGTTTGCAGTGCACTAAGTCTTCTGGTAAGGATGGACCAATTTTGTTACTTTCATTGATCTGTCTTTGTCTTATTCTTGGCTTTGGCAATATGAAAGTGACCGAGGTATGAGCGATGCTAGTAATGCCATTCTTTTTGCAGCCAGTACCTGTTATGAATGGTGTGAAAATGTTGCTTGTAGGGTCGGTTGTTGCATGCATTTCAGTGGGCTTCACGGAACAATATGTAATAGCAACTTCTGGCTTGTGAGGAAAGCAGTGGGAAACTACCTCACTCACTTCCCTACTATGCCTCTTCAGTGATGCCTAGGCCATTTATGGCAGCTCATGGTGGATTTGTTGAGGATCCAGCCAGCCTTCGGGCTGAACACTGAACGTACAAAGGAAAGGGTAATAAAAGGAAACCTGAGAACTACAGACCAGTCAGCCTGACCAGTGTAGTTTGTAAAATACTGGAGTTTAATAGCAAAGTATATTAGAGGGGTATGTGAAGATAAAAATTGGTTCACGAGGAGCCAGTATGAATTTAGAAAGAAATTTTCTTGTGAGCACAAGTGATGAAATTTTAGGAGGACATACCAGATCAATTGGATTCGGGAGGCCAGTTGGATTGCGTAGCCATACACCTTTCCAAAGCATTTGACAGAGTAGAACATGGAATATTATTAAAGCAACTCCAGGGAATAAGATTGGACATAAGGGTTATATGCTGGTTAAGAACATTTCTAAATTCAAGGGTTCAGAAAGTCAAAGTAGGAAATCGTGCATTACAAGAAGTAAAAATTTGGAAGGGAATTCCACAGGGTTTTATAATCGGTCCACTACTTTTCTTAATATACACAATGGATTTAGGGAACAATGTAACATCAAAATAAGATTGTATGCAGATGATATAATTGTTTATAAGAAAATAAATAACATTGAAGATTGTTCAGAATTACAAAGGGGCTTTGACGGTATCCAACAATGGGTTCAAGAGAATAATATGAAGGTTAATGTAGGCAAATCAACTGTCACAACATTTACAAACAGGAGCTTAAAAACTGAATTTAAATATACTGTACTTTGGATGAGGTAATTGTGACATGATGTTGATTCCTATAGGTATTATGAGGTCATTGTCCCAAAAAATGGCAAATGCAAATACATAGGTGTGAGATTTGAAAGTAATTTGCACTGGAAGGGTTATATTGATGACATTGTTTGGAAAGCATACAGATCGTTACATGTCATAATGAGGCTACTTAAAGGATGAAACAAAGAAGTAAAAGAGAAAAGTTACTTAAGTATGGTTTGTCCATTATTGGAATATGCAAAGTGTTTGGGATCCTCACCAAGAATACCTAATAAAAGAAGATGGTGCGCAGAGGAAAGCAGCAAGATTTGTAACTGGGGATTTCTGGAGAAAAAGTACTGTTATCAGAAATGTTAGAGAAACTTGGATGGGAAACTTTAAGTAAGAGATGGGAGAAAATTAGACATATAAGATTATATAGAGCCTATATAGGAGAGGAAGCATGGGGAAAATCTGCAAGAGGCTTCAGTTGGACAATAATTACATCAGCAGGGCTGACCACAAGTATAAAATTACACAGGAATTTAGCAGAAGTGATTAGGGTAACAAGGAGTGGTAACGGTTTACCAGGGGAAGTGTTTGATGCTTTTCCAAAATCTGTACAGATGTTCAAGAAAAGAATAAACAGCAACAGAGAAAAGAAATGTTAGAGGACATTCGACCTGTGCAGGTTACTGTAAATAAAGAATTTTTGTGAATAAATTAATTCCATCCACTGATCTATGGAGATTGGACAACCGGAGTAGGGGACTGCCTGTAGGGGTGAAGTACAATGGGGACTTTTATGGGCCCTGGGACTGCTAGAGTAGCTGTGAAGGGCCCTTCAGGAACTCCAAAAATTGGTGGCAAAAGGGGCTCTGGTTAAGGCGCAGCAGGTCGTTATGCATGTTAGGTACCAAAATGACAAGAAAAGAAAAACAACAATGTCAGTTTAAATCTTATAGCAGTAGTATAGTATTATTTGAAGTGATTCCACATACTGTATATGAGTTGATTATGTGTATAAGTAAAGAAGGTATTATGAGTAGAATTTTGTAAATAATATAAATTTATTAAGGGTGAGCTGTGTGTTTAATCGAAAAATTGTTAGTGTAAATTGTATAATACTGTATTTTAGGAAAATGTCTTCTTTATAATTTAACTAGCAAGATACCCGTGCTTCGATACGGTATTATACTGAAATTTATAACTGAATGCTTATCGTTTTATATATAACCCGCCGATATTCGCGATCTGACTCGTTTTCTGAAAGATTACGGCAACGTTCCTCCCATTTTTCAATCTTTTTTCCAGCAATCGATTTCGTACTTCCCGGGCTAGGTCCAGGTATTCCACCCGGTCAGTTGGGTCCCCAAATCTTTGCCATCTTTTCCTATAAGCATTTTTAATGTGGATCAAATCCTTGAGGAGATCCGGCGTGGTGTCGTATTGGGTGCCTTGGCGGTACTGAACCGGCGGCCGCACTGCAATCGTAGTCATTACCCGTCCAGGACCCGTTTCCTGCAGGGTCCGCACATTTTGACGACGGTCCAGAACATTATTATTATTATTATTATTATTATTATTATTATTATTATTATTATTATTATTATTATTATTATTATAGATGTTCTAGACCCCACAGCAAGATGAAAGACCGCGACTTGGCGGTAAATTACATCTGCTGCCATTGTCATTGATGACAGTATGACCAGCACCATTGTCGCCCATAGGCAAGTGCGCAGGATTTCTGGCGATACGAATGACATACTTCCGTGCATTATTGACCTTATTAGAGAGGTGAACAATTGCACGGTCAATCTTATACCTATCGTTTATTTCAAATGTGTTTAAATTTTTATTTATATGCAAGAAGAAAGAATCTACTGTAATCTAAGAAGGTTCTGCAAAGGAAAAGATGGCTCTTGAAAACGAACCCTGGAAAGATTAAAAATGATCGGTTTATGATCAGAATAAGTACATTGAAAATCCACAGCCTGTTTCCAGTCATTCAACCGGGTGAGGAATGGAATGAATAAGCCCCCAGCTAGCGGTGAGGATAGGAATTGTGCCTGCTGCCGAAGCCTGTCGCACTCCTCTGGTGCAATGATTAATGAATGACAAATGAAATGAAATTATATTGGACAGTGTTGCTGGAATGAATGATGACAGGGAATACCGGAGTATCCGGAGGAAAATCTGTCCCGCCTCCGCTTTGTCCAGCACAAATCACACATGGAGTGGCCGGGATTTGAACCTCGAAACCCAGCTGTCACGTTCTGTCCCTTTGTAGAGATCTAGCTGAGTGAAATAACTTTACGTTTGATGGGCTTTGGTTCACGGACACGAGACAGTCACTTGTTACAGTCTTAGAGTTAAGGTTATGTTGTGTATATAGATGTGTCGGAAATACAGTCTTACCTTGAATAAATTAATTTGTTGTTACTGTTTCCGAAAATAAGAAGTGCCTGCATTTTTGACAAATCAGTCTACCAGGTAGGTTTTCTGGTTTGAATGGAACATTAGTGGCGACCATGACAGGACGGATCCGATTCGACGTGAAGAAGCTGTAAGCAAGTCAAGATGGAGAGACTCGTAAAGTCGAGAAAACCCATACGTGCAGCATTTACGAAGACTTTTGACTCATTGATGACGGAAACACAACTCGACAAGGTAAGATTATATTTAACTAAGTTAGAAAGACTGGCTGTTGAGCTGAAAGAAGCTGATGATAAAGTTTTAGACGTGATTCTCAACAGTAGCGATGACGCAGATTATGAAAGTGAATACAATAAAGTGCAAGAATACCGCGATAAATTAGACGAAGCACGTCAGAAGGTCGAGAACTCGTACGCAGTGAACCGGAATGTAGCAACTGTCTCAAGTAAAGGTGTCGATGTGTTGAGTGACAATTCCAGTTCCAGTAAGAAAAAACTTAAGTTGCCTAAGATCGAACTGAGCAGTGGCGGCGCGTGACTTTCATCACTGGGGGTTCAAAAGAAGAAAAAATTGCCTCCCCCCCCCAACCTCTCCTCTCCCCATCTCCGCCAGCTTCTCTTCCGTCGTGGGCCGTAACCTCCTAAACTAAGATGACATACGTTCTAGAAATATGATCAAATACGAGAGGAGCAGAAAATACGGTAGGCCTACATGCCGAGTTTTACCACATGCAAAATAAGAAATAACTGCTTCATTGAAGTCCGCAGAGTCTCGAACAAAGTTCCTTTCAATTGACAACATAGCAAGAGCAATAAGTCTATCCTCGGTCATTGTGCTGCGCTAGAAAGTCTTTATTCTCTTCAGGGTAGAGAAACGCCTTTCTGCTTCCGATGTCATGGGAATAGTAACAACTATATTTAAAAGTTTTCATTGGTATTGCCTTGCCGCTATTCTTTGCCTCAATGATTTTTGAGTTAAGTTTCTCTCCAAAAGGTAATTATTCCAAAGAAGGCAAATTAATAGGTGTTTAGTAAGTAATGATATATTTGGGACAAGATATTAATTGGAATTTGACAGTTTAATGTGACTTTTGGTAGTAACGATGCTTTTCAACACTAGCGCTAGTTACGTGCACTATTCTCTGTTGCCTAGTCAAATTCCCGTAAGGCCAACAGATGGCAGGCACATACCCCAACCCGAACAACACGACTAGCTAGTCTTGAGACAGTGGCCTATTGCGCATGCGTAAAGAACAGAGATCCGTTTCTGGGATATCCTGGTCTTGCCTTAGTGCTGGGTTTCGTCCCCCCGCACCTCGCCACTCCCTTCGCCTATGTACGGACGGAGAGATCGCCTTTGTAAGGGGGTTCATTCCAGACAAGTATCCAGCCACAGACCTTGCGCAGCTCACATGAATTGAAAGCCAGTACGAGTATATTACGGATAGGGGGATTTAGCAAGAGCTTCGAGATTGACAAGGGAGTTGTGAAAATTACGTAGTTGAGTACAATTTGATATAAACTGGAGGTTCATTGCTCCATTGCGCTATACCAGAAACCGCCACTGGAACTGAGGAAATTCAGTGGTGAAGTTAAAGACTGGTTAGGTTTCTGGAGCCAGTTCCGTAGGATACACGATGATCCGGACATAGAAAGGGAAGATACATTCCAGTAACTAATTCAAGCTACTACAGAGGGCAGCAGAGCGAGAGACGTCGTAAATAGCTTTCCGCCTACAGCTGATAACTATGAGAAAGCAATTCGGTGTTTACAGAGTAGGTTCGGAAGAGAAGAATTATTGGTGGAGTTTTATGTTCGCGAACTGTTAGGATTAGTTATTCAGAATTTCAGAGCGACTCAGAAACTCGCTCCCTTGCAACTCCATGATCGATTAGAGTCGCATCTTAGGTCACTGGAATCGTTTTGAATGACCAGTGATAAATATGCAGCCTTTTTATTCCCCCTAGTTGAATCATCGCTCCCAGAAGATCTGCTAAGAGTGTGGTTAAGAACTGCTATTTCTTTGCCTATCAGTGAAACAGCAGAGAATCTTTATTGTGAGAAATTGTCACAGCTATCACTTTTCCTGAAGAATGAAGTGGAGGGAGAACAGAGAATTTCTCTAGCCCAAGGGGGATTCCACATATCCTCACAGAAACCGGGAAAGCAGAAGAGCAAGTCACCTCAACCTGAATCTATACCTACTGCTAGTAATCTGTTTTCTGGAGAAGCAAGAAGTTCATCAAATGGAAGCAATTGTGTCTTCTGTAAGAGAAGCCATGATACGAACGATTCTTTCAAGGCACAGAATATGACTTTGTCTGAGAAGAAAAGTATATTGATGAAAACGGGGTGCTGCTACCAGTGTCTGAAACAAGGTCATACGGCTAAGGCTTGTAAAGCGACTGTGCGGTGTCAGGTATGTGGGAAGAGACACCGTGTTCTTATGTGTCCAAACTTGCCATCGAAGGAGTCGAATGAAGAGCAGAAGAAGGAGGAGCGAAGTACGGAAAGACACAGTGCTACTTTGAGCAGTCAAAGCTATGGTTAAGAGGTTCTTCTTCAAACTCTAATGGTGAAGATCCTATCCGGAAGACAAGAACGTATCGTCAGGGCTTTGATCGACAGTGGATCGCAGCGATCTTATTTGTTGGATAAAACTGCTTTGTCTGTTGGACTTCAATCCTCAGGTACAGAGACCTTAACTCATGCTTTGTTTGGAGGTGCCGAAACGGACAGGCAGTTGCATTCGACCTACCAGTTGAAGATCTGCAGCATGGATGGAAAATATTGTTGTGAGATTCCTGTGCTCAGTCAGCCTGTGATTTGTGGTGAAATTCTTAGGCTCCAGAGGGGTCCCTTAATGAAGGAACTGAAACAAAACAACATTTTTATTTCTGATTGTGGTCCCAATAGACCTGAAATTGAACTGCTTCTGGGAGCTGACGTGTATGGGCTGTTACTGACTGGGAGAATTAAAACTTTGAACTGTGGGCCAGTAGCTGTAGAAACTCGTTTGGGATGGGTTGTTATGGGAAGTTTGGCGGGTCGTCATTCCTCCTGTAGCGCTAACATGTTTGTAACATCCTTGCTGACATTGAATTCTAGTGTGACTGAACTGTGGAAATTAGACACTCTTGGAATCAAAGATCTTGTGGAAAAGAAGTCCCGAGAAGAAATGGAAATTGCCACACTTGACTATTTTAAGAGTACCGTTTCTATTAATAGTGAGGGACGCTATGAGGTCAGCTTACCTTGGAATGAGAGGTTCGAGGATCTGCAAGAAAACCTGGAAATTGCTGAGAAGAGGTGCAGGTCTACTTCAGTGAAACTGATCTGTGAATGAAAGTATCGTGACTATGATGAGGTACTTAAAGAATGGCAACAAGAAGAACTGATAGAAGAAGTACCACTCAAAGAAATGAATAAGAAATGCCACTACTTACCACACCGGGGAGTTTTCAAAGACAACTCCACTACATCTGTCAGGCCGGTATTCGATGCCTCCAGCAAGGGTAAGGGATCTCCATCTTTGAATGAGTGCCTAGAAAAGGGTCCCAATTTACTGGAGCAAATTCCACCTATTCTGACAAGATTTCGCCGTGGGAGAATAGGTGTAGTTTCTGACATCAGGAGGTCCTTTCTTCAAATTTCTGTTGCTCAACCTGATAGAGACTTTCTCAGGTTTCTGTGGTGGGAGGATTTTTCCCAAGGGAAATTCAAGGTTTTTAGGCATAGAAGAGTAGTGTTTGGACTCAACTGTAGCCCTTTTTTGTTGAGTGCTGTACTCAACCTTCTTCTGGAGAAGAGTCCACCCGAATTAAGGAATACATCTGAAATGCTAAAGAGATCCTTCTATGTTGACAATTGTGTTGCGTCCGTTGACACTGAAGAAGAATTGATCCAGTTCATTGATGAATCCACACGACTTCTTGCAGAAGCAAAGTTCGAACTTCGAGGCTGGGAAAGTAACTGCTTGGAAAGGACTATAGGACTGCAAAGTGTTAATCCCGTTCTTGGCCTGCTATGGGATAAAGAGAATGACGAACTGTTCTGTGACGTTCGAATGATGACTGAAACCGGGACCATCACCAGAAGAAAGATCCTGTCTATGGCCCAAAGGATTTTTGACCCTGTTGGATTTTCATGTCCGTTTACTTTGATCCCGAAACTTCTTATACAGAGTAGTTGGAACCTCAAGATGGGATGGGATGATCCATTGCCTGAAGAGATGCAAAAGAAATTCAAAAGGTGGGAGCAAGAAATTCCGCAGCTTTCTGAGCTGAGGGTACCAAGACGCATAAGTGCTTGTGAAACTGAAGAAACTTGGAGCCTCCACACCTTCTGTGATGCCAGCAAAAGTGCCTATGCCGCAGTTATTTTCCTGAGAAGTGGACTGGAGGGATCTGTTCTGGTGCAACTTGTCATGGCGAAGTCGAGAGTTACGCCTCTGAAGACTTTAACAATGCCCAGGTTGGAACTTCTGTCTTGTTGTATAGGGAGCCGTTTGGCAGCCAGTGTGAGGGAGACTCTAGGTAAAGACATCCCAGAGTATTTCTGGACTGACTCTTCTACGGCTTTGCACTGGATCAAGACAAATGATTCGTGGGGTCCATTTGTTAGTAACCGTGTGAAAGAGATTAGAACACTGACGAGACAACAAGACTGGAGACACATAGCCGGTGACCTGAATCCTGCCGACCTTCCATCGCGAGGATCTTCTGTGCGATCTCTGATTGACTCCCGATGGTGGGAGGGGCCAGGTTGGTTAAAGCTGGAAGAAAAGGACTGGCCCCTATCATGTATTAATGCAGACGAAGACGAAATTCGGCAAGAGAAGAAAAAGTCGTCTCCATGCTTGGTTACTACTTCGCACCAAGACGCAGCATGGTATCTACGACGATTTTCCAAATTTACTCAGATTGTCAGACTTGTAGCTTGGATACTACGCGTCGTTGCCAGAACGCTGAGGCAGATAAGGTGTGAAAGCGATGACCTCACAGTTGATGAAATAGAAGAGGCTGAAGGAAGGCTTCTGAAGCTCGTCCAGACAGAAGCACTAGGAAAAGGAGAAAGTGACAGTATGAAATCACTTTGCACCTTCATTGATCGGGATGGTCTTCTAAGGCTGAAAACAAAAATTACTCGAAGGGAGGACGATGAAAACTTCAGATACCCTATTATATTACCTTCCAAACACAGAATCACACAACTTCTGATAGAAGAGTACCATGTGAAACATTCACACGCTGGAGTTCAGATGACGTTGGGAGGGCTAAGAGAAAAATATTGGATTTTGAGAGGCAGGAAGACAGTTCGTGGAGTAATATCCAAATGTGTTACCTGCAGAAGACTTGAGTCAAACAAGATAATGGCTGAGCCTGCACCGCTGCCAAAGGACAGGGTAAATGATGCTTTAGTTTTTGAAGTAACTGGAGTGGACCTCGCCGGCCCGCTTTACCTGAAGAGTGGTGAGAAGGCATGGATCGTGCTATTCACATGTGCTGTCTGTCGTGCTGTACATTTGGAGCTGGTTCTGAGTCTCGACAGATGCATTCCTCCAGGGTTTGAGGAGGTTTATCGCAAGAAGAGGAAGGCCTCGTGTAATTTATAGCGATAATGGCACAAATTTCACCGGAGCAAATAGCTTGATGGCCTTACTAGACTGGAGCAAGCTAAACGAGGTTGCAACCATTCAGAGAATCCAGTGAAAATTCATCCCACCCACTGCGGCATGGTGGGGTGGATGGTGGGAGAGGGTGGTGCAGATGATAAAGAAACTATTAAGGAGGACACTTGGAAGGGCTTCTTTGAACTATGAAGAGATGTCTACAGTCTTGTGCGACGTGGAGAGTGTGGCTAACGCCAGACCCCTGACCTACCTGTCCGAAGACCCAGATGACTTGGCACCACTGACCCCTGCAATGTTCCTGCAGGACAATCTTTCAGTTGGGGTGGCAGATCTTGACCACCTGGATACTATAGATATCAGGAAGAGAGCAAAGTACGTCCAACACCTGCGGGAGCAGCTGAGGAGAAGGTTTCGGGAGGAGTATCTGAGTGTTTTGGTGCAGCAGCAGACTGGGAAGGTACACAAGGAACCTTTGAAGGTTGGTGATATAGTTCTGGTTGGTTCTCATGACAAAAGAAGACTGGAATGGCCTGTTGCTAGAGTGGTAGAGGTAATCCCAGGACAAGATGGTCACGTGAGAGTAGTGAAAATTAGAGTTGCAGGAAGAGATATCATCAGACCTATTCAACGAATTTTTCCCTTGGAGGTGTCTTCACCAGAGGATGTACCACATCTGGAAAGAGATAGTGATGTCAGCCTGAGAACTGACGTTCCAGCTGTAGAGCCTGCAGTCTTGAAGACTAGGAGTGGGCGTTCAGTGAATGTACCAGTTCGGTTTAGGGAGTAATCTAATTATAATAATTTTTTGGGGTGATCGTTTTGATTTTGTTGTATAACAAAAAATCAAGGTGGGAGGTATGTCACGTTCTGTCCCTTTGTAGAGATCTAGCTGAGTGAAATAACTTTACGTTTGGTGGGCTTTGGTTCACGGACACGAGACAGTCACTTATTACAGTCTTAGAGTTAAGGTTATGTTGTGTATATAGATGTGTCGGAAATACAGTCTTACCTTGAATAAATTAATTTGTTGTTACTGTTTCCGAAAATAAGAAGTGCCTGCATTTTTGACAAATCAGTCTGCCAGGTAGGTTTTCTGGTTTGAATGGAACACCAGCGGTGAGAGGCCAGCGCGCTGCCGCCTGAGACACGGAGGCTCCTTATAAGTACATTAGGAACAGTGAAATCAATTGGTCTCACCTCCGTTTTCACCCCACCGCGGTTAAGTTGATTTACGCCCTCCCCCACCCCCAGAAAAAGAAGGCGTGTTTCTTTATGTTTAAAGGAGATTCCAAATACCAATATTCAAGTGTGTTACCTTCAGTTTTGAGATATAAGTATTCCCATAAATATAATTCACTTTTTTCACTTACTTTCACACACACACACACACACACACACACACCCTTAAGTGAATTTTCCGGTAAAAATATTTGTTTCTTTAATAGTAAAGGATCTTCTAAATACCGATTATCTTCCGTTTTTGAGATATGTGTCCTCATGAAACGAATTCAACTCCTTTTCACACCCGCCCCCAAAGATGATTCCCCCCCCCCCCCAAAACGCGTCGTTTTATTTTTAAAGAAAATATAAATACTAATTTTCACGTCGTAACAACTTTAGTTTATATTAGATGTAAGTATCCTCATACAATTCAATTTCTTTTCAAACCCTCCCCCCCCCCCTTCATTGGATTTTCCGATATTACTTGTTTCTTTACTTTAACAGGAGATTCCAAATACCAGTTTTTACGCCTGTAACATTTTTGTTTCTGAGATATACTGTAGATATAGTCTTTCTACAAATTCACCCCAATTTGTCACTCCTGTCACCCCATTAATTAGATTTTCCAAAAAACAAAAAATCTGTATTTTTAAACCAACTGTCTGGTCTGTAATATCTTCAGTTTCTGAGATATAAGTATCCTCATTAAAGACATTCAACCCCTTATTCACACTTTTCACCCCTCCTATTGGGATTTACAGAAACAAAAAAATACGTGTGTTCTTTTATTTTTAAAGGAGATTCTAAATATCAATTTTTACATCTGCAAACTTTTGAAGTGTTGAGATATAGATACACTCATTTTTAAAATACACCCCCCTTCCACCCGCCACTATTTGGTTTTTCTAAAAACAAAAAATACATGTTTCTTTATTTATAAAGGAGATCCCAAATACCGATTTTCAGGTCTGTAACATTTTCAGTTTCAGAGATATAAGTATCCTCATTAAAGGCATTCAACCCATTTTTCACCCCTTTTCACCCCTCCTATTGGAATTTTCCGAAAACCAAAAAATACGTTATTCTTTATTCTGAAAAGAGATTCTAAGTACCAATTTCTACGTCTGTAAACTTTTAGTTTCGAGATATAGATACACTCATTTTAAAAATTCATCCCCCTTTTCACCCCCCATTATTTGGATTTTCCAAAAACAAAGAAATACTTGTTCCTTTATTTTTAATGGAGGTTCCAAATTTAAATTTCCATGACTGCAACCTCTTCAGTTTCTGAGATATAAGTCTCCTCATGAAAGGTGTTCAACCCATTTTCCCTCCTTTTCACCATCCTTCATGGGATTTTCCGAAAACAAAAAATTACGTATTTATTTTGAAGGGAGATTCTAAGTACCAATTTCTACATCTGTAAACTTTTAAAGTTTTGAGATATAGATACACTCGTTTTAAAAATTCAACCCTCCACTATTTGGATTTTCTAAAAACAAAAAATACATGTTTATTCATTTATAAAGGAGATCCCAAATACCGATTTTCAGGTCTGTGACATCTTCAGTGTCTGAGATATAAGGATCCTTATTAAAGGCATTCAACCATTTTTCACCCCTTCTATTGGGATTTTCCGAAAAAAAATACGTGTTTCTTTATTTTGAAAGTAGATTCTAAGTACCAATTTTTACATCTGTAAAGTTTGAAAGTTTTGAGATATAGATAACTTTTTAAAATTCACCCCCTTTCAACCCTCCACTATTTGAATTTTCCAAAAACAAAAAGTACACGTTTCTTTATTTTTAAAGGAGATCCCAAATACCTTTTGTCAGGTCTGTAATGTCTTCAGTTTCTTTCAGTTATCCTCATTTTTCACTCCTTTTCACACCTCCTATTGGGATTTTCGAAAACAACAAAATACGTGTCTTTTTATGTTGAAAGGAGATTCTAAATACCAATTTCTACGTCTGTAATCTTTTACAGTTTCGAGATGTAGATACACTCATTTTAAAAATTCACCCCCCTTTTCACCCTCCATTATTTGGATTTTCCAAAAACAAAAAAATACTTTGTTTCTTTATTTTTAAAGGAGGTTCCAAATTTAAATTATATGACTGTAATCCGTTTTTGAGATATAAGTTTCCTCATAAAAGGTGTTCAATCCCTTCGCCCCCACTTTTCACCCTCTTTCATGAGATTTTCCGGAAACAAAAAATACGTGTTTCTTTATTTTGAAAGGAGCTTCTAAGTATCAATTTTTACATCTGTAAACTTTTAAAGATTTTTAAAAATTCACCCCCTTTCAACCCCCCACTATTTGCATTTTCCAAAAACAAAAAGTACATGTTTCTTTACTTATAAAGGAGATCTCAAATACCGATTTTCAGGTCTGTAACATCTTCAGTTTCTGAGATATGAGGATCCTTATTAAAAGCATTCAACCCATTTTTCACTCCTTTTCACCCCTACTATTGGGATTTTCGAAAACAACAAAATAATTGTCTCTTTATGTTGAAAGGAGATTCTAAATACCAATTTCTACGTCTGTAATCTTTTACAGTTTCGAGATGTAGATACACTCATTTTAAAAATTCACCCCCCTTTTCACCCTCCATTATTTGGATTTTCCAAAAACAAAAAAAAATACTTTGTTTCTTTATTTTTAAAGGAGGTTCCAAATTTAAATTATATGACTGTAATCCGTTTTTGAGATATAAGTTTCCTCATAAAAGGTGTTCAACCCCTTCCCCCCCACTTTTCACCCTCTTTCATGAGATTTTCCGAAAACAAAAAATACGTGTTTCTTTATTTTGAAAGGAGCTTCTAAGTACCAATTTTTACATCTGTAAACTTTTAAAGATTTTTAAAAATTCACCCCCCTTTCAACCCCCCACTATTTGCATTTTCCAAAAACAAAAAGTACATGTTTCTTTACTTATAAAGGAGATCTCAAATACCGATTTTCAGGTCTGTAACATCTTCAGTTTCTGAGATATGAGGATCCTTATTAAAAGCATTCAACCCATTTTTCACTCCTTTTCACCCCTACTATTGGGATTTTCGAAAACAACAAAATAATTGTTTCTTTATGTTGAAAGGAGATTCTAAATACCAATTTCTACGTCTGTAATCTTTTACAGTTTCGAGATGTAGATACACTCATTTTAAAAATTCACCCCCCTTTTCACCCTCCATTATTTGGATTTTCCAAAAACAAAAAAATACTTTGTTTCTTTATTTTTAAAGGAGGTTCCAAATTTAAATTATATGACTGTAATCCGTTTTTGAGATATAAGTTTCCTCATAAAAGGTGTTCAACCCCTTCCCCCCCACTTTTCACCCTCTTTCATGAGATTTTCCGAAAACAAAAAATACGTGTTTCTTTATTTTGAAAGGAGCTTCTAAGTACCAATTTTTACATCTGTAAACTTTTAAAGATTTTTAAAAATTCACCCCCCTTTCAACCCCCCACTATTTGCATTTTCCAAAAACAAAAAGTACATGTTTCTTTACTTATAAAGGAGATCTCAAATACCGATTTTCAGGTCTGTAACATCTTCAGTTTCTGAGATATGAGGATCCTTATTAAAAGCATTCAACCCATTTTTCACTCCTTTTCACCCCTACTATTGGGATTTTCGAAAACAACAAAATACTTGTCTCTTTATGTTGAAAGGAGATTCTAAATACCAATTTCTACGTCTGTAATCTTTTACAGTTTCGAGATGTAGATACACTCATTTTAAAAATTCACCCCCCTTTTCACCCTCCATTATTTGGATTTTCCAAAAACAAAAAAAATACTTTGTTTCTTTATTTTTAAAGGAGGTTTCAAATTTAAATTATATGACTGTAATCCGTTTTTGAGATATAAGTTTCCTCATAAAAGGTGTTCAACCCCTTCCCCCCCACTTTTCACCCTCTTTCATGAGATTTTCCGAAAACAAAAAATACGTGTTTCTTTATTTTGAAAGGAGCTTCTAAGTACCAATTTTTACATCTGTAAACTTTTAAAGATTTTTAAAAATTCACCCCCCTTTCAACCCCCCACTATTTGCATTTTCCAAAAACAAAAAGTACATGTTTCTTTACTTATAAAGGAGATCTCAAATACCGATTTTCAGGTCTGTAACATCTTCAGTTTCTGAGATATGAGGATCCTTATTAAAAGCATTCAACCCATTTTTCACTCCTTTTCACCCCTACTATTGGGATTTTCGAAAACAACAAAATAATTGTCTCTTTATGTTGAAAGGAGATTCTAAATACCAATTTCTACGTCTGTAATCTTTTACAGTTTCGAGATGTAGATACACTCATTTTAAAAATTCACCCCCCTTTTCACCCTCCATTATTTGGATTTTCCAAAAACAAAAAAAATACTTTGTTTCTTTATTTTTAAAGGAGGTTCCAAATTTAAATTATATGACTGTAATCCGTTTTTGAGATATAAGTTTCCTCATAAAAGGTGTTCAACCCCTTCCCCCCCACTTTTCACCCTCTTTCATGAGATTTTCCGAAAACAAAAAATACGTGTTTCTTTATTTTGAAAGGAGCTTCTAAGTACCAATTTTTACATCTGTAAACTTTTAAAGATTTTTAAAAATTCACCCCCCTTTCAACCCCCCACTATTTGCATTTTCCAAAAACAAAAAGTACATGTTTCTTTACTTATAAAGGAGATCTCAAATACCGATTTTCAGGTCTGTAACATCTTCAGTTTCTGAGATATGAGGATCCTTATTAAAAGCATTCAACCCATTTTTCACTCCTTTTCACCCCTACTATTGGGATTTTCGAAAACAACAAAATACTTGTCTCTTTATGTTGAAAGGAGATTCTAAATACCAATTTCTACGTCTGTAATCTTTTACAGTTTCGAGATGTAGATACACTCATTTTAAAAATTCACCCCCCTTTTCACCCTCCATTATTTGGATTTTCCAAAAACAAAAAAATACTTGTTTCTTTATTTTTAAAGGAGATCCCAAATACCTTTTTTTAGGTCTGTAATATCTGCAGTTTCTGAGATATAGGTATCCTCGTTAAAGGCATTCAACCCATTTCTCACTCCTTTTCACCCCTCCTATTGGGATTTTCCGAAAACAAAAAAATACGTGTTTTTATTTTGAAAGGAAATTCTAAATACCAATTTCTATGTCTGAAAACTTTTACATTTTCGAGGTATAGATTCACTCATTTTTAAAATTCACCCCCCCCCCTTTTTCACCCCCATTATTTGGATTTTCCAAAAACAAAAAATACTTTTATCTTTATTTTTAAAGAAGGTTCCAGTTTTAAATTTTTATGACTATAACATCTTCAGTTTTTGAGATATAAGTCTCCTCATAAAAGGTGTTCAACCCCTTTCCCTCCCCCTTTTCACCCCCCTTCATGGGATTTTCCGAAATCAAAAAAATATGTGTTTCTTTATTTTTAATGGAGATGTTTCAAAGGCTGCCAGTACGAATCTCGAAGATTGCCGAGGTCGACCGATTCAGCACTATAGTGGTGTAAATCTATCGCTAAAAGGTGCGCAGATAATATGTTGGATCGAATGTGATAAGGGGGCAAATACAGGTGTACAGGCGAGAATGAAGGCCGTGTAAAAAAATGCGCACTTTGTTCGTTGTTACGCCCATCAATTATTGAGCTTGATTATTGAGTGCTGTGCAACTCAATACAAGCAAGTGAAATGTTCTTGTTTAAATAGCAATTTAGTAGGTTTATCCATGTTTTTCTCCAAATCTTCCAGACAGACAGCCGTACTAGATGCGATCGTTTAGAAATTTGTCCCGAAAAATTCCGCAACTAGATGGAATTTTAGGGCAGGAACTGTTTTCGTCTCCATAAATGAACTGAGTAAAGATTTTGGATGACTGCAATGGTTATTCTGGTTGTCTTAGAAAAATCTCGTCTCATATTAACTGAGGGTGTGCAGAATAGATTGAGTCTAAAAGCTCTTTTTGATAGTTTTAGATAGTCCTAGAATAATTTAACTGTTAGTTTTTTCAATGTGCCCCTTTAAAGTAGAATCTAGCTCGACCATTAAATAACCCAACCCACGAAAAATTCGAAGATTATTGGATGAATCTGTTTCATTATGTCGTCGCAGTGCTAACTCGGATTTTCCACAAAACTTAAAGCAGTCAATCAGTTTACTGAGTATGTAATGGTTTAGCCGCCTCTGTGGTGTAGTGGTTAGCGTGATTAGCTGCCACCCCCGGAGGTCCGGGTTCGATTCCCGGCTCTGCCACGAAATTTGAAAAGTGGTACGAGGGCTGGAACGGGGTCCACTCAGCCTCGGGAGGTCAACTGAGTAGAGGTGGGTTCGATTCCCACCTCAGCCATCCTGGAAGTGGTTTTCCGTGGTTTCCCACTTCTCCTCCAGGCGAATGCCGGGATGGTACCTAACTTAAGGCCAAGGCCGCTTCCTTCCCTCTTCCTTGCCTATCCCTTCCAATCTTCCCATCCCTCCACAAGGCCCCTGTTCACCATAGCAGGTGAGGCCGCCTGGGCGAGGTACTGGTCATACTCCCCAGTTGTATCCCCCGACCAAGAGTCTGAAGCTCCAGGACACTGCCCTTGAGGCGGTAGAGGTGGGATCCCTCGCTAAGTCCGAGGGAAAAACCGAACCTGGAGGGTAAACAGATGATGATGATGATGAATAATAATAAACACTGAAAGAAATCACGAGGATATCACTATCACCACAAACAGTTCCAAATCACAGTCGCACCGATAAATTAACACACACTACTTTCAAGCTTAATAGCGTACAGAATAATCACCACGAAGCATGAACACAGAAAGATTACAACCCATGAGTACTACTACGGGCCAGTATCACGGCATTCATTCAGTCTTCCGCACAACAACAACAACAACAACAACAAAAACACTCACTGCTGCCAACCCTTATGAAATATTAGATGCAAGTCACCATTTCACCATTTCACCATTTCACCTTTGCAATGTGAATAAACATTCCTGGTCTCAAATATTACATTCAGTTATCATTCATTATTATTTTTCGTCTTCAAATATAATTAAAAATAGGGCAACCAAGGTCATGAATAATTATTTAATGTCATTGCTTGTAGAGGGGTTTGTGAAGATGTCTTTACTCCTTCAGACCCTGCCGAGCTCAAGCCTCTTCCCGCAACTTTCGTCCCTCCTAAACCGTCCATGGGCATGCTTCCCCTTACATCTCTCTCCCCTCACCATCACCATGTCCTGGGACGGAAGCTATGAGAGTCCTTGCCTTATCTTCAACCTGAAAATATTTACCGGGGAACTGCGCGTTAAGTGTCACCCACCTAAGTTTGATATTGTCTAACAGTCTTAATTATTAATGATAATTTACAGTTTTACGATAAAAAAAACTCGTGTCCTCATCCCGAGGTGGTGCAGCTCTTTTCAGGCACACCCCCATTGGAGGTGAGCTGCATGTACCATTTCAACCACATACCAGCCCTCCTACCATTCTTAAATTTCTGGCAGTACCGGGAATCGAACCCGGGCCCCCAAGGACGGCAGCTAATAACACTAACCGTTACGCTACGGAGGCGGACAGCTTTACGATGAAATGTAATTTTCTTAGCGTTATTCGAGTCCTGATTTTGACTTCAAATATCGAGAGAAAAAAACAAAAAACTTTTTGTTCTCTAGGGAGGACACCGTCCCGGAGTCCTTACGAGCCAGCCGCTACTGCGGTAAACAGACTGATTTAAATAAAGGTAGTTGTATCCGATAACTTGCTTCTTTCTTAGAGAATACTGTTGATTGCAACTGCAAGCTCACTACATTATCTTTACTGCACCGTGATTCAGTATGCGACCATCCTGGAAGAATACAAGACTCTCCCCAGCCATGCGCCTTGGTGCATGTGCTTATTATCAAGTGACGAGCCCAAATTGGCACACTGGGGCAAAACATGGGCAATGAAGAATGAATTAGTTGGAAAATGTGTAATTTCCGATAACGGACCATTTATATTGATATGAATTTACTCATTCAGGACAAATATTTCAGCTTCCCTATTGGTATCAAAATTTATATTATTTTGAGCAGGCATGTGATGGCCGGAGGTCTCGGGTTTGATTCCCGGCCAGGTCAGGGATTTTTACTTGAAACTCTAGGGCTGGTTCGAGGTCCACTCAGCCTACGTGATTACAACTGACGAGCTATCTGACGGTGAGATGGCGGCCCTGGTCTAGGGAACCAAGCTTGTCTTCTACAACTCCCCTCTGTCCTTCCCATCCCTCTTGTACACCTACCGTATACTGCACATTGTTTGAGGGAGGCCTACCTCCTTTTCTGTCCTCCGGAGAATCCTAATTATTTCCCTCAAACTCTCCAACTCCTCCCTCACACTTCTTAATACCTGGCTACACCCACAGTTCCTACACCTGCATTCCTTTGCCCTTCATTACTTTTGTTTATGGAATAACAAAAAATGCAAAAAATCTATGGAAAGAAATATTACCCAGGATAGTACATAAAGATCACACTACTACTTAGTCGTATTACTTATACTTTTATCCTACAACGGCCTAACAGAATAACAACTGCCTTTAATTACCGACTATCGAAAGGAATACACAAGAATTATACAATTCTAAACTGCAGTTAAGCCTATCCTAATAACAACAATATAATTCTAGTAAGAGCTAAGTTTCTAGAGAGATGTTTCTCCTACTAGACAAATATTTCGCACTAGCAAAATAACCACGCTAATTTTTAATAATATAACTACACTAAAATCATTTTAAACTGCGTTCAGACGTATCCTAATTATAATAGGTTTCTGCTACTTGCAAACAGAAATGAAAATTGCAATGAAAATGTGAAATTTGAAACAACTACTCAAGGATGACACAACAAAGCTAAATACGTAGAATAATAATAATAATAATAATAATAATAATAATAATAATAATAATAATAATAATAATAATAATAATGCAATGAAAATCCACAGCCTGTTTCCAGTCATTCGACCGGGTCAGGAATCGAATGAATGAATGAATGAAGACCCCATCTAGCGGCGAGGATAGGAATTGTGCCGGCTGCCGAAGCCCGTCGCACTCCTCTGGGGCAATGATTAATGAATGACAGATGGAATGAAATGTTATTGGAGAGTGTTGCTGGAATTAATTATGACAGGGAAAATCGGAGTACCCGGAGAAAAACCTGTCTCGCTTCCGCTTTGTCCAGCACAAATCTCCCATGGAGTGACCGGGATTTGAACCACGGAACCCGGCGCGCTGCCGCCTGATCCACGGAGGCTCCAATAATAATAATAATAATAATAATAATAATAATAATAATAATAATAATAATAATAATAATAATAATAATAGTCACTATTTTACCCTACTATTCTCTAATAGAAATGAAGCCGGGCTGAGTGGCTCAGACGGTTAAGGCGCTGGCCTTCTAACCCCAACTTGGCAGGTTCGATCCTGGCTCAGTCCGGTGGTATTTGAAGGTGCTCAAATACGACAGCCCCGTGTCGGTAGATTTACTGGCACGTAAAAGAACTCCCGCGGGACTAAATTCCGGCACCTCGGCATCTCCGAAGACCTTAAAAAGTAGTTAGTGGGACGTAAAGCAAATCACATTAATTAAATAGAAATGAAAAGTGCCGTTTAGGTAAGTGCTGAAATGTCGAAAGGGTACCGAACTCAAGGATAACGCTCGAATATATTAGGCAAGATACTATCTAATATGATAACTACACTACAATTTTCAACTCCACTAGAGGCTTATCCCATAACAGGTTAACTGAAACAATAGAACTGGATTTAAAACTGAAATACTTAGTGCTTAGTCGAGCTATAATTCTTTTTCTACCTACGCGCTAACAGAAGAGAAATTTTTACCCTACTGGACAAATACTCCACTATGATACATTTAGCACGGTAATTTCTGATAATACAACTACATTGCAATGATTCTAAACTGCGTTTAGACGTATCGTAATTAAAATTTGTTAATTGAAACAACAGAAATGTAGATACGACTAAATCCTTATGAGAATGTATTTTCGTTTTATTCCTAGAAGCTAACAGAAATGGAAACTGCTCTAAAATGCGGGAAGATCGAGTCAGCAAGTATAAATTACGTCGGAGACTTGAACTACCTGCTCAGAACTACAATTAAGATATCGGAATGTAGGAATCAGCTAATTATTGTTTTTGTTTTCCCAACTACAATATACCATTTGTCGTAACCGTAGGTAGCTAACAATGCAGTATTTGAATACGGAGAGCGGCAATAATCGATAACAATTATTGCTTTTATCAGCCGTACACTAATCTCTCTCCTGCGTATGACAGCGTAGGCTACTTATACCGGTCTTAGAACGCAAATTTCGCATTCTACATCTTCCAGAGGTATTTATTGGGAACCTCAGTTGCCTACTATAAGACAGACATCTCATCTTGTTTGTACGACCAATGGACCTTGAATGACATCACAAGGCCTTGTTGGTTTTTTATATTTACATAGCAGACCTCACACCCATCATTCCACATGAGTAAGGGGCGGATTTTAATGACCTAAAAATCTTCGAAATATTCAAGCAAATATGACCCAGACATCTTTAACCTGTTAACTGGGGAGTGCGACTTAAGTCGCTCGAGGAAATATCCAGCCAGTCGTACGCTGCTGTTTTATTTTTTCATCGACTCTGAGCCTTGCCAGAGTTATGACATTTACGTCCTCGTTATCTCTATGCCCCTGTCATCAAGTGGTATTTTTAGTAAGTACTTCCGCTTGATAGAAACAGAGCAGACAGAGCTAGGCTGTATGTCATCATCATCATCATCATCATCATCATCATCATCATCTGTTTACCCTCCAGGGTCGGTTTTTCCCTCGGACACAGCGAGGGATCCCACCTCTACCGCCTCAAGGGCAGTGTCCTGGAGCTTCAGACTCTTGGTCGGGATACAACTGGGGAGAATGACCAGTACCTCGCCCAGGCGGCCTCACCTGCTATGCTGAACAGGGGCCTTGTGGAGGGATGGGAAGATTGGAAGGGATAGGCAAGGAAGAGGGAAGGAAGCGGCCGTGGCCTTATGTTAGGTATCATCCCGGCATTCGCCTGGAGGAGAAGTGTGAAACCTCGGAAAACCATTTCCAGGATGGCTGAGGTGGGAATCGAACTCACCTCTACTCAGTTGACCTCCCGAGGCTGAGTGGACCCCGTTCCAGCCCTCATACCACTTTCCAAATTTCGTGGCAGAGCCGGGAATCGAACCCGGGCCTCCGGGGGTGGTAGGTAATCACGCTAACCACTACACCACAGAGGGGGGCTGTATGTCATTCATCAAAATTCGTGCGTCTCGCGTGGGATCTAGACTAATCAGGTGCGTTCTTGCTATGTGCTTACTCGAATGGTTTATAGTGTTTTGAGACTGTAAACTGTATAGTACATCAATGAGGAAAAGAGTAATTACGATGAAGAGTAAATTTGAATTTATAGATGCGTTGCACTTCTGTTATGTGTTTCATGAGAGCATTTTTCAGTCATAATGATGTCTTCTAAACGACATCGGGTTGAAGAATTACGTGATGACAGCTCCGCTCCCTTGTACATGCCATGTTGGAGTCTAGCGACGAGAACGACGACTTCAGTGACTTCCATTCAGATAGTGAAGATAATTTGTTCCTTGGAGAAGAAGGAGGCATAAGTGATACAGGGCAGCATTCTGGTGCTATCATAGCGAACGGTCGCGGGTTCGAAAGTGGCACTTCGAGTGACGACAGTGACGATAGGGAGAGACAGGCAGACTCAAACGGCAGTGATATGTCAGGGCCTGTTACGTGGATAGAGAATTGACAGAAAATAAATAGATTTCCAGCGAAATTCATTCCTGGAGTAAAAGGACAGTTCTTGGAAGTAAAGACTCCAGAGAATATTTACGAATTGTTTGTGGATGAAACTATCTGTCCGCTGGCCTGTGTTGCTGAGCAAACTAATATTTATGCTCAACAGAAAATTCATGTGAGAACACTGATGAGCAAAATGAAACGAAGGAGTAGGGAACAATACTGGATTCCAACAAATAGGGATGAAATAAAAACTTTTATTCGGGCTTTTGCTTCTTCAAGGGATTGTCTACAAACCTAAGATGGGGCATTATTTTCTCGCAATAAGTTATCAGCCTACGTCCATATTTTACGAGGTTTTTTCTTCGATTGAAATTTCTCCATTTTTCCGACAGTTAGGCATACGATGGGCAGATGCCTCCAAAACTATACAAGGTAAAGCCAGTCTTCGATCACTATGTAAACATGTTTAGGAGACTTAAATCCCCGATGACCCGCTATTCATAGACGAAAACCTTCTATAGAAAGGTCGCCTTTGTTGGAAGGTCTACATTCCAAAGAAAAGGTCCCGGTTCAGAATGGAATCTTACAAAATTTGCTAAGCGAAAACGGGCTGCGTGTGGAATATGTTGGGGTACACTGGAAAATCAACATAACTCAACAATGAAGTCCATGCCATTGATGTATCACAGTGTTCCAGTGGCGGCGCGTGACTTTCGTCACTGGGGGTTCAACAGAAGAAAAAAAATTGCACCACCCCCCCCCTCCACCTCTCCCGTCGTGGGCCGTAACCTCCCAAAATAAGATGATAGAAGTTTTGAAAATGTGATCGAATACGAGAGAAGCAGACAATACATGCCGATATTTACCACATGCAAAATTAGAAATGTTTCACAATCGACTTACCCTATGTAGACAGCTTATACAAAAAATCCATCCTGCGCTCCTTGAGGGATGCAAATTTATCTATAACTGCTTCGTTGAAGTCCACAGAGTCTCGAACCAAGTCCTTTTCAATTGACAGCATAGCAAGAGCATTAAATCTATCCTCGGTCATTGTGCTGCGCAAGAAAGTCTTTATTCTTTTCAGGGTTGAGAAGCACCTTTCTGCTTCAGATGTCGTCATGGGAATAGTAATAACTATATTTAAAAGTTTTATGCTTTCACCAAAGACACTCTGCAACTTATTTTCTAAAAGAAACTGCAACAAAGTCGTAGCCCCAGAAACAGTTCGAAAATCATTTCTCATGTATAATATTTCAAGTTCGGTTCTCAGTTTCGGTTTGTCGAGAAATGGGTAGGCCTCACACGCTTTGTACAGAAGTGAGTGGGGAAACTGCTTCTCAAAGCTGCCGAAATTTTCAGCTTGAAACAAGTTTGCTGCAAGAAGGTGGTTTGTGAATTGAAACCGTTCCTTTGCTTGAAGAATGACTGTGTCACAAACTTCTTTTGCCGCAACTCGTTTCGAGGTACGCAGCGGCCCTCGTGATACCTTCACTGGCGGGGGCAGTATATCATGTTCGTCAGCGATGTGGTCAATTTTATTTTCCCGAACCATTTTTATAGCAGCCTCGAAACCTGAAAGTGCGCCTTTGACTTCCAACGGATCTGAATTTCGCTTTTGTAGCTGACTGTATAAAATGTCCACATGAGGCATTATCTGATGGAAAACAGCCAACCAGAACTGAAATAACGGGTGCTCCAATTTTAAACGCAAACCTCTTGCTTGCGATATGGTGTTAGGCTGTCGAGAGGTAGTTTCCAGTTGATCAAGGCATTCGATGAGGGCATCTCTGTTCTCGTAAACTACTTCAACGGTCCTTGATTTAAAATTCCACCTTGTGTTTGAAGCATGAGGTACTCTTCTACCAACTATTTCGGTCAATACACCTGATCGCTGCGGGGAGTCATTAAAGAAGCTGGGGATTTCACTTAAATCTGCAAAAAATATACGGACATCCGTATTCTGGCTTGTCGCTTGTGCCATGACTAAGTTCAAAGAATGGGCGTAACAGTGAACATAATGTGCATGCTTAAAATCTTCCCTGATGAGAGCTTGCACTCCTGAATGGCGACCACTTATTACATTCGCCCCATCGTAACTTTGTGAAACTAACTTATCTGGGCTATCAACAACATCGCTCAAAGAAGATTTTAAACACTCTGCTATTGTCTTAGCATCATGACTAGCGGGTGAGAGGAAACCCCAAAATCTTTCAACTGGCTTACCGTTGGGAAGAACGTAGCGCAGTACAATAAGTAATTGTGCTGTAGTTGATATATCGGTGGTCTCGTCTGCGATTACCGAAATGAAGGGCGCAGTTGTGATTTCTTTCTTTATTTTCTCGCGACAGATTTCAAACATGCACGAAAGCAGTTCATTCTGAATGTCTTTCGAGGTGCCTTTGAAAACAGTAGCTTTGGACAGATGGTCCTTTAATGCAACGTCAATTTCAGAACTAAAATTAACGAGGCCTCGGAATATGCCAGGATTCGAGGATTCACTTGTTTCGTCATGCCCGCGCAATGCCAACTCAAACGCGCCACAGAACTTTACACAGTCGATAATTTTTGACAGCACATAACGATTTTTCCGTACTTGATCGTTGTGTCTTTCGACAGACTGCCTGTAAGCACAATCAAGTTGCTGCCGGATATCGTGTTTTCCCAGAAGATCGAATTCTAACTGGGCAAGCATATGAGATTTAGAACTTTCGTGTTTCTTTATTTTTTGGGACAAATGTCCTAAATCTACTACTCCGACTTTGGTCCAAGTCCCTTCGCTTTCATCACTCACGAAGCATAAACACGGAAAACAAAACAACCTGTTAGTAACTTCGCACCCACAGATCCACTCGGTTCTTTTGTATATATCCATTCTGAATTTACGCACGATTTCTTTACTTTTACTTTTAGTCTGCTTCGTTATAACAAGATCAGGCATTGGGCGCCCGGCATTCTTAATCTCAAGTTTTCGCTCAAGAGAGAGACAAGAAAAGTTTGTCTTCTTAAGTATCTGGACACTGTTCAAACTCATTATGTAGCTCCTTACCTTTCCGGGGCACAAAGATTGTGGACGTAACTACAACGCACAAAAACACACACACGCACACGGACAAAAGATTGTAACTTCTTTATATCCTAAAAATTAAGTTTCAGAACGGCACAACGGTGCAAAAAAACACTCACACGCTTGCACAGCGTACAATAATGTTACGAATTATGATAATTGCTAAGTACAAACGTTTACAAACACTAGTTTCACACTTGAAAAACACGAGGAAACTATAGGAATGAATGTTCGCACTTTTCACAATGTTGGTAACTTAATTTTAAGAACTAGTGTGAGCTGGTCAATTAGCGTTTTCATTGGTATTACCTTCCCGCTACTCTTTGCCTCAATGATTTTTAAGCTATGTTTCTCTCCAAAAAAGTAATTATTCCAAAGAAGGCAAATGAATAGATGTTTAGTAAGTATTGATATATTTGGGACAAGGTATCAATTGGAATTTGGCAATTTAATATGACTTTTGGTAGTAATGATGCTGTTCAACACTAGCGCTAATTATGTGCACTATTCTCTGCTGCCTGGTTAAATTCCTGTAAGGGCAACAGATGGCAGGCACATACTATTACAGTTTTCTTACCCCAACAACACGACTTGCGACAGACTTGAGAGAGAGTGGCATACTGCGCATGCCTACACCACGGATATTCTTTTCTGCGATATCCAGGTCTTGCTTTAATGCTGACAGACTTCCCCCCGCACCTCACTGGTCCCTTCGCCTAAGTACGGACGGAGATGCAGCCTTGTATGGGGGTTCATTCCAGACGAGTCTCCAGCCACAGACTATGCGCAGCTCACATGAATTAAGAGCCAGTACGAGTATATTACGGACAGATGGGCTTAGCACGAGCTTTGAGAATGACAAGGGAATCGTGAAAATTAAGTAGCTGAGTACAATTTGATATAAACTGGAGGTGCATTGCTCCATTGCGCTATACCAGAAACCGCCACTGCAGTGTTCCAAGCCGAATAGAATTGTGTGTACCCTGGCAGGTAATCATGCCGGCCCCGCGGTGTAGGGGTAGCGTGCCTGCCTCATATACGGAGGCACTGGATTCGATTCCCGGTCAGGGCAGGAATTTTTACCTGGATATGAGGGCTGCATTCAGCCTACGTTATTACAATTGAGGAGCTATCTGACGGTGAGATGACGTACCCCGTCTAGAAAACCAAGAATAACGGCCGAGAGGATTCAACGTGCTTGACCACACACCTCATAATTTGCAGGCCTTCGGACTGAGCAGCGGTCGCTTGGTAGGCCATGGCCCTTCGGGGCTGTTACGCTATGGGTTCTTTGTTTCCTTTTTTCTTCTGGCAGGTAATCTTCTGAAACAAGGATACCTGATAGGAATGAACAACTATTATAGCAGTCCTGCTAAATGACCTCGATACTGACGCAATGGGTACAGTAAGAACAAACCGGAAAATTTTCCCTATGGAACTTACGACTAAAAAACCTGAAAAAAGGGAGAGGTATCAGCTGCTTATCGAAAGAAACTCATGGTTCTAAAACGGAAGGACAAGCGAGATGTTTACCTGCTCAGTAGTATCCACGATGCAGAAATGCGAACTGTCCTTATCAGTGGAAAAGACGAAACTAAAAAGGAACCTGTAGTATGCATTGATTACAATGATTCTATTGGGGGGGGGGGGGGGAGTCGATCATGCCGATCAGTACGTTATTACATACCCCACAGCAAGGAAACGGATCAAGAAATATTACCAGAAAATTTTCTGGTATCTTCTGGACCTCGTGGAGTTCAATTCATTCATCATTTTTTTCCGACAACGTGGAGGTAAATTCCATCACCTGCAGTTCAGAATTCACCTCATTGATAAAATCCTCGAGAAGTACACAGGATCAACCCCTTCTGAAGCTATGCCTGTCCTTTCACTTAGACCACTTCCTGCTGCTCCCACAGAAAGATTCAGCGGTAGGAATATTTCTGATGGGAGTCCACCTCCGGGAACATGACAGCATGATGTGAAGAGGTGCGTGGTGTGTCTGACGGAAAGGGAGACGTGAAACCATCTACAGTACAGGTGGAGCGATTGCGATGTTGCTCTCTGTGCAGCTCCGTGTTTCAGGATACGTGTGCTGCCATATCTGAAGATAAAAAAAGTACTTTGTGACTAACAGGAACTGAATGCAACAAAAAATGACAAATGTTCATTATAGGCGTAAATTAATCAATTATAATGTGAGGTCATATTTTTCCCATTAACTAGGGAGCACGCGCGAGAGAAACTCCACTCTGGTGGGGACGAATTTTCGTAACTCGAAAAAAATCAAATAAATCCAAGAAACGCTCTAAATTTTAAAATACTTGATAAATGATACTACATATCTCCTAATTCTGATACAGAAATTGGTTTTCACCTTTTGTTAATTTTTGCGGGTTTTCTATTTTTGGAACAAGACAAGGATAATGTCCAGCTAGGGGATGTGAGTAATACTAAAGAAGTATTAAAATTTACCTATGATAGCACTGACATTTACAGTAAGATACAAAAGTTGAAAACTAGAAAAGCAGCTGGAATTGATAAGATTTCTGGGGATATATTGAAGGCAATGGGTTGGGATATAGTACCATATCTGAAGTACATATTTGATTATTGTTTGGTTGAAGGAGCTATACCAAATGAATGGAGAGTTGCTATAGTAGCCCCTGTATATAAAGGAAAGGGTGATAGACATAAAGTTGAAAATTACAGGCCAGTCAGTTTGACATGCATTGCATGTAAGCTTTGGGAAAGCATCCTTTCTGATTATATAAGACATGTTTGCGAAACTAATAACTGGTTTGATAGAAGGCAGTTTGGGTTTAGGAAAGGTTATTCGACTGAAGCTCAGCTTGTAGGATTTCAGCAGGATATAGCAGATATCCTGGATTCAGGAGGCCAAATGGACTGTATTGCGATTGACCTATCTAAGGCATTTGATAGGGTAGATCATGGAAGACTACTGGCAAAAATGAGTGCAATTGGACTAGAAAAAAGAGTGACTGAATGGGTGGCTATATTTCTAGAAAATAGACCTCAGAGAATTGGAGTAGGCGAAGCTTTATCTGACCCTGTTATAATTAAGAGGGGAATTCCTCAAGGCAGTATTATTGGACCTTTATGTTTTCTTATGTATATCAATGATATGTGTAAAGAAGTGGAATCAGAGATAAGGCTGTTTGCAGATGATGTTATTCTGTACAGAGTAATAAATAAGTTACAAGAATGTGAGCGGCTGCAGGGTGACCTCGATAGTGTTGTGAGATGGACGGTGGACAACGGTATGATGATAAACGGGGTTAAAATTCAGGTTGTGAGTTTCACAAATAAGAAAAGTCCTCTCTGTTTTAATTACTGCGTTGATGTGGTGAAAGTTCCTTTTGGGGATCATTGTAAGTACCTAGGTGTTAATATAAGAAAAGACCTTCATTGGGGTAATCACATAAATAATTGTTAATAAAGGGTACAGATCTCTGCACATGGTTATGAGGGTATTTAGGGGTTGTAGTAAGGATGTAAAGGAGAGGGCATATAAGTCTCTGGTAAGACCCCAACTAGAGTATGGTTCCAGTGTATGGGACCCTCACCAGGATTACTTGATTCAAGAACTGGAAAAAATCCTAAGAAAAGCAGCTCGATTTGTTCTGGGTGATTTCCGACAAAAGAGTAGCGTTACAAAAATGTTGCAAAGTTTGGGCTGGGAAGACTTGGGAGAAAGAAGACGAGCTGCTCGATTAAGTGGTATGTTCGGAGCTATCAGTGGAGAGATGGCGTGGGAGGACATCAGTAGATGAATTTGAGTGGTGTCTTTAAAAGTAGGAAAGATCACAATACGAAGATAAAGTTGGAATTCAAGAGGACAAATGGGGGCAAATATTCGTTTATAGGAAGGGGAGTTAGGGATTGGAATAACTTACCAAGGGAAATGTTCAATACTTTTCCAATCTTTGCGATCATTTAAGAAAAGGTTAGGAAAACAACAGATAGGGAATCTGCCACCTGGGCGACTGCCCTAAATGCAGATCAGTAATGATTGATTGATTGATTGATTGATTGATTGATTGATTGATTGATCGACCTATGTCTTGTACTAGCTTCTGAATATCACAAATATACATTTCTTCTGGGAATAGGCCTATCTTAATTTTCGGTTCTAGGACATTTCGTACCAATTGACCGGCGAAATGTCAGGTAATGACTTTAAACTATTTAGGAGAGGACATTCCGTACCACTTGAAACAGTGGGAAGTATCGCGAAGTAAAACCGATATCCTAATGAATGCATTCATTTGTATATCCATTGTCCACTACTGGCGCAGAAGCCTTCGCGCGGTGTGACCACTACTGGTGTTAACCTTCCTTCGGGTGCAATTGATCTGATTGACACACGTATTGATTCTTATCTCTCATTCGTCATTCGCGGGGACCTAGCTACTTCCACCTTTCAGTAATTTCTTGTTTCCGCGTGACCTTCAAGCCCACATCTGCCAGGTCATCAGAATCTTTTATTTTACTTACTTGATACTGAAATAATGCAGTTGTTTATAGATATTCACAATAATAGTAATATTATCCATTCTTATGCTCGTCAGGCACATTGCGCCCGAGCACGATGTATATCTCTATTGTATTATTTTGTTTCAGGATTTATACTTTTAAAAATCGACTTTCTTAAGATAATATTTATGTAAACATAAGTGGTAATTATAGTTTAAAGGGCAATTATTAAAATAATAAGGAAGTTTTCTTTAGTGGATGTTGTAAATTATTTTTGTTTCCGATTTCTAAAGTGTGTCTCTCAGGCTCATTACACCCGCTGGGGTGGAAATGGAATTCCAGTTTGACATCAAATGGTACGGATTGTGCTGGCGTAAATATTTGAGGATTACGGGAAAATCGTTCCCAGGTAGATAACGACCTAGGTGGTACGAAATGTCCTCATGAATCAAGTGGTACGGAATGTCCGTGTTACGAAATGTCCGGACACCTTATTTTTCATATTAATTTCAGGAAAATGACAAAACGTGTGCACTGTAAATACACTTTGTCATAAACTAATCTACAAATTTCTAAAATAAATACCGCAGCTGAGATAAAGTACATTTCATGTAGTGTTTGCAGTCTCAATAATTTGAGCGTAAGTGCATGCAATTGTAGCCTGGTTCTAATCGTCTTCTCACGATTATTACTTCTTTATCACAATAAATTTACACATCAGGACTGACTTCACTGATTATAATATTTAGACTATTTACACAGTTTGCACCTCATGCACTGTTTTTAACATTTTTTGTATCTGGTAAGCACGGAAACACGGAGCTGCACAGAGAGCGACATCGCAATCGCTCCACCTGTACTGTAGATGGTTTCACGTCTCCCTTTCCGTCAGACACACCACGCACCTCTTCACATCATGCTGTCATTTTCCCGGAGGTGGACTCCCAACAGAAATATTCCTACCGCTGAATCTTTCTGTGGGAGCAGCAGGAAGTGGTCTAAGTGAAAGGACAGGCATAGCTTCAGAGGGGGTTGATCCTGTGTACTTCTCGAGGATTTTATAAATGAGGTGAATTCTGAACTGCAGGTGATGGAATTTACCTCCACGTTGTCGGAAAATGATGAATGAATTGAACTCCACGAGGTCCAGAAGATGCCGGAAAATTTTCTGGTAATATTTCTTGATCCGTTTCCTAGCTGTGGAGTATGTAATAACGTACTGATCGGAAAGATCGACCCCCCCCCCCGCCAATAGAATCATTGTAATCAATACATACTACAGGTTCCTTTTTAGTTTCGTAAGGTCCAGCCCTGTCCCGTCTCCGGAATGCAGAGGCGTAGAGCCACGGCAGAACCGTGGCCAATCCCTCCTCTGCTCGGTTGGCCGGTCAAAGCGCAGAGTTGTTGGACCACGGACAATCCGTGGCCACTTGTGGGCCGAGACCCACTCTGCATCTGCCGACCTCCTGTTCTTCACAATATCCAACGTGTCACTTAGTGGAAGCCCCACAGTTTCAAGACGAGTGATTGCTCTTAGTATCACACCGAAATTCGATGATATGAACGCCAAATTTCCGCCCAAGCTGGCAGAAGTAAACAAATTGTTCACAATCCTGAATCGTAATGATCAAATTCCTGAACCACCGTCTTGAAGGAATCATAATTGCTGCAGTAATATTGAACAGCGTCGAGCCAAGTTCCCCAACGAGTAAGGACAGGCTGAGGTGGAAGAGACAGAGTAGGGGCAGTTTCTTTCATCTTTTGAAATTAACTGATCTACTTCAGGGTAGTTGATCTGAAACTCTTTGGCCACTCTATGCAAAGACTGGGCAAGGCACGTTACGTGGACCATTTTCGAATAAAGTAGATTTAGTCCTTTTGCTGCCTTCTATATGTACGGGGCGGCATGAGTTAGAAGACGTAGCATGTTGCTTCTTTTACCCCATCTGGCCACAGTAACTTCATAGCATCATCGAACAGTACTGCAACGGAGGAATGATTTACTTTCTCTACACGTCAAGAGAAACACATTACCGGGCTTGTCATCTTTCAGAATGTCAATAATTACGTTAACTACGTACCTCCCATTTACGTCAGTTGTTTCGTCCAATGAAACCCATATCTTGTGGTTGAGAACTTCAAGTCTTATTTAAAAGATCTTCATAGAGACTCGAGATATAAAATTTTCTCAAAGTTGATTCATTGGGAATAGGTTGACTGACATAATTCTCTAAGAAGGGCCTGAAGCTGGTACTGTTCAGTATTTTCAAGGGAATATTTGAAGTAACCATTATCCTGCAGTGATCCTTACAGAATACCGATCTGTTGTCTGACAGAGCAGTAGCTGCACATGATGCCCTTTCAAAAACAAAGGGAACGATTACCTAGATGTTAGGCCCCTTTAAACAACAAGCATCATCATCATCAAAAAGCAAACGCTGCCTATTCTCTGCCGCGGAAGATTTTATTAAGAACTTCTGATGTTTAGTTGTAGCGCAGTGTTGTTGCACATTAAAACGTTTCTGAGCACATACCTTCACTTCACACAGTTTATGTACAGTATGTTGGGTATTCAGCCCGAAGGCTGGTTTGATCCTCTGCAGCTCCGCCAACAGCTGTCATAAATAGCCTAGGCGGCACTGAAGAGGCGTACTAGGGAAATGAGGAGTGAGGTAGTTTCCCGTTGCTTTCCTCACCGAGCCAGCCGTTGCTATTACATATCAGTCTGCCGAGCCCACTGAAATGCATGCACCAACCGACCCTATGAGCGATATTTTTACACCATTCATAACAGGGACTGGCTGCTAAGCAATGGTATTACTAGCATCACTCATACCTCAGTCACTTTCATATTGTCAAAGCGAAGGATGAGACTGAGACAGGTCAATGAAAGTAACAAATTTTATATAGCCCATATCAGAAGACATAGTGCACTGTAAACACTACATCTCGCCAGCAAAGGCATTCACACAGTTTACAATATAATATAACACCATCACCACTAAAATTCTGCTCTCCAAATTCCTTAACAAACTGCCTTAATTTCACACTCTCTGAACACTTCGGTTTAGCCATGTTGAAACTACACCGAAGAAGTGGTCTCAAAACAAGAAGCCAGACAGTCATGCCAATCACTTTGTTCTCCTCATTAAGAAAATACAAGATCCCTCATCCATAATTCCAGTTATCTGCTACCTGCCAATTCCCGCATGCAGAGTAATATTCAGTTCACAAATAACTATTACAGCAAGATTCCTTCGCTGAATAACTTGCCACAAAAATTCACTCAATATGAAAATCCTTAGAATATGACAGAAAATGTGACTTTATTGCGCTTCAAGCAGAAACTTGACTAATATCTTAAATTTGTCCAAAATAAAATTTTTCAAGCAAAAATATGACATGTCATTAAAATCCGCCCCTTACTCATGAGATAAAATTTCTCCTATATGCAGATTATATTTTCATTTATACAGAAGCAAAATCCTTGGACAAGTGTCAAGAAGCCATGCAGACATGCATTCCTTGGCTTAATAACCATGGTCTAACGATCTCATCAAGGAAATCAGCTGTCTCTACCTACACTCGTCATTCGAGAGCCTCTCTGGACTCTCTTCACTTAGGTACCTACATATTTCCCTACCAGGTGGTGGAGCCGTATTTAGGACTTCTCGTCAAACATAAATTGACATGTTCTAAAAATTATGTTATTGTTTTAATAACTTCTTTTGATAGTTTTCGGAGACGCCGATGAGCCGGAATTTAGTCCCTCAGGAGTTCTTTTACGTGCCAGTAAATCTACCGACATGAGGCTGACGTATTTGAGTACCTTCAAATACCACCGAACTGAGCGAGGATCGAACTAGCAAAGTTGGTGCCAAGTTGGGGTTAGAAGGCCAGCGCCTCAACCGTCTGAGCCACTCAGCCCGGCAATTGACATGTTCTCCGCACATTCATCACATCCTTCGTAAATGCGATATTGCAGTCAATGTTTTCCGGGCCATTAGCGGCTCATAGTTGGACTGTGACTCGAAAATTGCGTTGATTTTTTGCCGATCCTTGATGAAACCTCTCCTGGATCATGGAAGTGGATATTTTACTACGGATTCCAAAAATTATTGGATAAACAAGATAAATGTCAATACAAAGCCCTTAGGCTATACCTTGGAGCAATGCAGTCATCACGTGCGAATGCTGTGCAAATTGAAACCCATGAATCTCCTCTCAGTGTACGAAGGCAGTATTTATCGGGAAGATATATCATCAAGCTGTTTCAGTACGGAAACTCTTCAGTATTCCACAAGATATTGAAGCTGGTTACCTTCGTACTGACTACATTCTACTGGCAAAGGAACGTCCTCCGGTCCTATTGGATACATTTACCAACGGCAATGATTGTAGACGTATTATTAACACTGCAGATACCAGCCCCAGTTGCAACTGTTCTTATGCAACCACGATTAAGAGCTTGGATGTAAGACTAGAAACACCATTTGAGGTCACTGTAAACTGCAACGATGTCAGCTTGAAAGGTTATCAAGCAGATTGGCCACACATCTGACATATCTATACAGATGGATTGTAGGACTGTAATACTGTGGGTAGTGCTTATATCGATGTAAATTCAAGCTATCTCCGATAGCACCCATATTTTCGGGCGAGCTTACATGCATTCTGAGATCTTTGCAGTATGCGACAACTCTGTGTGAGCAAGCGGTTTATTGTCATATTGTCCGATTCCAGATTAGTGTTGCAAGGTCTAAAATGTACGAACTAAGCAAATCATTCGTGCACAAGATTATTGAAGTAGCACAACAAATTAAGACACAGGGGAAGAAAGGTTCATTCGTGTGCGTAAAAGCCCGTGTTGGAATCCCAGGCAGTGAGCTAGCAGACAATGCAGCACGATCGGCTGCTACCGAAGACCAACAGACTTACACTACAGTTCCAGCATATGAGGACTCCTCCTTGCTTCGTCGACCGCAAATGACACCGTGGAACAGCGAATGGCATGGTACCTCCCCAAAATGTGGAAAACACTGCGCACTATCCATCCAGATATTCCGAGCGCACCTTGGCATTTTAAGCGTTCCTCCCTCGTGCCAGTTATTCACAGCAATCACAAGAATGAAATTTCATCACGGCTATTTCTCTCAGGACCTCCACAAAGTCCATGTATTGCGATCTCCCTTTTGTTCGTGTTCCGCTTATGCTGTTATAAGATTCCAGCAAGATACAGCAGATATTTTGGATTCTGGAGGTCAAATGGACTGTATCGCGATTGACCTGTCTAAAGCACTTTATAGGGTGGATCATGGGAGACTACTGGCAAAAATGAGTGCAATTGGACTAGATAAAAGAGTGACTGAATGGGTTGCTATATTTCTAGAAAATAGGTCTCAGAGAATTAGAATAGGTGAAGCTTTATCTGACCCTGTTATAATTAAGAGGGGAATTCCTCAAGGCAGTATTATAGGACCTTTATATTTTCTTATATATATACATGATATGAGTAAAGGAGTGGAATCGGAGGTAAGGCTTTTTGCGGATGATGTTATTCTCTATAGAATGATAAATAAGTTACAAGATAGTGAGCAACTGCAACGTGACCTCAAAAATGTTGTGAGATGGACAGCAGGCAATGGTATGTTAATAAACGGGGTTAAAAGTCAGGTTGTGAGTTTCACAAATAGGAAAAGTCCTCTCAGTTTTAATTACTGCGTTGATGGGGTGAAAGTTCCTTTTGGGGATCATTGTAAGTATCTAGGTGTTAATATAAGGAAAGATCATCATTGGGGTAATCACATAAATGGGATTGTAAATCAAGGATACAGATTTCTGAACATGGTTATGACGGTATTTAGGGGTCGTAGTAAGGATGTAAAGGAGAGGGCTTATAAGTCTCTGGCAAGACCCCAGCTAGAGTAAGGTCCAGTGTATGGGACCCTCATCAGGATTACTTGATTCAAGAACTGAAAAAAAAACAAAGAAAAGCAGCTCGATTTGTTCTGGGTGATTTCCGACAAGAGAGTAGCGTTACAAAAATGTTGCAAAATTTAGGATGGGAAGAACTTGGAGAAAGGAGACGAGCTGCTCGACTGAGTGGTATGTTTCGAGCTGTCAGCGGAGAAATGGCGTGGAATGACATTAGTAGACGAATAAGTTTGAGTGGCGTCTTTAAAAGTAGGAAAGATCACAATATGAAGATAAAGTTGGAATACAAGAGGACACATTGGGGCAAATATTCATTTATAGGAATGGGAGTTAGGTATTGGAATAACTTACCAAGGGAGATGTTCAATAAGTTTCCAATGTCATTGAAATCATTTAAGAAAAGGCTAGGAAAACAACGGATAGGGAATCTGCCACCTGGGCGACTGCCCTAAATGCAGATCAGTATTGATTGATTGATTCAACTGGCATAGATCTTACTAGAGATTGGCAACGGACCAGGAGTCTTTACTCGAAGCACGAACTCATCCTTCGTATGCGAGAGCTTCACGATTCACTGTCGAAAACGCCCGAATCGTCATGCAACACTGCTATGCCGGTACATTCAAGCTCGGTTACCTTGAAGACGTCGGGAGTAGAAATAGGCTTAGCAGTTATTTTTGATTAACGGTTATAACTGGAGCGGTTACCCAAAACTACTCGTTAACGTTAACGGTTAAAAATAACCTTGAGTGCCGAAATGAGAGGCTGAGACGGTTGAGGCGCTGGCCTTCTGACCTCAACTTAGCAGGTTCGATCCTGGCACAGTCCGGTGGTATTTGAATACGTCAGCCTTGTGTCGGTAGATTTACTAGCACGTAAAAGAACTCCTGCGGGACGAAATCCCGACACTTCGTCTTCTCCGAAAACCGTAAAAGTAGTTAGTGGGAAGTAAGGGCATAAAAATTATTATTATTATTATTATTATTATTATTGTTATTATTATTATTATTATTATTATTATTATTATTATTATTATTATTATTATTATTATTATTATTATTATTATTATTATTATTATAACCTGTAGTACAAGAGGGGTACCTAACATTCGCTGCACAAAGGAAATTTGGTGCCAGCCCCGTAGTTTCGGGGTAGCCTGGTCAGCGATTTTCAGCTGCATCGAGAGGCCCACGTGTTTATTCACTCTTGAAGCTATCTGACGGTGATGACGGCCTCTGTCAAGAAAACCGAGAATAACGACCGGGAGGATTCGTCACGCTGACCACGCGTCACCTCATAATCTGCAGACATTCGGGGTGAGGAGCGGTCGCTTAGTAGGCCAAATGCCCTTCGAAGCAGGAAACATTAGGGAAGTATAGTATGTGTACCAACTGCAAGGTTGACGTAATGAACCGTTCTGTTCATGGGCCATTGGAAGTAATATTAATATAGTTAGTATAAGCAGATGAGACCACAAAGGGATGCTGTAATATTGTGCAATATGATGCAATAGTGCCCGTTTTCAAGAGCATCATAACTTCAGTTGGGGTGCGGTTCTCTGCACAACAAGGATGGAGGCAAGGCAAGCCAACCATTTCACCTCGGGGATTTTTTGCTGCTAAGACGGGAGCAAGAAAACGCGAAGGAATCCAGGCTTGACAGAAATAAAACTTGAGATGTCTCTCCTTCCACTGACGGAATCTAGAGGAGATAAAACGATAGGAATATTAAGAGTAATTTTCTGAGTGATTTGATATACTTCATTAAGCTAATTATCATCCCCTCTAATTAATCGATCTTCATCTCGACTACCGTGGGAACCAAGCCAGCTCCAAACAAGGAACTCAAGTGGGCCCAAGCGGGGAAAAAAATTAGCGTGGCTTGGATAGTCACTCGAATAAATACTGAGCTCAGGGGACGCGATCATTCTCTACACTCAACTCTGACCGTGAGGTACGTGTTGCCTGTCGATCGTGCTAAGATAGAACAAAGTATTTTATAATTGTGATTCGAAGGTGGAGAACTTTTCTTTGTCTGTACATTTAACTTATAATAAAATATAGTAAACTTGTGTTATAAGTTGAGCGGAGAGCCAATCAAGATGATACGAGTTAGAAGCAATTGTTATTTACTACAAATGTTCTTTGAATAAGCAGGAATCCAGTGTAGTCTGAACGCTAACTTGTTCTTAAGTTGGTGTCTTATAATGGACCATTTTCACATGGACAGTATTTAATCTGCCTAAATATTAGGCGACAAGCTAGAAGAAACCCCGTAAATTGTAAATACAGAAATTAGCGTAGCTTAGGCGGAAGAATGAAGTAGCACAGAACTTTATTGTACGTGGTAATTGGAGAGAAGTCCGTGTGCGGCTTCGCATGATTGTCAGTTTCAAACTTTATGTAAATAAACGTCAGGAGTTCACTGATATGCGAAATAAGGAAATATGCATCTAACCAAATACAACTGTTCAAACTGCATTTCTTTTCAATTGCATTAGACCGCATGAACGCTCGCCCGTAAGTGATAAGATATCACGGCGCGTGCCCAGCTGTACGAGAAGGCGACCGGAGACATCAGTTGCTGCAGGGAGAAGACGATCTATTATTGTGCGGCGTTGGGTCATCGCGGTCCGAACGAGACATCAGTCCCAGGTGTTCCATTTAAGAAGACAGAAGACCATTGTGATGTTGTTGGAGTCGAACCTAGGAGTGCTGCCCCGTGTCAACGGCTGTATCATGACGTACTAAAAGCCGGAGTTCGTCATGGAGGACCACTAAGATGAGCAACTATTAAGGTCAGAGAGATTCTAACATTTAAGCATGAGATAGCGTTAGGATAGCTTCGCAAAATGTTGTAAAATCGATTCTTTGCCCTTCAGGCGACTATGTAGATAACTTCGCGCTCAGGACAAGCATGTGCAGATAGTTTCTTTACTTGTGTGTTAGTCTACATTGGTCATGATTCTAGGTTGTTTCTTTGTTTGTATATATAAATTTGTCTTTTAGTTGAAGAAGGGATTATTCTGTAAGACCATTGATAGAGCGATCTGCACGGTCTAGGCAGACCTTGTGTCTTAGGTGAGCTAGTTAGTTAACTGCATGAGCATGCCTTAGGGATATAAATTTCATAGTGGTTGTCATCGTTGTAAGCATTCAGATAACCATAACAGCTCCTTCAAACACTCTCGCAGACAATGAGCGGGATTCGAACGGCAGACTATTCAATTCAGAGAAAAAAGGCCCAGGCGAGATATGTAAGTTAATCAGCCCTTAGTGGCCGAGACAAGATGATCCCTAATTTGTGTAGATGCGCAAGAATAAGCGTACAATATGAGATGTTAAATGGCCTGTATTGAGCTCCGTAGATGAGCAGTATTGCGCAGATATACGCAGAGAAATGAGATTAAGAGTTAAGATTATGCGATTGATAATGTTATGAGAGGGCCAGATAATTCAGTCTGTTATTTGTGGGTATGTAATGAGTGAAAGAAATCTCGTAATAGCACGAACCGCTAGGCCGTCAGCTATGTGGGCCCATAAATCAAGTGAATCTTGTGTGGGAATTCATGATGGCCGCAGTCCCTCTCTGCCAATGTCTGGAGTAGTGTCGTGGGGGTGAGCATTCTGACGTCATTTATTTGGGTTTGCAGTCCCCTCACCGAGAGGAAAGTCAACGCCACTGCAGGCACATTTTTAATAAGGCCATCTGCACTTCGAAAGCTGGAAAGAAAGACAAGTTTCATTATGTAATTTTATTCACAGGAATTTGGCGATACCTTGACTACTCCGTGCATTGTCATTATATTGTAGTTGCATTTATATTTGTTTGAGGTATTGCATGGATCCAAGATGGGTCGTAGATTCATGTCCCAGAAAAGTAAGCGGCGAGATTTGCGTGTGTAGTTTTAGTATTTGTCTCATGGGTTAAGTTGTCCTGTAGTGTAAGGCAAATATCTTCCGATACCGGTACCGGGAAGGCCTTTTTTAGGAACCTTGCTTTTAATTTGTCGATTTCCTTGAGGTGGTTATTTTTGGAAAATGATTGTTGGATGCGCTCGTGAACGGTTGGCTGTTGAGAGAGCTCTTGCATTATTGTAGCGATAAAGTAGTTAATACCTATTGAAATAGCTTAATTTTTTGTGTTTGTGATTCATTTAGTGATATTTATATAGTGGTGCTTAGTGCTTATTGGTAGAAATTGGGAGTAGTGATAATTATTTACATTTTATGACAAGTAATTCAGTTGGTCTTAAGTAAATTACGTTTTCTAGGTCAAGTAGGCTAGCTAGGTGTACCTTTTTCGAATTTAAGTTTAGGAAATACTTGTGATAGTACATATATCACACCCCCGAATTATATGTAGAAGTTATAGATATTATTGTCAGTATTCTATTATTATTATTATTATTATTATTATTATTATTATTATTATTATTATTATTATTATTATTATTATTTCATTTGTATACTTTGCCATTTATATTGGTAAGCTGGAAGATATCCACATATGTAGGTATGAGTAATTTGTTTTGCACGAGTGGGAAAACATTGCTTTAATAACTCTGGTAATTTGGATTAGTCATGTGGCTACCCCAGTATTTGTTGTGGTCGTCGGAAAGTTCGTATGAGTCATGTATATATCCCAGCCTGATGAGATGAGCTTGTTGTTGTACCAGGGAAATTTGACGATTCATGTAAAACTCCCCAGAGTTTGTTATTGTCTTGGGAGGAAGAAGTAGTTCAGGGCTTGGTCTTGACAAGAGGTTCACTCATGATTGGTGGGCAAGCACCAATCAAGACGTCTCATCTGGGAGGAGGGGGATGTTGATGTCTATAAAGGTTGATGATACGACGGCAACCAAAAACATTATGAGAAACATTGTAAGGGTGATTGTGAGGTGATTGTAAAGGAACGAGAAGGAAGATAACTACAACTACAACTGACGCACTGTACGGGAAGGAAGTGGTGCTGATACACGGTACTGGAGTGACACGGCTTCAATGGACTGGACTTCAAACGTTCGTGGAGCGTAGGCTTGTTATGTTTGTGGAAAGTGGCTGATTGTGGAGAGTGCTTGCGCATTAAGTATTGTAGCACTTGTGGCGGCCTAGCATTATATGTTGGTGAAAGCTATCTCAGACTTTCCATAAATTTATATGTTGAGGATCGACAGACGTGTGTATATATCTTTACAACAAGTGTTAAAATATGTGAACACAGTAGTACAAGGTACAGTATCTGTGTGATGTGATAACTGCCGATTATGAGAATCGGTAAATCGAATTGATACAGAGACAGTGAAGGGTGTTTATCTTCATACATGTACATTGTTCATCGGACCATCTACAAATGGTAGCTTAGTTCTCGCTTTCGTTTTCCCACGATTTTCATTATTGTTGTTGTTGTAAATATGGAGTCTTCCAGCAATATTTTATGTGTGTATTATATGTATAATGTTGTATGTTGATGAGGTGCTCATGCACGGAATTTGTTAAGAATATAGTTAGCTATTTTAGAATCAGTGTTATTGATGAACCTAGGTGCAGTTCCTACCTAATTAGTCGTTTTCAGGAGGTTAGGTAAGGCCTGCAGCAGATGTACCAGTACGCAGCATTGTGTACACGCCCTGGGATATAAAGTTTATCATGCTCTTATCTAAATTCGAGGGATCCATTCTGGTGAACTCTGGCGCCCATACTACGGACATTTCGGTTAATTATGCTTATTAATTTTATTAAGTTTTTGAGTAATTTTATATATATATTTGTATTTATGATTATATTTATCAGTAGTCATCAACTTATTACAATTGGCGCCCAGCGTGGGGCTGAATGATTGGTACATCTGTTAGGCTTATAAGCGTAGGTGCACTTGTCAGGTGTGGATGGAATTCTACAAACTATGTCAGTGAAGTGTTTTATATGTACGTGATATGTATGTTGGAGTATGAAGAAATGTTGTAGCGAGTCGAGTATTATAAAATTGAGAAGTAGAGAGGTTGTTAAAGTTGCTGGTACCATGAATCAGGATAAGAGAAGTCAAAAGAATTCCACCACATCGAGTTTATCTAATTTAAGTGAGAATAGCGAAATGGCTGATAGTAGGAAAGATCAATCGGTAACGATAAGTGAGGAACCGAGTAACCCGTCTCAAACTCAGAATGTAGATGATCAAGGGGCGACCTTAACTCTTAGTATGCTTCAATCACTATTTAATCAGTTCAGTAAAGAGTTGAAGGGTGAATTTAACAGTAAGAGTGATGTATTGTCGAGTAAAATCGATAATCAGAGTGTTGAATTAAATTCAGTGAGTGTTGAACTGTCCAGTAAGATTGATAGTCAGAGTAAAGAGTTGAAGAGTGAATTGAGTTTTTTAAGTAATGAAATATACAGTATGAATAGTGAATTAAATTCAGTTAGTACGGAATTGTCCAGTAAGATTGAGAAGCAGAGTGCAGAGTTAAATTTAGCTAGTGTTGAATTGTCTAGTAAAATTGATAGTTTAAGTAGTGCTGTGAATGGTAGAATAGATGAATTGAACCAGAAGTTTGACCATCAAAGCAGGGAAATTCAGGAAGTCAATAATAAGGTTGAATCTCAACGCTTGGAATTGACTGAGAAAATCGAATGCCGATTTAATGTTGTTAGGAAGGAATTTGTTGAAAACAGCAAGGAATGTGATAAGAGAATAAAAATAGTAGAAGATAAAGTCGAAGAAATAGATAGAATTAAAACCAACCAGAATGTTTTAGCGAAGCGAATAGATGAAAAGACTGAGAAATTGGAGAAAGATCTCAAGTCAGTAGAAGGAAATGCCAGAATGGTAGTTGAAGAAGGAATTAAAGCATGTCATATAAAGTTAAGGCAGGAGATCAGTCAAATCCAAGTAGGTAGCAGCATATGTAATAGGTACGTATCTTGTACGAAGGACTCTGAATTACCCAAGTTTAATGGTCGGCAGTTTAATCCGATGGAATTCTTGAAAACGGTGGAGAAACGGTTTTCCAAGAATCTTGACGATGGTTTGATTGATTGGAGTATGGTTGATGAGCTGTTGGATGTTGCATTTTTTGGAGAAGCGAGATCTTGGTTTCAAGTTTATAGACAGGGTATTTCGAGTTTAGAGGAATTTAGGGAGAAATTTAGTTCTAAATTTTGGAGTGAAGCTATTCAGGGAAGGGAAAGAGATCGCGTGCTATTTGGCAAGTATAAACCTCAGGAAGGTGTATCTATGACGGAGTATTTCTTGGCGCATGTTCTGATCAGCCAGAATATTGAAGGTCTAGCATCGGAGAGAGATACAGTCCGCCAGATGTTGAGGCATTTTCCTGAGAAGGTCGGATTAGCTGCATGTATGCAGAATATTGTTACGATTAAAGAATTAGAGCAGCTGTTAGAGAGGTTTGATGCTTTGGAAGGGCAGGGGAGGACTAGGCAAAGTGAAGGTAGAAATTACGGGGATAATGGGAGACAAGGTAATCAGCTAGGGGGAGATAGGAATAATCAGAATTTCAGTCATTCTAGGCAAGGGAATCAGGGTGGTAATTCCGGAAGGGGAAACAGACACTCTAATCAAGGAGGTAATCACCAGGAATATTATGGCAGAAGACCTAATCAAGGGGAATCAGAAAGTAGGGGGCGTACGGATCAAAGACCGCCAGATCAAGTGCCGAGACATGTTAATAGTGAACAGTCCGCGTCAAGTAATTTAAACCGGAATCGGACTTCTTAGTTGGGTCAGATAGGCAGTCCGATACCGAAATTCCTATTCACGTGATGAAACAGGTAAGTTACGAGGTAGACGTGAGAGAGGAATTATTGTATGACCATGTGTTTTGTGTTCAGGGAGATTTTGAGAATAGGGGGCGTGATAAAAGTAAGAAAGATGTGTCGGATGTCTTACTTTGTGCTAGTGGTGATGGTAATAGCGGTGTTGCGATCGATAATCTTGTGGAAGTTTCTGAAATTGAAAGTGAAGTTTTTTGTGAAGTTGATGAAGGTTGTTTTGTGAGTGAAGAGTGTTCACGGAGTATACATCATGAGGATGTTTTTGTTGATTTAAGTGTACGCGAGGAGAGTAAAGTTAGGACCATTATGTGTGAAAATGGTGACTTTGAGATTAATGAAACTTCTGATAAGAGAGTCAAAAGTAGCAGTGTTGTTGGCATGAAAGTGGTGCAAGTAGGAGCTGATATGGAAGGTGGTGAAGATAGATTAATTGTTGGGTCATTAAGTAGTAATGACAGCAATTTCAAAGTGTATTATGGTAAGAATTTCAGTAATGGAGTGAACGTGAGTGAGAATGGAAGTGTGCGTGAGATGAAAGAAAGTCTTTTCAAGCGAGTGCGTAATGTTTCATTTAAGACTGAGAGTTGTGTGAATGATTTGAATGACGTGTTGTATGATTTCGAGGTGGAATGTGGGAAAAAGTATGTGATCTGTTTGCTTGCATTAATTATGGGTTTGTGGAAGAGGCAACATTGTGAGATTCCCGCGTATTTCAGAAATAGGGATTTCTTGGTTATGAATGTCCTGAATGAAAGCTTGTATGATTCTTGTGTGACTGGATGGTATGAATGTTTGTGTGTGAGATAGAGTGTATTCTAGACGTAGTTAGTTTTTATTGCGGTACGCATTCCTCGCTTATCGATGCCAATGTTAAGTTTATGTATAGTTTTTTCATTTATATCAGGGTCCGTATACTGTGGACAGTAGAATAGCCAAGTGTGCTTATAGGCTCCTAACCGCTGAAAATAAGGTCCTTGGGACATTTAATATCTATAGCCTTCGCAGATATAAGAGATAGGATCTGCACCTTGGATGTATATATTATCAATTTTAATGTATGTGTACAGTAGCAAGAAGGGATTGTGTTCAATGATATATGAAACAATCAGAGTTGTGTGTATATAGCCATATTATTATTATTGTTTGGACAAATTGTATTTCGTGTGTGCGAATACAATGCAGTAGACGCAATGTATATATCATTATTACAGTAAATTATGTGTTCAGTTATGCCATTATAAGGTTATGTATGAAGTTCTGTTTTATGGTGAATCATAATATGTGATATCATCGATTCACCAAGGGGGCGTTATGTGATAGTACATATATCACACCCCCGAATTATATGTAGAAGTTATAGATATTATTGTCAGTATTCTATTTTTTTTTTTATTATTATTATTATTATTATTATTATTATTATTATTATTATTATTATTATTATTTCATTTGTATACTTTGCCATTTATATTGGTAAGCTGGAAGATATCCACATATGTAGGTATGAGTAATTTGTTTTGCACGAGTGGGAAAACATTGCTTTAATAACTCTGGTAATTTGGATTAGTCATGTGGCTACCCCAGTATTTGTTGTGGTCGTCGGAAAGTTCGTATGAGTCATGTATATATCCCAGCCTGATGAGATGAGCTTGTTGTTGTACCAGGGAAATTTGATGATTCATGTAAAACTCCCCAGAGTTTGTTATTGTCTTGGGAGGAAGAAGTAGTTCAGGGCTTGGTCTTGACAAGAGGTTCACTCATGATTGGTGGGCAAGCACCAATCAAGACGTCTCATCTGAGAGGAGGGGGATGTTGATGTCTATAAAGGTTGATGATACGACGGCAACCAAAAACATTATGAGAAACATTGTAAGGGTGATTGTGAGGTGATTGTAAAGGAACGAGAAGGAAGATAACTACAACTACAACTGACGCACTGTACGGGAAGGAAGTGGTGCTGATACACGGTACTGGAGTGACACGGCTTCAATGGACTGGACTTCAAACGTTCGTGGAGCGTAGGCTTGTTATGTTTGTGGAAAGTGGCTGATTGTGGAGAGTGCTTGCGCATTAAGTATTGTAGCACTTGTGGCGGCCTAGCATTATATGTTGGTGAAAGCTATCTCAGACTTTCCATAAATTTATATGTTGAGGATCGACAGACGTATGTATATATCTTTACAACAAGTGTTAAAATATGTGAACACAGTAGTACAAGGTACAGTATCTGTGTGATGTGATAACTGCCGATTATGAGAATCGGTAAATCGAATTGATACAGAGACAGTGAAGGGTGTTTATCTTCATACATGTACATTGTTCATCGGACCATCTACAAATGGTAGCTTAGTTCTCGCTTTCGTTTTCCCACGATTTTCATTATTGTTGTTGTTGTAAATATGGAGTCTTCCAGCAATATTTTATGTGTGTATTATATGTATAATGTTGTATGTTGATGAGGTGCTCATGCACGGAATTTGTTAAGAATATAGTTAGCTATTTTAGAATCAGTGTTATTGATGAACCTAGGTGCAGTTCCTACCTAATTAGTCGTTTTCAGGAGGTTAGGTAAGGCCTGCAGCAGATGTACCAGTACGCAGCATTATGTACACGCCCTGGGATATAAAGTTTATCATGCTCTTATCTAAATTCGAGGGATCCATTCTGGTGAACTCTGGCGCCCATACTACGGACATTTCGGTTAATTATGCTTATTAATTTTATTAAGTTTTTGAGTAATTTTATATATATATATATATATTTGTATTTATGATTATATTTATCAGTAGTCATCAACTTATTACATACTTTAGGTAATATTATTAACTTTAAAACTATTTGTAAATATCTGTAGGTTCGTCGGTATAATACTTACAAAGGCAGATTATAATAAGGAATATTACCGTAACTTCCGCAGAAACTTTTCCGGTATTTCGTATAGATATCCGTTCAAACTATCGCGAAGGTAATACTTTACTAAATTAAAAAACACGATACGCCTGTAAACTTCGATTTAAAAAGAAGTTAAAGAGATTACATGGTAATTTCACTCGATAATTACAGTACTTAACAGTTTTTGGATTGTTGACGATTGTTGATACCGTACATTCCGACGAGATCAAAGAGTACGGGCTACATGCACATGGTAGTTGTGTGAACAAATACAAAATCAGCTGATTACCTTATTCCGATAATTTGTAGCCTAAGGTCCCAGCATACTTTGCACTGCACATTGCACCTTCGTTCATACATCGATTAAAAGTTAATAATTCAATTCCTATAGGGCCTATCGTAATAATATTGCAGTTCAAGCCCCCGACGTAGTTTTGACAGACATTATTGTAGACAACCTCTTCTTTTTCGGCATTTAAGGACACTTATATTCTCCGTCCCGCATAGTAGGGAAAATAATAGAAATCCACCAGCGGTAAAATTTATATAACCACATTTCAGTTTAGAATTATAGTGCAGATACGGTATATTTAAATAGTACAGTATCTTACCTGCTATATTCGTGTGTATCTTTGTGTGTGTATCTATTAGAGCATAGTACTAATAATAATCTGTCTAAGCATTTAGCTTTGTTTATAATCTTTGCGTACAGTAGTTCGTGCAAATTTCAAACTTGCAATTTCAATTTCTGTTTGTGCTTAGTAGTGACTTAATGAACCCTTTGATCCATATTGAGGGATACCTACCTTTCTTACCTCTCAGCAAAGTTCATGAGATCTGTCTCTTGGGTCGTATCGGGTTCTTCGTCACTTGCTGAGGTAAAGGTAGGGTTCAGTAATTCTAATCTATCTACTGGAATGAAAGGTCTGTTTAAAAGATTCCTATTTATTCAGGAAAATTCTGAAGCAATCTGATATGTCAACGGTATCATAGAAGTCAATTGTGTCCACTGGACACCACAATCATTTTAACATAATGGTCAGAACACTGGTGTGAGACTTTAACGTAACTGCCTGATGGGCATTCTTACTAGAAACCATTATCTCAATTATTAATTATTTAAGAAAGGAAAGTCTGGGAATTCTTAAATTCGGCTTCCATGTGAGACCACATGTACCATCATAGTGATTCGTTATGGTCCAGCCCTCGTAACACGAACTCTGGACTCTGGGTATAATTAAGGCAGTCCAATTGGTGTGTGCCACACAGTGGTTCTACGGCATGGACCCTTAATTGAATCGATGTGACCTGCGTCTATGTCATGGACCGACACCTAATCTTCTAAGTTACTTTAAAGTCATTGTGGATGATGACCGCAAGGAAAATGATGCTAAAATGGCATATGGCCCTAATCTAAGTCACGGAGGTTGATGACCCCCTGGCCATCCAAGTTTCTAGACTGAAGGCTAAACACAATTAAGTTACATCGGTTGATGACCAAAGTTTCCACTTTACTATCCCCAGCACATTCACTGCTCAATCAATCAAAGTTCAATAATTACAACAATAGCAATGCTCACAAACTTTGTGGCAGTAAAATCCATTTCCTTCGGATATGTCCCCTTAATCGTTACTTTATTTTTTAATATTCCCCAGAAAACAAACTAAAATTTCCAGAATGCGTCTCCAAGTTATTCGCTTGATTAAAGTTATTTCAAAATGCTGTTTCACTGAATTTAATAATTAAATAAATTTAAATGATTCGACGAAATGTTAACGAACAACAAATTTTATCTCCGCGGACTCTGGTTTCTTCAGAAACTCCTACGCAGCTGTGACGTAAATTCAATCTTGTGATGTTTGTCTGGCTGGAAAAGAATTGTTACATAATTCATGTCCAGTTATATATCTTGTCTCATGATTTCACACTTTAAAATCTAATCTAGTCCTAACCGTTATTAACACTTGGATAGCCTATGAATCTACGTACAAACCAAACAACTCGCCATATAATTACGATGTCATCTCTCGTCATACCATTATGAATTTTTCACACCCCTCACAGACAAACCGATCATCACAACCATCGCTCTATATTTTGGACAACCCTGAATTTGGTTACTCTGTTCCTTATACTCAAAGTTCGTGATTTCAAATGTTCATTACGTCCCCAATTACAGTATTTCACAATACTCAGATCATTACCGGCTATCAATTTAAACTAAATCCAGCATTTTAACGTTTTCCCCGGCCGAGAATACAGTACAATCTCAATTCCACGCCTGTCCCGTTATCACAGCTGAGGCCTCTCGTACCCCAAGTTCGCTTGGCAGTTACATGAAACACCTGGTCTATTCCAGTTGACTGGCTTCTCAAAATGCTCTCCTTTAAACTCTGCCGACATAATTAAACAAATACGATATTCTAACCAACAAACTGCACAGATTATGCTTCACGATGCCCACACTAATTATACGCGTCGCCAATTAATACCGCTATGGATTTCTATGTATTTCTTTCCATTCCCAACATTATAAAATATACCTCGGGCTATCGTGTCCCGGCTTCAATGACAGGACTCTAACCTGATTCGCACATCTCATCTCAACTCATATAAGACATTCCTCGGGCTTCAATGGCAGGTCCAACCTGACTCACAAATCTCATATCAACAAAACTAACCTCTGTTTCCCAGCTCCACAATTATCATCGACAAAGAACTGGAATAAAATCCTCACTAGAAATCTCGACGTCTAATATCGCACAATGCATTAATCATGAATAACTTCGCATAAAGGATATCGTATTTAATAACTTGATTTTTACGAGAAAATGACTGAAACATTCTACTAGATCTGTTTATTGTCAGTCAGACACAGTTTAAAGTGGGCATAGAAAAACGTTTCTCTCCGTGACCAAATTCATCACCCTAGGTTCTCACCCGACAGCACGCTTCCACTCGATTGAAAATGAGTAACCATGGATTATTATTATTAACGTCAAATTGCAGACAGAAAATTTTTACGTCGAATGAACATCTTAATTTGGCATCACAAAATATAGGCAGTACACTCACACGGATGACGATCTGCATTGGACGTGATATCACTTCGAAACCCTATTCGATAACTTTTACAACATTATACGGCACTCGCAAGACTTCAAAAATTTATCCAAGTGGGAAATAAAACAAATGACTCTTTTAGTCGTACTCTCACATTTACAAAACTTAGTAGGGGTGACCACTGCGTCGTATATCCCCATTCAAATACACTTTTAGAGATCATGAGACAAGATATAAGAGGTAGTAAGATGGAAAGTCACCTACCTCATGTAGTCATAGGGCTCACCTTCGACCCTGGCATTTTATTTAGCCATTTTTACATTCATGGCTCTACATATCATTATGTTTCTTCAGGTTTCCTGGAATAAAGCATAAAAAAAAGAAAATACCCTTCACTTGTTTGCTGAGCGCACACGATGGACTATAATTATTTCCGCACACGGATTACTTAATCACATTAGAATTTATTCAGTACTTTGACCGTCCTATCTGGTACAATTATTTCACTCAAGAAAACTATCTCCTCATGGAGTCAAGACCTAGCCATAATGGCTAAAATCTGCAGTTGAATTCAGTCTACTTTCGTTGGTTTGATTTCGCAGAGCAGCTCAACAATTTTTCGTCCGCTTTGTATCACAAATGCCGGAGAAGGAGACTTCGTCATGGCGTCCCTTCATATTTATAGCAGTTACCCCCTCTCTTCGGATATCTCCCTTTGCCGCCAAGAAAATTTCTATAAATTTTCTGACTTACCTAAACTGTAATTTCAAGAGTTTTGAAAGTGACTACATGCTTGCTACATTTCTGGCGGTAGTGTTCATGGACATTTAAAATTTATACGGGTTCGATTTGTGAGATGATTGACCTCCTTTGATAGGCACTATATTTTTTGACTTGGCTTGGATCACGCCATGTACACGCGCTTTGAAATAGTTCACAAAAATGACTTGAGATTCTTCCGCCATCGACACGTGTGGCTGACGTCACGTACCCCAGAGCGTGGGACCGAAGGTAATCACCCCCTCGTCACGTGTCAAATCCATGCTATCAAGAATCCAACTTTTTTAGTTTAATTGTTACATTATGCATAATGTTCTTAGGGCACAAAGGTCATGGGTTCAATACGGTACCGGTATTCTAATTAGGAGACGTCTGAACGTAGTTTAAAATTATTGTGGTGTACTGTACAGTAGTATACGAGTAATATCTTATTAGACATTAGCGTGCTTATTTTATTATTGTACAATTTTGTAAAATTATTGTAAATTTTTGTGTAGTATAGTAGAGGTATCTGTAGAAACTCTCTTACTAAAATTCTGCTGTTGTAATTAGGAGAGGCTTAACTGCAGTATAGAATTGTGTAATTTTTGTGTATTCCCTTCGGTATTCAGTAATTATCAGTAGTTTTTATCTGTTAGGGTGTTGTAGGATAAAAATAGAATACGTCTAAGTATTATTATAGTGTAGTAGTATATTAATTTCCTAATTGTAGTGTGATCTTTGAGTACTATCCGTGATAATATTTCTTTTCGTTTACTTTGTTTTTTGCAGAAAGCAAGTTATTTTACTTTTCCTCTTCTTTTCATTTTGTCCGTAAACAATGGCTAAAGAGTGCACGTGTAGGAACTGTGGGGTATTGAAGGGGTATGAGGGAGGAGTTGGAGAGTTTAAGGGAGATAATTAGGATTCTCACAGAAGACAGGAATAAACGTAGGCCTCCCTCAAACAATGCACTGGTTACAGGAGGTGTAAAAGAGGGATGGGAAGGAAAGGGGGGAACTGTAGAAGACTGGTGGTCTAATGTTCTAAGGGGAAGGAGATTGAAGGCTAAGAGCTTTATTCAGGAACAGAATTCAGGACAGGTGTCTGTGAGAAATCGGTACGAGCCACTCCAGGGAGAGTAACAGACGGAAGATGAGGAACAGGGAACTGTTGCTGAGATGTGTGGAAGTAGGAGGAGGGGAGAAGGTAGGAAAGGGAAGTGTAGAGTAGAGGATAGGAAAAGACAGGTGGAGCAGGGTCATGGGAGGGTGAAAAGGGAGGTGGAATCAGCTTCTGCAGCTATAAGGAAAGATAGAGCTGACCAGGAGGGGAGGGGATCAAAGGATGTGAGTAGTGTTGAGGCTCTGGTCATGGGGGATTCCATTGTTAGACATGTGATGAATGCGTGTGGAGGAAAGGGAACCAGGGAAGAGTTTTATCCAGGAATTAGGTTGAGGCAGATGCTGAAAAAAGTAGAAGAGAAGGAGAAGGGTAAGGAAAAGGTGGTAGTGGTTCACGTTGCTACCAACAACGTAAACCAAGCTGACATAAGTACCAACATAGTTGGGGATGTGTGGGATCTGGTAAATGCAGCACGGCTGAAGTTTGAGGAAGCGGAGATTGTTATCAGTGGAATACTGTGTAGGAGGTATACCGACTGGATGGTGATTAGGGATTTAAATGAGACTATGGAGTGGGTATGTGAGAAACTGGGAGTGAAATTTCTAGAACCTAATGGGTGGGTAGGAGATATGGATCTACGCTCAGATGGCCTTCACTTAAAGCGCAGTGGTACGTATAAGTTATGAAATTTGTTTCGAAGGGTAATATGGAGGTACATTCAGGGAAACGGGGTTGTCTAGGGAGCGGTGATGAGGGTACAGTGATCTGGAAGTCAAGTAGGGATGATATAAAAATATTAGTGTTGAACTGTATAAAGGAATAGAAATACGTAATTTAACTCTTTATAGGTCTTTGGGATATTATCTTCCCACCTCATATATACGTAACGGTTTTAGGGAGATTATCTTCCTGGCTGTTTCAGAACATGCAGTTCCACTTGCCAGTGTAAGAGGGGTGCACAGTTTCATTGCAAACTTAATAACCTGATTGCTACTGCGATCTAGATCACTAGGTGGGAAGTATATATCCGAGTGGTTCCTAGCGCGTGCAGTGGCAGTCTCATTGCGCCGAGCTGCAGTGAAACGGTGTTTGTAGGAAGAAGGTATGGAATACTGAAGACAGAAGATTTCCAAAGGTTAGTATATACTTCGGAAATGCAGTTTATCATAATGTATTCAAGGAGAAAATCTGTTTGTGCCACAGATATAATAATGATCCATCTGTTGTGTCATTCAGAATACTAATAACAGAATCAATGGTAATTTCATAGTTTCTCTGCAACTTAGTAAGATGCTAATTCAAAATTATTTATATATTTTTCAAACTTACTACAATTCTATATTCTAAAACTGTTTTAAGTTTCCCCTTATGACGATAGACAAAGATGTTATAGTCACTTGCACTTAGTCAGTACTTGGGTTTTATGTAAGATCTAGACCTAATTTTGGTTTTGACTGTATTTGTGCTATTTAGTCTTCCTAATAAGTGGCTTCAAATCATAAACATTGGTAAAGCTTGTTTCATCTAATAGTAGCTTGATAATAATAATAATAATAATAATAATAATAATAATAATTTAATACAGTATTATGCTGGAATTATGTAGGTTGATTACTACTGCTCTGAATATGGAAGCAAAGATTGAAGTCTGGCTGGATGAAATATCCGAAGAACAAGCTCTGGACTCGGAGGAAGGTGGAGACTCTGATGGTGAAGACCATGTCCAGTACTATGGTAAGCAAAAACAATGGTCAACCCACACAACCTATTATGTTTGGAATTCCAATACATAGTGTCTTATAGGTTCATGTTATTTTTTTTTGGCAGGTCAAGAAGTCTAGAAGATGGTGGCTCAAGATTTTTTATTACTTCCTGGACAGTACGATTGTCAGTTCATACATAGTGTAGAAAGCGGAAATGAAAGAGAAGAAAACAAAAGGTACGTCACACCTGAAGCTTAGGTCACAACTAGTTAATGAACTGATACGGTCATTTTCGAGCAAGAAGCGCCCTGGTTATTCCCCAGTGGACAAACAGGTCTGTTGGGCAAAATACGGTGAGATTATCAGATATCGGCAGCCTGAGCTAATAAAAACATATCGTCGCTGTGCGCAATATAGTACTGAGCAGGAGGAGAAACGCAGTAACATGAAATGTAATGCTGCGTTATCTAAATCATGCTTTGAACCATTTCACAAATCACAGACAGTGCTTTCAAAGTTTTCCACATCCAAACTAAATTAAATTTCAGAGATTTCATTATCATTTATTATTCCATAGGCCATGTAGTATACTATGGTACTGTATTATGTTGATGTCAATGAAGTAATTAATACGTAATGAGCGCATTATCATAAATATTTTTAAGTGGGAAGTTATTATCCCACTGCCCACACACAAACATTACCTATCTTGAACGGTCAGTGGGATAATAATTTCCCACCCCATATTTTATGAAATAAGGTGTAACTCCATAAACTAGTTGTACATCCCTTGTCATACATATATTTCAAGTACAAATTAACCATAAAATTTATTTTTTAATACCCCCAGTCTTTTGCCCTATAAAGGGTTAATAGATATATATATATATTTACCACATATTGTAATAGGAGTTGAATCATGGCTGAGAAATGATATAATGGATGCAGAAATTTTCTCCCGAAACTGGAGTGTGTATCGTAGAGATAGGACAAAAATGGTGGGAGAGGGACTATTCATTCTGGTGAAAGAAGAATTTGTAAGCTACGAAAAAGTTAAAGATGAGAAACATGAAATTCGAGGCGTAAGGCTCATTTCTAAAGATAATAGGCAACTTGATGTCTTTGGAGTGTACAGACTGGGAAAGGGTAGCTCTGACACGGATTCAGAATTATTTGATAAGATAATCTGATGTTTGCTTGTTGTTTTAAGGGGCCTAACATCGAAGGTCATCGGCCCGATAAGATAATCAGCTATGTGGGAAACGACCATATTCAGGGCTGCCAACAGTGGGTTTCGAACCCACTATCTTCTGGATGATGCAAGCTCACAGCTGCACGCCCCTAACCATACGGCCAGCTCGCCCGGTAGGGTCGGGTATGAAGTGAGATGCAGCTTCGTAGCAATTTTTTAAGATCGGATGCCCTTCCTGGCGTCAAACTAATCAGAGGACTTAATGAAATGATGGTGCCGGATTGCCATGTGAAGGTATTTTGATTTGACGCCTGTAGGTGACCTGCGCTTCGTGTTGAGAATGAACTGACGATGAAGACGACACATACACCCAGCCCCCGTTCCAGTGGAATTAGTCAATTTTGGTTATAATTCCCGATCCTGCCGGGAATCTAACCGGGGACCGCTGTGACCAAAAGCCAACACGCTAACCATTTAGCCAGACGGAGGAGTTAATGAGATGACATGAATGACGTGATATATGGTAGTAGGAAGGGAAAGAGTGAAATCCGGTACCGGCAAATAGCCTACTCCTGTCGAATAGCACCAAGATGTCTGTTCAAGGCTTTACGTCCTCGCCTGACAGACGAATCAGCATCAACAGCGTCATGCGCCGTCACTCTTTATGAGCATTGCGGAGAGGTTTGGAACTGAATCCAGACTTTTGGCACTCAATCTAGTGATTACAAATTGTATACCACCACCTCCCCTACCCTACCGGCCAATATTCAGGTGGTGATTTTTTGACATAAATATCTTGTGGCTGGGGTCATCCGAAAATTTGTGTAACGAAACGCGACAAAATTTGTGACGAAAGTGTAACCGTAGTAACCGTGCAGGCGTGATGTAAGGTATGGATGAATGGTCAGACAATGTTACTTAGCAACCGTACAGGCTGTGTCTTATTAGCAGCCGTTGATGGATGGCCATGACCGCGTGACATAACTTTATGATCATATGATTTTCGCAAAGGAAAAAGTGGTTTCATTTTTCATCACCGAGTGTCGAACCGGTTAACCTCGATGCCAGACTCTACAGACTGGACGCTCATGGAACGGACGGACATAAGTTTCAATAATCATTTAGAGAAAATCAAGCTAACTCTTAAATAGGAACTTGAAGTTTTAACCATAATAATAAATACAACAGAATTTTACCCTAAGTAATATAAGAGTAGGTACCGTACTGTAAATGAATGCAAAATACCAGCTTAAATAAATATTTAGAGAAAAACCAAGCCAACCGCTAAATAGGAACTTGAAGTTTTAACAATACTGCAGTTAAAATACAACAAAGTTAATCCTACATAGTATAAGAATACTGTAAATGAATGAAAAATGCAAGCTTAAATAAATATTTACAGAAGAACCAAGGCAACTACTAAATAGGAACTTGAAGTTTGAACAATATCATAATACGAAAAACAACAAACTTAACCCTGCATAATATAAGAGTACTGTGAATGAAAGCAAGATATAAGCTGAAATACGGTGACTAGAGATAAGCTAGGGCCGATGACCTCAGATCTTAGGCCCCTTTAAACAAGCATCATCATCAGAGATAAGCTAAGACAACTTCTGAACTTGAAGTTTGGACAATAATAAAAATACAACAAATTTAACCCTACATAATTTCAGAATACTGAAAAGGTATGCAAAATGCAAGCTTAAATAACTGCTGAATAGGAACTTGATGTAAAAAAAATAAAAAATAAAAAAAATAAAAAAAATAAAAAATACAACAACAACAACAACAAATTAAACCCTAAATAATATAAGAATACTGTAAATTAATGCAAAATACAAGCTTAAATAACTAATTTAAAAACGGCCAAGCTAACTGCTTGAAGTTACCATAGTAAAAATATACAACTCAAAATTAAAGCAAAATACCAGCTTAAGTAAATATTTACAGAAAACCAAGGCAAGTGATAAGTAGGAACGTAAACATATAACAGTACCATAACAAAAATGCAAGAAATGTCACCAGACGTAATTTAAGACTCCTGTAAATGAATGAAAAATTCAAACGTAAATAAATATACACAGAAAAACCAAGGCAAGTACTAAATATCATGATAAAAATAAAAGAAGTATAAATTTAACCCTGCATAATATAAGAATACTGTAAATGAATGCAAGATACAACATTAATTACGGTGACTTTTTACAAAATCCAAGGCACTGATGGGCTTTAAGATTTAACAATAATAAAAATACAACAAATTTAACCCTACGTAATATAAGAACACTGTAAATGAATGCAAAGTACACGCTTAAAAACGATGAATATCTGAACACAATATTAGTGGCCATTTACACTTAAGAAGATGATCTGTGATACTTTCAAGGAGCTGAGGCGTGTACGTCTTTCATTTATAACTGCTCCGGCTTTGGAAAAAAATCTCTCGCAGGGTACCGATGTTGCAACCACCTTAGACCTTCCTGTTATAATGCTGGCGAGGGTCGCGTAAACGTGCTGGTATTTACTCCACCAAATGAGAGGGCCTTCGTTCCTCGGGAGCAGGCGCTCTTCTGTGTATCGCTGAACTTCGGCAATTGCAGCAGACATTGGTGTACCTTGAGGCTGAGTGGTAGCGCTGATGGAATCGAACACGGCGCATACAGAGAGAGGATTGTTGCTATTACTACTGGTGGGAGTAGCATTTTCAGTTACACTGGCTCCCGAGGATCGTTTCATATTCAACTTGCGAGCCACTAAATCTATTGTATGTTTCTTTATATTGTCAGCAGCAGTTGTATTCTCGAAGGCAAGGAGTTTGAAGCGTGGGTCGAGGAATGTACATAGAGCAATTGTTTTACTGAATTCAATATTTTGAAATCTATCTTTTACGCCATTTGACAGTTCTTCCGCAACCTGCACGACAAGACGATGAAAACTGCCTCAATTTTTCTTCACCAAATGGTTACATACTGCTGTTAGTCCTCGCGTCAGGACGATAACCTGACTGCCAGTTACATTGTTCTCAGCACTGAACTTTCGTGATACTTCACCGAATGGCGCCAATACTAGAAGAAGTTCCGAACAAATCAGCCACTCCTCCGCTGAGTGAGTGGGCAAGTTCGGATTTGTCAGTGTAATCAAGCTCTTGACTGCATCCTGCATCTCGCATATGCGTTGCAGCATAAACAAAGTGAAGTTCCACGTAGTAGGAACATTCTGTATCAGTCTCTTTGGATTAGAGATACCATTATTTCTCTGAAAAGTCATCAATTTTTCTGTAGCTGCAGGTGATCTTCTGAAATGGGCAACAATAGTTTTCACTTTGTTGCGAATTTCTCTGGAGCCAATTGTGTATAGTGCTTTCTCCACAACTAGATTTAAAGTATGGGCGTAGCACCCAAAATGCTTCCACTTTAGTTGCGAAGAAGCAGCATTCATAATTTTGGCAGCATTATCAGTTACACTTTTTCTGACAAGCCAAAGTCATCGGTAATTCGTTTCAGTCCTGCTGCAAGATTTATAGCGGTGTGACTGGTGTCCAATGCTGCATATTCCAATAAGACAGACCGTAGTTCAAAACGTTCCGTGATGAAAGGCGCTGTCACAGCAATGTAACTCTCATTGGCGCCGGATGTCTAGCAGTCCGTCGTCAAGCTCACATTTTTCACTTCCTTCAGTATCTCCCGGCATTTCGTCAGACTTTGTTCATATGCCGCAGGCAACATGGTGTTTGAAATAACCTTACGACTAGGGAGAACATAGGATGGATTAGGCGATTTCACAAATCTCGGAAAAGCTTTGTCCTCAACAATGGAAATGTTTGGAAGTCTTCGGTAAACAGTGCGAGAAGGTTGTCATCAATAATTTTCTTTTGAGTTGCAGTAATCTTCTTGGTCACGAACGAAGTCATTGTACTCTGCTTCGGATTCTGCGTCTGCTCAGTTCTCGCTACATTATTGGATGACTGTGGTGACTGCAGGGTGCACAGAACTTCATCACGGCAGGTAACATCCTCAATCGGACTCGACGAATCTAAACAAACGATGTGGATGATATAATGACAACAAAATAATAATAATAATAATAATAATAATAATAATAATAATAATAATAATAATAATAATAATAATGTGAGGGGGTAATTGTATACTGAAACTTCTGAAGTTGTATTTTGACACGTCGTCAGAACGGAAATATAAAGATAGAAAGTTGAAATTACTTGGAAATTTTGGTAGTCTACAATAATCTTATGACCTTATGATGTCATTATTGTATGAAATTATCAGGGGCGGTGCGTGGTATTTTTGCAGCGTTGCACAACTCTCAATAATTTTACACTTCATTTATCGTCTTTTCTATTCTTTTAATTTAATAAACCTAATTTATAATCGCAAACATGTTAAAATCAACCATCTTTGGTTGTTCCCTGTACTAATGCTTCGTAAGGGACCAATAAACGCCGCTGGCTTCGAATCAAACTCAGGGTGTTTGTTTTCCTACGGCAACTCCCTAGCGGACAGCGCGGCGCAATGCAAGTACCTCAGGAGGGACGAGCCTAAGCCTGTATAGCGTCAGGGTAGCATGCTCGCCAGTATCGGTCTCAGGGAGTTGCACTAGACTAGCAAGTTCCCTATCGAGAAACAGTTCCAAATGTCCCCGTTAGACAGCGCCACACTGCGGAGATTATTTCATTCCTACTTTCTCTCCTCTCGCAAAAGTAATTTCATTTCCATTTTATAAATTTACAATTTTTGCTTTGCGTTGCACCGACGCAGATAGGTCTTACAGCGACAACGGGATAGAAAAGTAAGTACAGAAGATGTATTATAAGTAGACTTTTGTAAACAATATAATTTTTTTTAAGGATGAGCTGTGTGCTTAATAGAAAAATTGTTAGTGTAAATTGTATAATAGCCGGGCTGAGTGGCTCAGACGGTTAAGGCGCTGGCCTTCTAACCCCAACTTGGCAGGTTCGATCCTGGCTCAGTCCGGTGGTATTTGAAGGTGCTCAAATACGACAGCCTTGTGTCGGTAGATTTACTGGCACGTAAAAAGAACTCCTGCTGGACTAAATTCCGGAACCTCGGCGTCTCCGAAGACCGTACAAGTAGTTAATGGGACGTAAAGCAAATATTATTATTATTATTGTTATTATTATTATTATTAAATTATATAATACTGTATTCTAGGGTAGTAAAATGTTTTCTTCTCTTGTTAATTAGAAATTTAGTGCTTGATAATAATGTATTTTAGTGTACCATTTGCCACCGAGGTACTCACCTCATTTGCAAATAAAGTGATTTTGATTTGATTTGATTTGATCTGAAAAGGGCTGGGAGTTGGAAAGAAGCGACCGTGGCTATAATTAAGGCACAGCCACAGCATTTGCCTGGTGTGAAAATTGAAAACTGAGGAAAACCATCTTCAGGGCTTCCGACAGTGGTGTTTGAACCCACTATCCCCCGAATGCAAGCTCATAGCTACGCGACGCTAACCGCGAGACCAACTTGCTGGGTAATTTCTTTTCCACGCCATACCGGACCACCCACAAAAATACCAACATCTTGCTTCAATGAAAAACAGGAGGGCAAATTTTCAATTCAAGTTAGGCAAAAATAACTGTGCCAGGCTAAGTGGATCAGACGGCTGAGGCGCTGGCCTTCTGACCCCAACGTGGCAGGTTCGATCCTGGCTCAGTCCGGTGGTATTTGAAGGTGGTACATCAGCCTCGTGTCGGTAGATTTACTGGCATGTAAGAGACCTCCTGTGGGACTAAATTCCGGCACCTCGACGCCTCCGAAAACCGTAAAAAGTCGTTAGTAGGACGTAGAGCCAAAATATTATTATTGAGAGTAACTGTAGTTATAGTGTATAACTAGCCTCTTATTTTCTGGGTTGAAATTGCCAGGTATATTTCAGTTTTAGTTGTTTGGTGATGATGATGATGTTTGTTGTTTAAAGGGGCCTAACAGCTAAGTCATAGGCCCCACTTCAGTTTTAGTAGGAATGTAGTTCATTACTTAACGATAATAGAGTCTCTTGTTATTTCTGTAAGATATAAAAATGTGACACTGAAAATTATGGTGCAACACCCAGCTTCAGATACCACCAAGGTTAATAGAGAACAGTAAGGTTAGTCATTCCGCGTTACGGGCTGCCATTGGCTGTCGCTGTGACGTCACCATGGAACATCGCTGGTAGCCGCTGACGGCAGACTGTATTAGCGCGCGGGTAATGTTTCACATTTTAATAATATACCGAAGTGATATTTTAGAATTTTTGAACGTCATACAATGTATTCTATAGAAACATACATTCTGTACAAAATAAAGTACGTGTAACATAGTAGCGCTACAAAATAAGAGGTACTTAGAAGTGCGCGATATGTTAGGTTTAAATCAACAGATTCGGGACAAATAAGACTATTTTTATTTACTGTTATTCACTCTTACCTCAGTGAAGATGATGTTGACGAAATGCATGGAATCTGCACCTCACTCTGACTGACAGATGGGTTTTGTTTTATATCACAAACACTGTTCATTTGTTCAACACTTCACGGTGAAAACTTACAGGATACATTGCGATATGTAATAACTTCAAGTCTTGGAACACTAGCACCAAATAAACGGTTTGTCTTTCTTTCCGTTAACATAAGTCTAGAAGAGTATCACAGTCTAGTATATTCACTATCTATCCGATTTTCATCAAAAGGGCTACAGTTCGAATCGTAGTCAATGAAAGCGAGACAGGGTATGAAATAAGTTCTTTTCCGAGTTCTGCACATAAGGCAAAGGTCCCGTGGCTTTGCACACGAAGTTTAAAACAACAAATACAACGGTAACGAACATTTCTTGACATTTACTTTGTTGATAAATGCCACATTCTCGTTTTTCGCTTACGGGCAGCCTCTTTGCCGGCTGAGTGGCTCAGACGGTTGAGGCGCTGGCCTACTGACCCCAACTTGGCAGGTTCGATCCTGACTCAGTTCGGTGGTATTTGAAGGTGTTCAAATACGTCAGGCTCGTGTCGGCAGATTTACTGGCACGTAAAAGAACTCCTGCGGGACAAAATTCCGGCACATCGGCATCTCCGAAAACCATAAAAGTAGTTAGTGGGACGTAAAGCAAATAACATTAATTAATTTAATTATTATTACGGGAAGCCTCTATTTTTTATTTATGTTTTGCAGCCAACCAACGCAAACGAAGTAAGGTTCGGATCTTAGCACATGATTTCAAGACTTGTGGATGGACGTCAGGAAAACAGCTTTTCAACTTCACAAACATATTGTTCACAACTTCTGGTTCCCTGTTCAAATCTGTTCGTCCGTGAACTTCAGCAAATATCAGTTCGAATTTAGTGATAATTTCCATAAAACTATCGGAAGGGACGAGCAAACCTCCCCGAAACAGCACGTGTACCCACCCCAGACTCGGGTCATCAGGTGGTATCAACAACTCTCCTGTAGGCGTGCCCAGGGACCTGTCAAATTTTCGGCAGCGATATGGGATGAACCCTGCAACGTATTTTAATCCCTCCATACTACAGTCAGTATTTTCCTGTACGGATAGATCATCACTATCAACAGCTGGCAATTCAACGTCATTAATGTCCTTGTCACCCTCAGTCATCGCCAGAGTTTGTCATATCCGGGAGGATGTTGCCAAACATAGCCGATGTAACAAATTCTCCTCCTTCGGCAGGAGCTACAGGTGACTCATTGGAATGAGGAATATCGCTGGAATTGGCTCCTAACAACAACAGTCTGATGCTATTTTTCACATCAGGTGGAGATGGATGATCGTAAAAATGCCCTAGACCTCTTAGGCGCGAAAATAAATTTTCCAGGCAATCTTGATTCAAACTTGCTTATTAATTTCAATATTTACAGGTAATATCAGCAGTTAATAATAATAATAATAATAATACCAAGCGAGATGGATACTTGGTTTAGGGCACGTAGTCGGCAGATTGAGAGTTCGAACCCCACTGTCAGCATTTCTGAAAATGGTTTTTCGTGCTTGCCAGTAATAATAATAATAATAATAATAATAATAATAATAATAATAATAATAATAATAATAATAATATAGTTCTATGTTCTAATCTTTTTTCAACTGGTATAGGTTTTTGAAAGACGCCGGGGTTGCGGTATTTCATCCTGAAAAGAGGTTCTTTTCTTCTTTAATTTACTGACATGAGTCTCTTAAATTGGATTCCGCAATACTGAGCAAAGAGAGGGAAAGAGATACAAAACCTATATAATACATATCAACCTTGCATGTTTACATTAAAGAGTATGAACACAAAATTGGTTTACTTAAAAAATATTTATCTCGACTGCTTGCACTGCTATTTTAAAATTAATTGTTGGGTGAATACTTTCCACGTTCTTTTTTAAATTTCACATGGAAGACTTGAAAGAGCATTTGTTCCCGCACATACAACATTTCCTGAACTCGCTATCTATTACGGAAAAATATGACCACATACTGTAGAGCTCGTCTTTGCCCTCTTCATAACGTTGAGGATATAAATGCACGGTAACAACTCAATACTAGTCAGTAAAATTCGCGTTAAGAGTAAGATACTAGTTAATTAGAGATGGGGAGATTCTGAACGAGTGATTTATAATGAACGAATCATTGCAATGAACGATTGAATCATGATTCAGTGAACTAAATGAATCGACTCGTTTGTGAATCGAATGCTGAATCGAGCGATGATGGCAGCCACAACTCGTTCCATGGTTCCTCGTTCGTTCTGATTCATATCGCCAAATCAGGTTTGAAGAACGACTCTGTTACTTTTTATTTAACCTGAACTGAAAGTCAGGTTCACAAGTGAAACACTCCTAACCTAATCTTACAGGATTATTTAAAATAAGAAATTATTACGTCATTTCAAATCACACACTTCACGGAACTGTAATATACACTCAACTTCCAGCTCGTTGCTAAATGTTGGGTTAAGTTTACTTCAAGGTTCCCGTTCCCGTTCTCGTTCTCGTGAACTACTGTGAACTAACGTGTGGAACATGGAAGCCTCCCCATTCTCATTCGCAGCCCTAAGTAAGAATCGATATTTTTTTAAATTCTTGTCATGTCATGAAGTGTATATGCAAGTGGAAGTGAAATAGCTAACCATGATTTCTTTGTAGTATATAGGCAATACAAGACTATTAAGGTACATTACTTATAGTATTTTCATCATGATGACGAAGGGAGCAAATAAAACAAGGCATAAATCCTCCAAGTATTAGATACTTCTGAATGTGATATGTACACCAGTTACTATCTGACACATAACCTCAATTATTTCTTAAGCATTTTCGTAAATTGTTCCATACTTCCCCCTTTGGCGTTCGCCTCTCTTGTTTCTATGGTTACTCTTAGGAGCGGCAGTATATTAAGGGACAACCGTACTTAAAAAAAATACAGTTCACCGAGCGAGTGGCTGTGCAGTTTGGCTCACGTACCTGTCAGCTTGCACTCGCGAGCTAGTGAGTTTTAACTCCACTGTTGGCAGCCCTGCTTCCTTCCTACTCCTAGCCCTTTCCTATCCCACTGTCGCCATAAGACCTATCTGTGTCGGTGCAACGTAAACAAGATTGTATTTTTTCAAAGACCGTTAGATGCTTTACTTCGATAACGCACTGTCTTATTGGCGGCAATGCACTATTTAATAATAATAATGTTATTGGCTTTACGTCCCGCAAACTACTTTTCCCGTTTACGGAGACGCCGAGGTGCCGGAATTTTTCCCGCAGGAGTTCTTTTACGAGCCGGTAAATCTGCCGACACAAGGCTGATGCATTTGAGCACATTCAAATTCCACAGGAATGACCAGGATCGAACCTGCAAAGTTGGGGTCAGAAGGCCAGCCCCTCTACCGTCTGAGCCACCCAGCCCGGCATAGTCTTTCGGTATTTACTGTTTATGAACCGTTAATCTTACCAAATTGACCATGATCCATTTGAGGATGACATTACAGCCATTCCATAGTCTTACATGTGAGCACAGATTTGTTTCCTATTATATCACTGCCTACTACAGAGAGTGAGTGACCTGCCTAAATTTGCTATCTAGTGAGTATAGCTTGTGAACATAATGAAAATCGTAAGGAAAGTTGTTAAGAACAATCGAAGTTCAAGAAACCTCAACGTAGCAGTTGCTTTGTCACGGTTGATTATTTCACAGTCAGGTGATCACGTTTACATTTGGTTTCATATACTGTAAACATATTTCGTCAGTAAAAAATAATTAAAAGTAAAGAACTGATGGTGAGTTGCTGTCAATATTCACTTTCGAATTGCCATAAAAATGTTCATATCTACTATAAATTTCAAATTCGATTGTCGTATAATTTCGAATGGTAGCTTCTTAAGTTTGGAAAGGATTAGTCGGACAATGGTGTAGCATTTTTCGACTGTAACCTCTAAAAAGGATATTACTCTAGTTAAAATGCTAGCGATTACCTACAACATTTCACTTCTTGTAACATGTAAACTTGTAAAGCAGTGGCAGTTATAAATAACATAACGGAATGGTTAATCTGAGTCCATAGTTTCGCTTTCGGTTTTCCGTCACGTGGTAATCGAATGAACGAATCATTTTGATGAATCGATTCAAATGAATCGGTTCTTCAAAGTGAATCAGATTCCCCATCTATATAGGTAATAGAGGCGGTTACTGTTAGCGAGTACTGCCACGCGCTGCCGGTGTTAACCGAGTTCATCCAATATTGCCGAGCTTCTGTGACGATGAAAATCCGCGTTAAGGGGAAAATGCTGGTTAAGGCCGCTATTAGCCGTGGGCAACTAGTGGCGCAACTAGTGGCGCAACTAGTGGCGCAACTAGTGGCGCAACTAGTTGCGCCACTAGTTGCCAGTGGATTTAAGTACCGGGCGATCAGTGGCGCAATTTGTGAATAGGCCTACTTGCTCGGTTCATACCGGGGAATAGCCAGTTGAGAGAATGGCGTCCTACGAAGAACTTCTTCTTCTTGAGCATCTATTAAAAAGGAAAAACCGAGGGGTTAGGAAAGTGCGGAAACATCCTATATTTGTTTCTCGGCTGACTAGAGGATTATATTATACATTGTTTGACGATCTAAATGAGGATGACAGTAAATTTTTCAGTTACCTGCGCATGTCAAACTCGTCATTTTGCGAACTGCTTGGGCACATAAAAGAAGAAATAACGGGAAACGACATACGACTAAACAAGTGTTTCCCAGTTGAGCTGTAATTCACTAATAGAGCCATATAATGGATCAATGGTACTTGTAAATGTAAACGATTATATAATTTATATGGGCATTACATACTGTATTTCCATATAAGAGTAGTAAACGTTTTATAATACTCACACACCGGGCGAGTTGGCTGTGCGGTTAGGAGCGCGCAGCTGTGAGCTTGCATCCGGGAGATAGTGGGTTCGAATCCCAGAGTCGGCAGCCCTGAAGATGGTTTTCCGTGGTTTCCCATTTTCACACCAGGCAAATTCTGGGACTGTACCTTAATAAAGGCCACGGCCGCTTTCTTCCAACTCTTGACCCTTTCCTATCCCCTCATCCCCCATAAGACCTATCTGTGTCGGTGCGACGTAAAGCCACTAGCAAAAAATATATAATACTCACCTAAAGTTCTTTAAAATGCTGTTCCAAGAATTCAGTGTTTTTATTTTGTCAGTGTAGGCCTAAGCTTCAGTTCTGGAATCCCAAGTGACCGGTTTTCATGCTAAGTCAAAAATGGTCTTCATTATTTATTTGACTCTCAAATTATTTTGCCATCTCCTTCATTTGCTGTTGTAGTTTATTTGATGTCTCCATGTTCAAGAAATAAACTATCACAATAAGTAAAATATTCACTCTGCCACAGCACGAGACCAAACAAGGTAATGAAGAAAGATAATGGTTAAGTGGATCGCTGATTCAATTGCGTTCCATCGTCCGCATTACGCCAAGCTGGTGTGAGAACACGAACTTGGATGACGTTTCCGTATGCGCGGGGAGGTACATCCGGCGACTAGTTGCGCCACTAGTCGCCCACGGCTAATAGGCTACATTTACTGCAATGCCCCGTCACGCACTTGAGCAACTAAAAGTCGCCAGAGCAGTTGCCGGCTCAGATGACGGCCGGCAACTGGTTGCTCAGTTGCGCCACTAGTTGGTAAAACCAGGAAAGAACAAGGAGTAATTCCCAGTTTTACGGGAATGAAAGATAAAGGATCAGCAGTCAACAACAACATTTATTATAATCTTTCAGAAAAAAACAACAATAAATTATTTGAATAATTTGGTCCATGATTAAATACGAAATTCAAGTGACGTACAACTAGCCTTGAGCCGAACTGACCACCGGCCGTGCACATGATAGTGATTATAAATTGAAACTGAGAAAATTCAGAATTATCTGAATATTGCATTAAATGTGAAAGGCTGGCGCAAGCCAAACCAATATTGAAACTTTACATAGTAGTAAATGAATATTCAAAAACATCGAATGACGAAGCTAAATAGAAAAAAAACATGGGTTGCTTTAACAATAGATTGAAAAAGACACGAAATTTAATAACGAACTTAAGGCAGACTTGCAACATTAAATTCTCCACCGGGGAGAAAACATTAACAATAATGAAAACATTGAGCTGTCAGATTAATAGTCCAACACTACAGTGTAAAATACAAATCCTTTTAGGCAAACCAGCTCAGTAGAAAATGTCATCTTCTAGATCAGACATGCCGACAAACGTAGATTAAAAGTGTCCATAAAAGTACAGCAGAATGCTAACTCCAGGCTGACATTAGCGAATTTTAATAAAATAAAATTGCTGAACAGGCCAGCTGGTGCGAAGTAGAAGGTACTCGGCTTGACATAGTTTTGTTTATACAGGAGGGCAAGCCCGTGTCAACGGCCCCAAGCAGGGCGAAGTGATTACATGTCATGAGAAATGCCGCTTCCAAACACGCGGCGAAGCTTACAGGCTGGGTGTGTAGTCCCCATGGACGTTGCTGCGAATTGACAGTTCTAGCGGGCTGCCCGAAGCAAAGTGAGGAGCCAAGTCCTCACGCCGAGTCCTCAAGTCGAGCCTTGGTTCGGAATCCAGTGCAGAGTGCAGAGCAGAGTGGAGTGGGGCATGTTGAGTAGCAGTCCTTAAGAAGCACTGCAGAATATTCCAGATTCAACAAGAAGTAGTGCTGCAAGACTAACAATAGTAATTACTAAAAAGTACGTGAGGAGCCTTATCATAAAATACAAAATAATGAAAAAAGATAAGTCCAGAAAGAATATTCATAATTTCCACACAATTAATAATATAATAAAGGCAAGGGAAAAAGCAGAAATAACCAATGAAAAAATAAAAAGACGCGGAAGAACACATTCTCGGTACCAGAAGGAGACAAGTTACCGGTGACGCAAGCAGTCATGTGAAGGTAATGTAACCAATCAAGAGGCGACGTAAAAATGACGTAGGTTAGCGAAGCGAAAGGAAGAAATAAGCAAACAGTGTTCCCATGACCTGTAACATGAGTGCACGCCAAGGGGAACTTGTTATAAATCAACGAAAAATAACTAAACGTAACATAATTAAAGGTAAGCGCAACATCATACTTAAATTCAAACAAGTAGAAAAGTACCGAAAATAGTGAGAATTGCCAATAAATCATACGTTCATGGGCGCATGAACCACTAGTCGCCCGCGGTTAATAGGCTCCATTTGATCCAATGGTCCGTGACTCGCCAGAGCAACTAGTTGCGCCACTAGTCGCCCACGGCTAATAGCCGCCTAAGGCGGTTACTGCTGGGGAGTATGGCCACGCGCTGCCGGTGTTAACCGAGTTCACCCGAGTATTGCCGGGTTTCTGTGACGATAAAAATCCGCGTTAAGAGTAAAATCAAATACTTTATGATAATACCGGACAGCTTGCTGTTTTCAGGGAGAAAGTCGATAGTGCTGCTACCTACATGGCTTGGTGTGATCAACTCTTCAATAACATATGGCGCACTGGCGTGTTGTTTATAATGTATCCGTGTTTGTCACTAAATAATCTTACATTGCAGTTATGTTCCAAGAAAAGTGTTATGCGCTGAACAAATTACCCACAAGATAATGGGCATAGGAACTGATAAGGACAGCAAGTATTAAAAAAGTAATGACCTCGCATCTGTGTTGAGGTTACATTCTATGACCCTTAATATTAAGAAAGTCAATCAAATACTCTACTGAAATGTTAGTGGGACGTAAAAGCAATAATATTAACATATATGGAACTCTAGTATACTCAAACTTGAGGATCCACATTGTTAAACAGTGCCATAAATTTCACAATCGAAAACTTGTGAGCCTGTAGCGTAATGGTTATCGCGGTAGTCTTGAAATTGAAAATTGAAGGCCATGAGTTTCGAATCCAGTCACTTTTTTACTGTAAGAAAATAATAATAATAATAATAATAATAATAATAATAATAATAATAATAATAATAATTTTCTTTACGTCCCACTAAGTACTTTTAAGGTTTTTGGAGACGCCGAGGTGCCGGAATATAGTCCCGCAGGAATTCTTTTACATGCCAGTAAATCTATCTTCACGAGGCTGTCGTATTTGAGCACCTTCAAATACCACCGGTCTGAGCAGGATCGAACCTGCGAAATTTGGATCAGAAGGCCATCGCATCAACCGTCTGAGCCACTCAGCCCGGCGTAAGAAAATTCTTCTTCTTCTTTATCTGTTTACCCTCCAGGGTCGGTTTTTCCCTCGGACTCAGCCATGGATCCCACCTCTACCGCCTCAAGGGCAGTGTCCTGGAGCTTCAGACTCTGGGTCGGGTGATACAACTGGGGAGGATGACCAGTACCTCGCCCAGGCGGTCTCACCTGCTATGCTGAACAGGGGCTTTACGGAGGCATAGGGAGATTGGAAGGGATAGACAAGGAAGAGGGAAGGAAGCGGCCGTGGCCTTAAGTTAGGTACCATCCCGGCATTTGCCTGGAGAAGGATGGCCACTTCCAGGATGGCTGAGGTGGGAATCGAACCCACCTCTATTCAGTTGACCTCCCGAGGCTGAGAGGACCCCGTTCCAGCCCTCGTACCACTTTTCATTTTCGTGGCAGAGCCGGGAATCGAACCCGGGCCTCCGGGGGTATTAGCTAATGACATGAACCACTACACCACAGAAGCGGGCAAGACAATTATTTCAGTGTATTACAGGCATAGGCTTGAACACCAGTCCAACTAATTTAATACGTGTGTATGGTAATTCTTCATGCATAAATTTGTGAAAGAGACTTTAGGAAATTCTGAACACTTCTTCCTTGTCAAGAACATCCTAGTTCACTCACCGTAACCCCACTGTGTTAAACATATTATGTATTTCTGTCTTCAGAGGTACAACAGAAAATTCAAAGCACAGCGAAAACGAGAGAGCAGCGTGAGCTGAGTTCTCCTGTAGCATTCGGGAAGATCGGCCGTATCGAAACAGAAGAAGAAGAAAAAGAAGGAGAAGTCAAAATAATGGATCAGAACTCCTGTTCCTTAATTACAGCTTCTCTTTCCAAAATTGTAATAAATCATGGAATTTGTTAAGTTATCTGCCCGCTCTGGCGCTTTGGCTGAATGGTTAGCGCTTCGTGCCCCCCGTTTTTATGATACCTTCATTCTTCGGAGTGTTTGATCTCTTCCATTTCCCTTCTGATTAGTGTTAATAGAGGATGGCTGGCCAGTTGTACTTCTTCTTAAAAAATAATCACCACCACGGAAAGGTCAGCGTACTGGCCTTCGGTCCAGAGGACCCTGGTACGATTCCTCACTGAATCGGAGATTTTATTCGCGTCTGTTAATTCCTGTAGATCGGGGACTACGGGTTTGTGTTCGCATTCATACGCATCTTCAAATATATACAACATGTCACACGAGAAACAACTACAGAAACACGAGGTAGTGAATATATATCCCTCCACATACGATTGGTGGTAGGAAAGGCAAACGGCCGCAAAACTAGGCTAAGTCCATACAAAGTCCTTCGCCAGGCTAGAAAAAACTGGAGAGAGTAGGTAGTTGTTAAATATTTCCCCCAGAGGATGGGTGGATCCTCAAACAAATGCTGCTTTTAATTTTCAGGACATAGCGAAAGGCACGGCTAACATAATGCTCGTTTGGAGGTTTGTGAAAGAGGCATTTCATATTTTAAAATTTCATTCTTAATTATTATGATTATTAAATTATTTTAACAAAAATATTTCCAATGAGTGTAGTGCATTCCTCTCAACTGTAGCATAGACGAGTATGCAGTTCACACCAACACGCTAGATGTCACCACCATCGCTGTTCGCACTCGACTCAATGCTGTTGAGATAAGAGCTGTCCGGTATTGGTGTATTAAAGTATTTGGTAAAATACAGTACTATTTTAACCGACAACAAACAAAAGAACCCTCGGCTCCTTCGGTCCGCGCAGGTTGTTTCGGTTCATCCCGATGTTACCCGACGAATCAAGGACAAACACACGCGCAGCTGGCTGACAGACATGCCGGCTGTCAAGCTGGCGTTGACACATACTGCAAGTAGCTGCAGTCAGGCTCTTCGATTGAGGTTATTCTTTCATTAAAGGCGGAAACGCAATGCAATTAAAAGAACGAAAGTACATGTAAAGTGGCCAAAAGTATTAAGCATTGAGTTAAATGGAACTACTTACAATACCCAAGCTGTAAACCAAATTTGTAAAAATAAAAAAATAAAAGTACACTGTCCCAACAAGCGTACACGCAGAAGACATAATATGAACAACACAAAATAACCGTCGAAGATACTCTCTGCTACAGTCAAGTATCTTTTCCGATTTTAACACACGCTTCGATTTGTCCAGTGTGGGTACAGTTTTTTCATCATGTAAAATTCGCTTATTTCTCGACGTATCACATCTTTTGTGAAGTCGTCTGTTTCGATCCTTTTCTTGTGGACTGTTTTCTTGCCATCAGGTGTAGAAAAATGCAAACGACCCTTGGCCATAGACGTCTTCCCTTCCGCTAAAATACGTTTCACCAGTGACTTTGAAACCCCTGTTGCTTCACTTGTTGAAGCCACTACATTATAATTCAGTTTGTGGACTGTTTTCTGTTCTCGTAAGTGAGCAGCTACGTTATATACTATTTCTCTGGCTTGTCCCCTTACAGGCCGTCCAGATTTGCTACCAGACTTCGAAGTAGCAGCCATAACTACTGTATATTTAAATGACACTCTCACTAGAATAACATGGTACACAACACTATATAGCTGAAAGACTGGGCTGCCGTCTATTATTTCGCTGCTGAGCGGCTTTAGATGTGTGTGTGTGTGTTGGCCTACCAGTTGCGCAACTGCCGATACTTCTAATTCTGTTTTTTACACAGTCAAGAATTTAGTTTATGCACCTGGTTAATGTGCCCCGTAATGAGTAGTGACCCTTGGAGGTCGCTAGGTAACACTGTTCAACACTATACACATAAAAACATTTACCAATACAGTACACGCTACACGCGAAGGAGTTATAGGACTATAATTAATACAACTAAAGAAATAAATGTGAATAAAACTAACAAAACAACAAGAGCGCTAAAACGGATAAACAAGTGACAGCGAAACTCTTGTGTAACCGCGCTTCACAGTGTGCACAGTACGGTGGCCAGACAGCATGTGACCCCCTCCACTACTCCCTATGATGTCAGACATCCACTCGGAGAGAATGCGCGGAGAAGTGAGTTTTGCGCAGGTTCTTTTGTTAGTTGCAGGGTAATAGTAGTTAATAGAGGCGGTTATTGCTAGCGAGTACGGCCGCGCGTTGCCGGTGTTGACCGAGTTCACCCGAGTATTGTCGAGTTGCAGTTACTTCAGTAACTTGATATCTCCTGTAACCGTTACAAACACGTACTTGTTAAAAATACTTGTTATGTTATTTACCAGCCATCACTAGTCGGGAGTGGCTCTCCCGATCAACCACTGACTAGTGCATGCCTTGTCAGTGGGTACGAAACATTAGTAATCCCGTTCCAATAGTGAGCTGAGCGATGGAAATTCTGCAAGGTCATGAAATGGCACTGGGAAACAAAGAACAGGTGAAAGCAAAACTAAAAGAAAATATTTATATTTTACGAAATTTTTCAAATACCGGTAGTTCTAGTTCAGTTTGGATAGAATTTTCCAAAATTGTGGACCCTCTGACAAATATTGTAAGTGCGTGGGTATGTTCAACGCCTGCAATATTTTTCCATATTAACGTACAAAAGTAGTTCCACTTCGTCCCTTAGAAGATATACTCGTGCCAAATCCAGACCTAAGACAGTACCGAAGGAAGCCAAGGACAACGTTTTGAAGACATGTTTACTTTTCGGTGCTCTCGATTTTAAGATCGTTAGAAATTGTGGAAGGTAAAGGCTTCATTAATCTGGTAAATGAGCTGCTCAACTAGGAGCCATGTACGGAGTTGTAGCTGCTGAGGGTATATTACCATCAAAAAGTAGTTTCGCATCAAATGTACAACTTCGCTGACCAAGTCAAGGGCGAATTTTCACCTCGAGTATAGGAGGCTACTCTTTTTTTTGCTAGGGGCTTTACGTCGCACCGACACAGATAGGTCTTATGGCGACGATGGGATAGGAAAGGCCTAGGAATTGGAAGGAAGCGGCCGTGGCCTTAATTAAGGTACAGCCCCAGCATTTGCCTGGTGTGAAAATGGGAAACCACGGAAAACCATCTTCAGGGCTGCCGATAGTGGGATTCGAACCTACTATCTCCCGGATGCAAGCTCACAGCCGCGCGCCTCTACGCGCACGGCCAACTCGGAGGCTACTCTTAACAAGCAGTGTTCTCTTATGGCAGATATGTGGACTGATAAATACAAAACAGTATAATTATGTGACAGTTACATCCCACCACATAGATGCCAATTGGGCCTTTCAAAATAATGTACTTTTCACGGGTAAATTTCCGGAAGACAGAGCTAAAACTGGGTTACCGGGCGAGTAGACCGTTGCGGTTAGGGGCGCGCAGCTGTGAGCTTGCATCCGGCAGATAGTGGGTTCGAGCCCCACCGTCGGTAGCCCTGAAGATGGTTTTCTGTGGTTCCCATTTTCGAACTAGGCAAATGCTGGGGCTGTACCTTAATTAAGGCCACGGCCACTTCCTTCCCACTTCTAGACCTTTCCTGTCCCATTGTCACCATAAGACCTATCTGTGTCGGTGCGACGTAAAGCAAATTGCAAAAATAAAAGTAAACATCTGGGTTAAATATCAGATAGTAATTAGAAACCAACACGGCACGGCCCAGTATTCATAAGAATGAACTAGAGAATGTAATCTTTGTCTCATACCAGCGGGAGAATATTAAATCAGCACTCTCCAATTACAGAAGACTAGCCTGTTCTGTCCATTGCATCTTTACCCTTCTAAAGCACGTATTTGAACCAAAGAAGGAAAGAGATCAACTGGATTATGGAAGCCTTAGGGAGTTGTCTTTGACTACTGAAGCATCCAAACGCACCGCAACTCATTTGAAAAAGAGTGGTTTGGTATCAAAACTAAAATCAACTGCCTATCAACATACAGAGACCAGGCGGAATAGTCTTGTTAAAGTGCTTGAGTCCTTTAATAATCAAACGACGATATACAAATGTTCCTAGGCAGCGAAAAGAAAGGATCCATACTGGAAGACTTCAACCAAGGCCTTCCTCAACAGGTCATTTGTTTTCCGAGACCTTTTAAAGAAGTGACAGAGAGACTGGAAAGAGAAAATCGTCCTACTCTTCATTTGGTTCTCCTTTGTCAACAGAAGCTTTTGAAGCATTCGGAGGAAACAGAAGGTGATTGCCCGCTAGGTCTCTGCATAAACTGAAATATTTTGATATATTGAACCCATGACCTTTGTGCCCTAAGAACATTATGCATAAATCGACAATCATTTAAAAGTTGGATTCTTGATAGCATAGATTTGACACGTGACGAGGACGGTCCCACGCTCTGGGGTACGTGACGTCAGCCACACGTGTCAACGGCGGAAGAATCTCAAGTCATTTTTGTGAACTATTTCAAAGCGCATGTACATGGCGACCCAAGCTAAGTCAAAAAAATATAGTGCCTATCAAAGGAGGTCAATCATCTCACAAATCGAACCCGTAAAAGTTTTAAATGTCCATGAACACTACCGCCAGAAATGTAGCAAGCATGTAGTCACTTTCAAAACTCTTGAAATTACAGTTTAGGTAAGTCAGAAAATTTATAGAAATTTTCTTGGCGGCAAAGGGAGAGATCCGAAGAGAGGGGGTAACTGCTATAAATACGAAGGGACGCCATGACGAAGTCTCCTTCTCCGGCATTTGTGATACAAAGCGGACGAAAAATTGTTGAGCTGCTCTGCGAAATCAAACAACGAAAGTAGACTGAGTTCAACTGCAGATTTCAGCCAGTGTGGCTAGGTCTTGAGTCCATGAGGGGATAGTTTTCTTGAGTGAAATAATTGTACCAGATAGGACGGTCAAAGTACTGAATAAATTCTAATGTGATTAAGTAATTCGTGTGCGGAAATAATTATAGTCCGTCGTGTGCGGTCAACAAACAAGTGAAGGGTATTTTCTTTTTTTTAAATGCTTTATTCCAAGAAACATGAAGAAAATAATAATAAACTGTGAAGCCATGAATGTAAAAATGGCTAAATAAAATGCCAGGGTCGCAGGTGAGCCCTATGACGAACACTGGCGTGACGACATGAGGTAGGTGACTTTCCATCTTACTACCTCTTATATCTTGTCTCGTGATCTCTAAAAGTGTATTTGAATGGGGATATACGACGCAGTGGTCACCCCTACTAAGTTTTGTAAATGTGAGAGTACGACTAAAAGAGTCATTTGTTTTATTTTCCACTTGGATAAAAAAAATTTGAAGTCTTGCGAGTGCCGTATAATGTTGTAAAAAGTTATTGAATAGGGTTCCGAAGTGATATCACGTCCAATGTAGATCGTCGTCCGTGTGAGTGTACTGCCTATATTTTGTGATGTCAAATTAAGATGTTCATTCGACGTAAAATTTTTCTGTCTGCAATTTGACGTTATTAATAATAATAATAATAATAATAATAATAATAATAATAATAATAATAATAATAATAATAATAATAATCCATGGTCACTCATTTTCAATCGAGTGGAAGCGCGCTGTCGGGTGAGAACCTAGGGTGATGAATTTGGTCACGAAGAGAAACGTTTTTCTAAGCTCATTTCAAACTGTGTCTGACTGACAATAAACAGATCTAGTAGAATGTTTCAGTCATTTTAATCATAAAAAATCAAGTTATTAAATTCGATATCATTTATGCGAAGTTATTCATGATTAATGCATTGTGCGATATTAGACGTCGAGATTTCTAGTAAGGATTTTATTCCAGTTCTTGGTCGATGATAATTGTGGAGCTGGGAAACAGAGGTTAGTTTTGTTGATATGTGATTTGTGAATCAGGTTGGACCTGTCATTGAAGCCGGGACACGGAAGCCCGAGGAATGTTTTATATGAGTTGAGATGAGATGTGCGAATCAGGTTAGAGTCCTGTCATTGAAGCCGGGACATGATAGCCCGAGGAATATTTTATAATGTTGAGAATGGAAAGAAATTCATAGAAATCCATAGCGGTATCAATTGGCGACGCGTATAATTAGTGTGGGCATCTTGAAGCATAATCTGTGCATTTTGTTGGTTAGAATATCGTATTTGTTTAAATTTGTCGGCAGAGTTTAAAGGGAGCATTTTTGAGAAGCCAGTCTACTGTGAATAAACCAGGTGTTTCATGTAACTGCCGAGCGAGCTTGGGGGGTGAGAGGCCTCAACTGATATAACGGGACAGGCGTGGAATTGAGATTGTACTGTATTTCTCGGCCAGGGAAAACGTTAAAATGCTGGATTTAGTTGAAATTCATAGCCGGTAATGATCTGAGTATTGTGAAATACTGTAATTGGGGACGTAATGAACATTTGAAATCACGAACTTTGAGTATAAGGAACAGAGTGACCAAATTCAGGGTTGTCCAAAATATAGAGCGATGGCTGTGATGATCGGTTTGTCTGTGAGGGGTGTGCAAAATTCATAAATGGTAATGACGAGATATGACATCGTAATTATATGGCGGGTTGTTTGGTTTGTACGTAGATTATTAGGATATCCAAGTGTTAATAGCGGTTAGGACTAGATTAGATTTTAAAGTGTGAAATCACGAGACAAGATATATAACTGGACATGAATTATGTAACAATTCTTTTCCAGCCAGATAAACATCGCAATATTGAATTCACATCACAGCTGCGCAGAAATTTGTGAAGAAACCAGAGTCCGCGGAGATAAAATTTACTGTTCTTTAACATTTCGCTAAATCATTTAAATTTATTTAATTATTAAATTCAGTGAAACCGCTTTTTTAAATAACTTTAATCAAGCGAATAACTTGGAGATGCATTCTGGAAATTTTAGTTTGTTTTCTGGGGAATATTAAAAAATAAAGTAACGATTAAAGGGACATATCCGAAGGAAATGGATTTTACTGCCACAAAGTTTGTGAGCATTGCTATTGTTGTAATTATTGAACTTTGATTGATTGAGCAGTGAATGTGCTGGGGATAGTAAAGTGGAACTTTGGTCATCAACCGATGTAACTTAATTGTGTTTAGCCTTCAGCCTAGAAACTTGGATGGTCAGGGGGTCATCAACCTCAGTGACTTAGATTAGGGCCATATGCCATTGTAGCATCCTTTCCTTGCGGTCATCATCCACAATGACTTTAAAGTAACTTGGAAGATTAGATGTCGGTCCATGACATAGACGCAGGTCACGTCGATTCAATTAAGGGTCCATGCCGTAGAACCACTGTGTGGCACACACCGATTGGACTGCCTTAATTATACCCAGAGTCCAGAGTTCGTGTCACGAGAGCTGGACCATAACGAATCACTATGATGGTACATGTGGTCTCACATGGAAGCCGAATTTAAGGATTTCCAGACTTTCCTTTCTTAAATGATTAATAATTGAGACAATGGTTTCTAGTAAGAATGCCCGTCAGGCAGTTACGTTAAAGTCTCACACCAGTGTTCTGACGTTTATGTAAAAATAATTGTGGTGTCCAGTGGACACAATTGACTTCTATGATACCATTGACATAAAAGAAGGCTTCAAAATTTCCTGAATAAATAGGAATCTTTTAAACAGACCTTTCATTCCAGTAGATAGATTAGAATTACTGAACCCTACCTTTACCTCAGCAAGTGACGAAGAACCCGATACGACCCAATAGACAGATCTCATGAACTTTGCTGATAGGTAAGGAAGGTAGGTATCCCTCAATATGGACCTAAAGGGTTCAATATCTATACACATTAGTCATTACTTATAGCTGTTAACTCCACTATGTGATATTTCATGTTGCAAGGACAATGAAAAGAAGAGCACGCCATTTCATACCCCTTAAGCTGGAGGTAACAATAACTCACAAAACAGCAAAATGTCTATGGCCATCATTTCATCATTTAAATATGTTGTCGTCTGCAAAGAAAAATGAGTTCATTTTAATGTCAGAAAATATATTTCAGAAGGTAAAACTGTTAAATCATGTTTAAATAATATGACAATTACCGGGCGAGTTGGCCGTGCGGTTAGGGGCGCGCATCTGTGAGCATGCATCCGGGAGATAGTGTGTTCGAACCTTACTGTCGGCAGCCCTGAAGATGATTTTCCGTGGTTTCCATTTTCACAGCATGCAAATGCGGGTTGTACCTTAATTAAGGTCGCGGCGACTTCCTCCCTAGGCCTAGGAGGCCTTTTCTATCCCATCGTCGCCATAAGACCAATCTGTGTCGGTGCGACGTAAAGCAAATAGTAAAAAAAGAAAAGAAAAAACACTATAACCATATTTGTATAACTTATATGTTAATGGTAATTTTCAGAATTTTTTTTTACCAGTTGCTTTACGTCGCACCGACACAGATAAGTCTTATGGCGACGATGGGACAGGAAAGGGCTAGGAGTGGGAAAGAAGCGGCCGTGGCGTTAATTAAGGTACAGCCCCAGCATTTGCCTGGTGTGAGAATGGGAAACCACGGAAAACCATCTTCAGGGCTGCCGACAGTGGGGTTCGAACCTACTATCTCCCGAATACTGGATACTGGCCGCACTTATTTCAGAAAATAATACAGAACAACCGTCAGAGAAAAACAGTCTAACTCACCCTGACTTTGACGAGTTGTTTCCGGCTCCTGTAGGATGAAGTTAGTGGATGAGCTATATTTCTGCAGCCATTGACGTTAATATCGCAGAAATTGAAGTCATTGCCTGTTGGAGAAAACAGGAACATGAGTAGGGCCTACCAAAAATTAGCGGTAATGGTCAAAAGAGTTCTTTGTATTCCAGCCACCAGTACTTGCAGCGAAAGGAACTTTAGTAAGGCAGGCATTGTTGTACAAAGGAGAAGAAACCGTGGATACCATTCTCATATGCACAATAATGCAAATACCTATGTATAGAATCAGTATGTTTCTATATCATTTCTCTTTGTGTTTTGGTAGCTATGAGCTCCATATTGTTGCTTACGGTAGTTACAATATGTTAATACAGAACCAGATTTTATATTTCTCAGGAAATATAATTCTATTTTCTGTATTTGTCAACGTTGAACAGTGCTAATATTATTTTTATGTATCATTTTTATATGTTCATCTGTTCGTTTTTATTTACGCGTGAAGCTGTGAAGACAAATACTTATTTTGGTTTTAACATCAAATTTAATTCACTTTTAAGAAAGATGTGTTAGAATTAATACCTCCCATTTTAAATTTATTTTGTATTCTTGTAGCTCTGTGAAACATACTTTTGCTTACGATAGTTGCAATGTATTGACCGCAATGTATATTTTTCAGAATACAAGTACTTTAGTTCCCTCTTTAGCAGCAATTTTCGGTGTATACTCTTTTTTCTTCAGTTTACACATTCACTTGTTCGTTTTAGATGTTTTTACATACATTTACGCATAATAATATGCTATTTATCATTTATGGTGATATATTGTAATTCTTTCTGGAGAAGACGGAGTGAAATAGTGCTTTTGGTGTTTACGAGAATATCCTCCATTAAACGAAATTGTCTATATAAATATATATTTTTGTTAAGAATTTGTTTTACGTCGCACCGAGACAGGTAGGTCTTGCGGCGACGATGGGATAGGAAAGGCCTAGGAGTGGGAAGGAAGCGGCCGTTACCTTAATTAAAGTAGGGCCTACAGCCCCAAAATTTGCCTGGTGTGGAAATGGGAAACCACGGAAAACCATCTTCAGGGCTGCCAAAAGTGGGGTTCGAACCCACTATCCCCCAGATGCAAGCTCACAGCCGTGCGCCCTTAAACGCACGGCCAACTCGCCCGGTAATTGTCTATATTACTTGCGTTCCAATCCTGCCGCCGGAAGCGAGCTCGTCTCCCAATCAACACGCTCCCTTTACATTGAACTTGGGATTGGTGGCTCACTACGACCAAATACAGTAGAGACAATACGCGACACTCAGCGAGATATCGAGGGACAGCTATTAGAGCTCTCTCTAGCGGATTGACCTGAGAACTACTGATTCTGTCATAAGAGCTCGTGTATTTGTGTGTGAAGTTTTTGGTGTTATTTATGCGTTTTCATTGAGTTGACATAATTAAATAGTAGCGTGTGTCATTCCTTGATATCTCCTCTCAACATGAGGGGAAAGGTATGTGCTATGTTTGGCTGCAGTAACTATGAAGTAGAGAAGAATGCGCGGTCTTCCGTTTCCTCTTGACAAGAAAATGTAAGTTATATTGTGTTTGCATATATATTCTTCCAGTGACAGAGAGATTTTTACAGTACTTCATAATCTTCTGACCTACTCGACCCATGTTTTAACTGGTTTAAAATATAATACGCATATTTTATTGTATAGTGCAGCAGTTAACCTTCAATACCGATGTGTTGTTGTAGGTGTGTTCTGTGGGTTTGATTTAATTCAGGAAAATACATATGCATTTGAGTGTGGCTGGTTGTGTTCCAAGTTACCCCATTTGTAATGTCGTAATGCGTTGTCCAGCACTGAAGAAAATATGTGTGATTTAAGCAATGTACATATTTTGTTGAAACAATATGATGATGCAAATTTGCTTTACCCTAATGTAATGGCATTGTGGCAAGTATTGCTTATAGGGAAAGTTTGAATGTTTTTGAGGCTAAATTTATAGATTTTCTTTCTGTTAGTAGGCTGTTAGTAGGCAAGTTAAAAGGAAAATTGTCCAGCTCTTAAGTGTAAATTCATTGAATCATGTGTGTAAGGAATGTGCCGATATTTTTGTTGACAACTGTTTTAATATGATGATACAATGCTTTTAAATGAGAAAAAAGAAAAATCGAGCAGTGAACGTTCAGGCAGGAATTCTAAAGCTAAAAAAGTAATGCATAAATGAAAGATCAAGCCCTTTCACAACAGTCCATTTTACATCTTGATCATATGTCTAATTTTAGTCTTTAAATAATAACCTGTTAAATAATTCTTCATTCATTTATCCAGAATTGCTTTAGCAACTTTGAAGTTAATATCTTAGTAACACTTTCTTTCTAGACGTAATTTATTTATCCATTTCCGTAAATACATTTCCATTGATATTTGAATTTAGCTCGAATTTTCAGGTCAAGCCACTAGGAGCGTCACTTGCGACTAGTCTCCCATTTTTAACAAGCTAAATCCGGAAGTGTCACGTATTGTCTCTACTGTATTTGCTACGACTAGCATTCGGGAGTGTGACTCCCGCCCGTTGCAAATGTTTCCCCGGCCACTGGCGAGCGCGAGTATCAGCTGCTTTTGACGTTCTCTTGATCTTACCATACAACAAATATTCTACTCCGACCCTCTTTTCTCCCATGGCCTACTGATGTGAGCCAATGAAATACATTAAAGAGCCTTATGAAGAGAAGCTCTCCTGCATCCCAACATATATAAAATAAATAAATCCCTTACATAATTCACTGGCTGAATGGGCCTTGTCCCGGACGCAGAAAACGATGTTACCCATAAGTATATGGACCTACAATTCGGAGAGGACCGAGCTCGATAGTTGCAGTCGCTTAAGTGCGGCCAGTATGCAGTATTCGGGAGATAGTAGGTTCGAACCCCACTATCGGCAGCCCTGAAGATGTTTTTTCGTGGTTTCCCACCTTCACACCAGGCAAATGCTGGGGCTGTACCTTAATTGAGGCCACGGCCGCTTTCTTCCCACTCCTAACTCTTTCCTGTCCCATCGTCGCCGTAAGACCTACCTGTGTCAGTGCGACGTAAAGCAACTAGCAAAAAAGAAAAAAAATTCGGATAGGTTCCTTGCGACGTGCAATGATGTACTCTACCTGTACCATCTCACAGGCGTAGCTCAGTTGCCAGAGCGTTTGCCTGGAGGAGAAGCTTATGTTGTACGAGAGGTTCATGGGTCAGTTCCTGCCCTTGGGAACTGTCGAGGATCATTTCAAATTGTTGTTTTCATCGACTCTTCTCTGATTCATTTTGGTCAAATGGTAGAATGGTACATCGCGTAATATCACGGGACGTCTTCTACGCTCCAAGTACCACCGGACTAACCCAGGATCGAACTTGCTAACTTAGACTTAGAAGGCCAGCGCTCTAACTGTCTTAGCCACTCAATCCAGCTCCTTATTCCTATTCACAAGGCTGAGAGCATCCCGTTCTTGCCCTGAATTAAAATCATTTTAAAAAGCCATTGTAAACAGTGCTGATGGATTGATACAATTAATTCTTAAAATGAACAACAGTCTATATCAGCACACATTAAAATACATTAATCAGAACCGGTTTTGTCCGACTCGTTTCCTGAATGGTCAGCGTACTGACCTTCGGTTCAGAGGGTCCCGGGTTCGATTCCCGGCCGGGTCGGGGATTTTAACCCTCATTGGTTAATTCCAATGGCCCGGGGGCTGCGTGTTCGTGCTGTCTCCAACATCCCTGCAACTCACACACCACACATAACACTATCCTTCACCACAATAACACGCAATGTCCTACAAATGGCAGATGCCGTCCACCCTCATCGGAGGGTCTGCCTTACAAGGGCTGCACTCGGCTAGAAATAGCCACACGAAATTATTATTATCTAGAACCGGTTTTCGGAAACTTAGTTCCATCATCAGCGAGTATCACAAAATTAAAATATTAAAATCCACATAATTGTGTCGTCTTGGTTCTTAAAATGTAGACGACAATTGTGCTTATTTTTTATACTCACCGACGATAGAACTAAACCGGTTCTGAATTAAAATATCGTCGTTGCTGGGACAAAACCTCCTATGTGAAATATTTTATCTTAGAACTTTGGCCGGTAAGGTTCTCTCACCTAAGGTGTAATACTGTGTGCATATTGTCAAGGCATACTCGCTCTTCATAATGTATGTACTGCGGGTCAGTATATCTCCAAAAATATTATACATAGGAGGTTTTGTCCCGGCAACGACGATATTTTAATGTGTGCTAATATGGACTGTTGTTATTTTAATAACTGAATTAAAATCCTGGAATCAAATCCGGATATGAGTCAGATGTTCTACCCCTTCTTTAAAACACTGTATAGGTAATCTAATCTCTATCTTCAATCAGGAAATTCGACCTGAAGATACCTTCTGAGTTTGAGGGATGATCTGGAAAACAATGCGTAAACGCAGTCGACATATATTAAAATAAAGTATGTTGTGGAAATTCCGATGGAAAACATACCTTCAGAGCTATATTTGATAAACAAGACCACTGTTCTTTAACCGGACGGAATGTCCGGCTCCATGGCTAAATGGTTAGCCTTTGGTCCAGAGAGTTCCGGGTTCGATTTCGGGCGGGTCGGGGATTGTAACCTTAATTGGTTAATTCCAGTGACTCGGGGGCTGGCTGTGTGTGTGTGCCGACTTCATCATGAGATTTCATCACATGTAGGGTCCCATCCTCACAGACGCGCAGGTCGCCTGTACGGCGTCAGCTCGAAAGACCTGCACCAGGCCTCTTCGGAGACTACACGTCATTATTATACCGGATGGAATAGTTTATTGAATGTTGTATATTGATGGCTTACTTCTAAAACCTCATATCGCAGGCCTAGAATGAAAACCTCGTATCTCACAAAGTTCTTCCTATCCATTACTTCCCTTAAGACTGGTTACGCCTCCCAGCCACACATGAATACGCAGTCCATCAGAACAATGTTCGTTGTGTTCTTTATTCCTATGTCGACGTGTGAAGGAAAATGTACCTTATCGTACCGTACTATAGGAAAGTATGTCTGCGTGACGTATTTACTGACTCCTACAGTATAATTTTATAAGGTTCATTTTCCTTTACGCATTGCCGTAGGAAAATAAACCCAATGAACATTGTTCTGATGGACTGCATATTCATGTGGGGCTGGGAGGCGTGACCAGTCTTAAGGGAAATAATGGATAGGAAGAAATTTTTGAGATGCGAGGTATTCAATCTAGGCTATCGATATGCCCCAATGCTCCTCCTCTCCATTATATTTCTTAAGTCTGGTCACGCCTCCCAGACACATGTGGATATGCACCCCATGAGAACAATCTTCGTTGTGTTCATTTTCCTATGGATATCTGTAAAGGAAAATGAATCTTAAATACATTATTCTGCAGGAATGCGTAAATTCGCTTGCAAGCAACATCTCTGCAATACGATATGGTAAGGTCTATTTTCCTTTTCACCTTAGCACAGGAAAATGAACGCAACGGAAATTATTCTGATGGACTGCATATCAATGTATGGCTGGGAGGCGTGATTAGTCTTAAGGAATATATCGGGTAGGAAGAGCTCTGGGACATACGAGGTTTTCGAAGTAAGCTATCGGTATTCTACAGTGAAATGTTAATCAAGGGATCAGAAAGGCCAGTGAGCCGCTCCTTGTATTTTTTAAAGCCAGCTGCAGACAACTGTTCAGTGTTTACGCTTCAATAAATGACATCTCTGGATCATGTGATAGATCAGAATGAGGTTATCGCGGTTGGTCTCTTGGCCACTGTGAATTCCTGGAGTTATACAGTGATACACACAGTACTGACGCAGTTCGATAAACGAAGTGGAGGTTTAGGGATCAGCAGCTTATTCTTAGTATTAATATAAGTGTATTATTGCCATCGGAGAAGGACTGCAGCATAAAAGGTAATACCGATACTTACGTCAATAGTTTTGTATTAAATTCGACTCTCATACTACATTGCAACAGAAATCCAAATTAGAACTAAGGAGGGCTCAATGTTAATACTTGCTCGCAGACTGATACAAGAGTTACAGAAAACTTCGTTATGGTGGAATAACTATGCTCATGGCTCCACCGAACAAGCTAGAGGAATGACAATCTGTGACAAAGTGTTCTTGCTCATAAAAAGTGGTAAACTTAAAAATTAGATGACCATGGTAATGCGACAGCTTTCTGTGAAAAAATCTTATAAAATAATAATATTATTTCATTTTTAAATAGTTTACTAGGAATTTGAAGGAGAGTCAAGTTATACATATTGATACAATACCTTAAGCATTGCATTTTCGTGGTCAAATAGAGAACTATCAATAGGACTGCACTATACTTTAGTTGTAAATAAATTATAAGGCATTGATGAGATAAAAAAATTATTCAACTGTATCCTAATACATGCGTATAACATATGTGCTCGATTCACAGAGGACTGATAATCAATGATGCCCCTGCCTCTTAAGGAGGAGTTGCACCTTCACGGGTAAAAATCAATCATTTTTTTAATTCATTTTCTTCTTCTACTGTATATAATATATTTTTCGTTAATCTTGTGAAAAGATTAACTATCTCCGCTGGTTCGAAAGATGTGTTTGTAAATGATCATGCGTGTCATTAGCTACGTCCCACTCTGCCATACGTTTGTTACTTATTTTCTGTATCTTACATTTTACTCTTGGTTTTCATCATAATTCAAAAACTAATGAAAATATTTGCATGAAATTTTGGATTCTCTGACTGTCAAATTCTTCTACGATCAATACACAAGATGAAAGTAGTGAGCAATCTGACGTGAGTTATATATGAACAGAGTTTTTAAAAATACATGTATCTGTGATTATAAGGTATCACGTATTTCTGTAAGTAAAAAGGCCGAGGCTCATTTCTTTGACACAAGTAATTCATATTTTTTTTAAATAATCAGTTGTGCAAAAATAAAAATTGTTATGAAAAGTAACAATTGAGCAAAATATTACTTTTCTAATGGAATGTCTCAGAGATTCTAGAGTATGTTATTGATATACGTCTTTAAATTATCTCGGGAAGATAATCATTTAAATGTTCAGTTAATTGTAATATTTATAGGGCAAAACTCATTTAACTGGAAGAAATTAATATTCAAATATGGTTTAAAAATTCGGGTAATTACAGTAACATTTGCAATTACTGAGATATGAAAACATAAGTTACCTAACTGAATATTCTGTGCGATAGACTGGCTTCATGTTGTATATACAACAGCATGTTTTCGGACTTCAAATTTAGTGAAGTGTACTGAGAGCTGAAATGTTGTATCATTCCTGGAGTCAATATAACAAATCCAGGAGGAAGTGACCGTTGATGGCGTATTAATTCAAAACACTGACCAACGGAAAACCGCGTTCTTGCCTTGTAAACGGACATTATTCATTTATACGGAATGTTACAAGTTCCCAGCTTAGGGATGGCGTCAGGAAGGTCATCCAGCCGTAAAACAAGGCTGTTTGTATACGTGACCCCACCGAGGTGTGGAACATGCGATGGAATAATAATAATAATAATAATAATAATAATAATAATAATAATAATAATAATAATAATAATAATAATATGTGTAACGTTTCCAGTTAAAACATTACAGCTCCAGTTATATTGTTATTGCGACATTTTATGGACTAAAGACAGCATGCTCATAAACACCTTTATTTTTGTAAGTATGAATGTTACGTTATAACGTCTTTAATTGTGTGCTGTCTTGATGGGGATTGGGAAAGGCTTCTCGAACTGAGATGAACTCTGTTAGGTCATCAGCCCAGAGGCTGGTTGGATCCTCAAATAGCACCACCAAAGTTTATGCGGTTATAAGGAAACCCCAGAAACCAATGGCAGCACCAAAATGAGGCGTACTAGGCAAGATGAGGAGTGAGGTAGTTTGCCATTGCTTTCCTCACTGGGTCAGAAAGTACTATTGCAGTACGACTGACCCTATGAGCAGCACCTTTCATAACACTCAGATGCACTAGTCATGCTCTGAATGTCATTACTCAGCACTACCCATACCCCAGCTACTTCCATATTGTCACAGCCATGGATGTTGACTGGGACTTCGGTGGAAGCTACACTTTACTCTAGCCTGTGCCAAGAGATGGATGCAAAAGTACTGTATCCATCAAGAAATGACAGCAGGCAGGAGATGAAGTATTTCTCATATATCTGTTTATTTCTTAACTATTCGTTTTATTGTTTTGTTATTAACTTAGATGTTTATTTGTATGTTTAGTAAATGTTCTCTGATTATCAGGTTCTCTTCCGATGAGTACACGAAGTAAAAGTAGAGACTAATCTGACGTGTGTTACACAAGAACAGATAGAAATTTAATTTATTAGAGGTTTTAAAAATAAAGACAACATGTGATTATAAGGTACCACTTGTAAATTTTAAGATTTTATAATTTAAAATAAGGTTTACGGTTGTCGAAATGTCTTGGAATTACTTCCTAGGTGTTTCATTTTGAACGCAGGCATAAGTCTATAACATGCTGCTGTATATGTTGCTCAATTAGAAACTTTTGATAGAGGTATTACTGTTGCACACAGTGTCGAGTAGCCGAATGGATAACATTTCACACTTACGCCCGTAATTCCTGGGTGCGATTTCTACGCTTTGGACTATTGCGTGTGGTTGGTAGTGTGTTGTGTTGCATGTAGATGAAGAGAATTGTATTGAGATGATCACAAACAACCAGCCCTCGAGCCAGAGAAACTAACTGTACGCAAATTCCTGGTTCGACCAGGAGTCGAACATAGGGTCCTGTGAACCGAAGGCTAGTTCAATGTCCATTCAGTCAAAGAGCTATCCGTTTAAATACGTAAGTTATTATTATTATTATTATTATTATTATTATTATTATTATTATTATTATTATTATTATTACCTATAGTTCTGTTCAGAACACACTTCTACTCCTTAAAGTTCTATTCCCATGAAACGGAGAAATATGTTCTATTGAATACAGGAGTATGAAATTAAAGGCTGCCTAGCCTAGGCGGTAAAGGCGTGCTCGGTTTACCCGGAAGGACGTAAGTTTGTTTCCACACTAGCAAGTCGAAAAATTTTAGAAAGGATGTTTCTACCTCTGGAGAGGTCCTGACTTTCCCTTAGTTTACACCATAAATGTATGGCAGTTTAATTCATGGTGGCAAAGGTGGCCGAGCAGAGAGCTAACCACTGCATTCCACGTAGTGCTGACGTTACGGATCGTGTAAGTCTCCAGGGAGTCTTCAAGGCTTCCACGGAGTGGGTTTTGGAGTATTACATTCGCTGTGTTTGTTTAGTAGTGTCTCATTTTTGAGATAATTATAGGACTTATACGATATAACGCCGGCCCCGTGTTGTAGGGGTAGCGTTCCTCCCTCTACCCGGAGGCCCCGGGTTCGATTCCCGGCCAGGTCAGGGATGTTTTTTGCTAGTTGCTTTACGTTGCACCGACACAGATAGGTCTTATGGCGACGATAGGACAGGGAACGGCTAGGAGTGGGAAGGAAGCAGCCGTAGCCTTAATTAAGGTACAGCTCCAGCATTTGCCTGGTGTGAAAATGGGAAACCACGGAAAACCACTTTTCAGGGCTGCCGATAGTGGGGTTCGAACCTACTATCTCCCGAATACTGGATACTGGCCGCACTTAAGCGACTGCAGCACCACATTTGAACTTGATCCAATTCTATAGCCGGATGCCCTTCCTGATGCTAACCCTACATAGAGGGTTCACTATTGCATGTTTTTGTGGTGATTGGTAATATGGTGTATGAAGAGGCGAACCTGGGTCTCCCTGAACTGAAGGCTGTGACGCTAACTATTCTGACAAGGAGCCGGATAGAATAAATTGGACTGGTATTATTATTATTATTATTATTATTATTATTATTATTATTATTATTATTATTATTATTATTATTATTATTATTGTAAAATACTTGAACTGCACCGATGCTGCACTAACACAATCATGAAATGGCGTATGGTTTTTAGTGCCGGGATGTGTCCGAGGACTTCGGTTCGCCAGGTGCAGGTCTTTTGATTTGACTGCCGTAGGCGACCTGCACGCCGTGATGAGTATTAACTTATTATGAAGACGACACACACACCCGATCCCCGTGCCAGGGGAATTAACCAATTATGGTGAAAATTCCCGACCCTGCCGGAAATCGAACCCGGGACCCCTGTGACCAAAGGCCAGCACGCTAACCATTTAGACATGGACCCGGACACTAACGCAATACATGAAGCAGAACAGACAGTCACTCACTTGAGAGAAGTTGTCGATTTTTCTCACATATGTCAGGGTCGGGAATCTCTGTGTGTTATGTCCTTCAAATAATTCTCTGTCTTCTCTTGCACAAGAGAAACACTCTACTCCATTGACTGCGCAAGTTTCCGGAAGGACGGACTACACTCTCGCATGCCAACAATGCAACCTTTGTCAAACTCTCCTAAGTTGACCGTACGTGTGTCTTACACGCTCACGTGGCATCCTTAATCACTCTACTAATTGTCTCTTACTTCCCAATGCAATCCAGTTCTCTACACGCACAAGGGCATGCAAGCTTCCCATCAACTCTTTAAAAGATTCGTTCCCTAATTTATTCAAAAAACCTCCATATTGATACACCCCATTGTCATCTCTAGTTATTCTTTCTCCTTTCACTCGGACTGCCCGTCTGACTCGTCGTAATCCTAGTTACTCCCAGTTCAGCAGAGCTCTCACTAATGCGCTAACACTTTTCCTATCACAAACTTCCTCATTCGAATAACTTTTCTTCTGCCAGAAGTCCTTCAATCTCAAGCGCCTGAGTCTGGGAGTTGAGTCATTCCTCATAGCATCAGTACTCGCTAGAGTTGGATCGATTCGTGAACGAAACGTTCATGTGAACGATTCAAAATAAAGAATCGTGTGAATCGATTCGCGGCATGAATGATTAGTCGTTCAAACGAATCGTGGAATTTGGAGTCTCGCGAGTAAGAATGAATCGTCCTTCAAATGATTTGTTGTGAATCGTTGAATTTTGAGTCGTCTGTGGTTGTAGCCAACGCCGCACGCAGTTGGCAGCGACCATTACCGATCCGTCCCGAAGTCTGCGTGTAAGGGATGAGGGTAATGGTGAGGACATACTTGTATAACACCTATGACCTCGCCTTCATGCTGTTTTAAGAAAGGTATTTCCGGCCTACAGTACAGGTCACCTACAGTATCCATGACAGAGCTGAAACATAAATTTGATATGTTCGCTTCGTAGACTTTCGCAGCCGAAGGTAATGAATGCTGTCAAGCAGATTTGAATTCCGGGTTGTTGGACAGCGACTACTTCATAGTCGATTATTCGTCATCGTTCCAGATGACTTAATCACGAGCATTAATTATACAGATGGTAATAAGTTCAATTTCCTAATATTTTGTACGGCTACATAGTACTGCATTAGAAAAGGAAGAACATTTATGTAACTGCAAAATAATGCTTGACTGAGATGGACGAATCGCCTATTAGAGGGTACAGCAGAAAACAGGGAGAAGGGGATAACACTATAATCCAGGGCCTCTCAGGGTGCATGCGCGTGGTGCATGCACTGTGCACGGTGCAAGAGACGACTTGGCTTGGTCGAACAGAGTGCAGACCCCCCACTCCACGATTTGGAGCAATAGCGCTTACTCTCTCTTTACTCACGCCTGTCTCGCTCGCTCCGCCTGTCTCCCTCTGCCCCACTTGCGCCGTAGCACTCCAAATCCAGGCTGACTTGAGCCGAGCAGAGGCGAGTTGAGCCGAGCTTAGCCGAGTAGCCCAGAGACGAAGCGTTGATCCGAGCCATGCCGAGCGGCAGCGATGCACAGTGCACGGAGCTCTTGCGCCTCTATCTGCACGCGTGAGATTTTGGGCGTTTGAGAGGCCCTGCTATAATCGAAACAATGATGTATGAAAACAATGAGTGGTACTCGTACCTTATGTTGGAGGATTTAGTAGACACATGATGCAAAATACATGCTTGGAATTTCACTTGAGTTTATAAATTATGATTGAGGAACACTATCTTCGATAATTTTTGTGGACGCAATGCGGCGTCTCAACTCAGTTAAAGTATATCCAGCTCTGGAAAAATCACGCTCACACGGAAGAGAACTACCGACAACACGCAGTCGTCTTAACATCAGCTGGCGCAGCCTTGAATATCTGTTTCTTGCCACCACCTAAAGGGATCCGCCTTCCTTGCCAGGAATGGTCTGTCAATGTACTTATCATATTCTTTTATTGTGGCAGCCAGCGGCGTAACGGGGTTTGTAAAATGTTTAACACTGGAGTCGAACTCTCCCCACATTAAATCTTCGTCCGAGTCCCTTACATGTTGTTGCTCCTCCGATTCCCTTGGCACCTCATCGCAGGAAATTCTCACAGAGGCAGCTTTCTGGATAAGCGATTTTTTATTCTTATTGCACGCTGCAGTAAAGAAGAAAGCTTGTTTCTTTAATCGAGCACGGTGGCTTCACTAAAATTGTCGTTAATATAAAGAAGTAATTCAAACTGAAGAATTCCGGGGACACATGCCCTTATGCCTGACCCGCCATTTTGTACCTCTAACATCTATGACATCTTCCGTTCGCACCGTATTGTATCTCTAACCTCTACGACATCATTCGTTCGCGAAGGCTCAATGGAAGCTTTACCTCTGTTGATTTGATGTGGAGCCTGGTAAACAGATATGTTCGGCGTAATAATAAAACTCGTAGAAGTCAGGACATTAATGAAGCTCGTGTGAGTGTGGTGGTGGCGGGAGAGATGGCATCCTGGGGATCGGTCGGTCTGAGCAGTATGACTGTCGATCGTCTCCTCATTAATTCTAATGATACAAGCACCAGTGGAAAAGAGGGGAGGAGATTAGGTAAAGTATATTTTTTCATTTTCTTGAATATTGGCTTCTCCGCCTGTATGGTGTAGTGGTTAGTGTGATTAGCTGCCACCTCCGGAGGCCCGGGTTCGATTCCCGGCACTGCCCCGAAATTTGAAATGTGGTACGAGGGGTGGAACGGGATCCACTTAGCCTCGGGAGGTCATCTGAGTAGAGGTGGGTTCGATTCCCACCTCAGCCTTCCTGGAAGCAGTTTTCCGTGGTTTCCCACCTCTCCTCCAGGCAAATGCCGGGATGGTACCTAACTTAAGGCCACGGCCGCTTCCTTCCCTCTTCCTTGTCTATCCCTTCCAATCTTCCCATCCCCCTCCAAGGACTCTGTTCAGCATAGCAGGTGAGGGCGTCTGGGCGAGGTACTTGTCATTCTCCCCAGTTGTATCACCCTAACCTGAGTCTGAAGCTCCAGGACACTGCCCTTGAGGCGGTAGAGGTGGGATCGCTCGCTGGATCCGATGGAAAAACCGACCCTGGAGGGTAAACAGATGAAGAAGAATATTGCCTTTTCAAAAAGAGTTTCCCATCTAGAATTTAATTTTCTGTTTTTAATTTGTTTTACGCCGCACCGACGCAGGTAGGTCTTATGATGACGGTGGGATAGGAAAGGCCTAGCAGTACGAAGGAAGCGGCCGTGGCCTTAATTAAGGTACAGCCCCAGGTGTGAAAATGGGAAACCATGAAAAACATCGACAGTGGTTCGAACCCACTTTCTCCCGGATGCAAGCTCACAGCTGCGCGCCCCTAACTGCACGGCCAACTCGCCCGGTGAATTAAATATTCTTTGAAATATTAAAAGTGTGAATTTTTCCTTATATGTGCTGCTGTGAATTATTTATTACGTAACTTATATACCTTTTGGGCATAACCTCAAATCAACCAACCTTCGATAATTTATTTATTTTCTGAGATGTCAAATATCCAGATGTGATAAGTTATTCGCTGTTGTTTATTCATCGCGGACAGTGAATATAATTTGGTTCGTAATCCGTGTCAACATGGCATTTCATCTGTATGTTGACATCAGTGGCATTCGGCAACAGTCTGGCTGCAATCAGGCGAGGTATTGATAGTTCGAACGGTAGACAACCACACATCAACACGTGACCCTTGCCATGCGCTCAGAAGTATCCCGGTCATTCTCCAATCCACGTGGGGACCGGGGGCGAATACAGTGCACGAATGTATGTTTACATCATTTTCGATTTCCTCGATGACGGCATCAGTACTGGAATATACCTTGATGATGTAACATTATGACACGTGCTGATGATTTCCATCCCATCCTCCAGTTGGGCCTGTTTACTATCCGTGAGCTCAAGAAACTTGAAAATACGCGAGCTACTCGTTTATAATTATTTTACATATCTTACTCATTTATAATGTTTGGTAAAATCCAGTATTACGAATTACGTTGCTTGACAAAATTTAATAAGTGAATTTCAATTAGAGATTCAGTATACTTTAATGTTGCTGGTGATATTTTGTATGTACACAGAGAAGTGACTAGTGAAGAAACCTTTCACGCATCTATGGGTCTTTGGAATCGTTCTCCGTCGGGCTTGAATGAGTCGCGAAAGAACAGGAAAAGAATCGTGAACGAATCGTGAACGAATCGTGAACGAATCGTAAGAATCGATTCGTAATGTATGAATGAATCGTTAGAATCGATTCTTGAAAAATAATCGTACTGCCCAACTCTAGTTCTCGCCTCTAGCTGAAGATCGCCACGGTTGTTCTCCCTGCCTTCAGCCTCCGAGTCAGCATGTTTATCAGTACCGCCCCTCCAACTCACTTCATCGTACTTCACGCTTCCAGCTGACCCACGTGCTGAGCTCAGCCAGCCCGTGCTTCTGAATTCTTCATCAACCAAACTGCTAGCTGCGCTGCCCATCTGCTTGAGCTGATCCACCGACTACCTTCGTCTCCACTCCCCATCACCAGCCACTAATTGGTTTCCTCTTGTGTAGGCGATGAGTCCAGAGCGCCAAGCCTTTTCTAATCCGAGCGTTTTCTGGTTCATAAAGACTTCTCTCTCCACCCCCTGTTTAATCCATACTTTTTCATCTTTCAAGTGGCGTGTACTGTCCAAAATCTTCTTCAACATTATGGCTGAAACGAGTCTTACTTTCACTTTCCCCACCCGCTGAATCTCAATATCTGCTTCCCTGCAGCTGATCTTCAAACTTTCATATCTTTTTTGGTGTCGTCGGATAATCCGTATATCGATGGCTTACTTCTAAAACTTCGTATGCCCCCATGCTCTTCCTATTCATTACACATAACCATAGGAAAAAGAACACAATGAAAATTGTTCTGATGAGCTGCATATCCACATGTGTCTGGGAGGCGTGACCAGTCTTAAAGAATATAAGGAGTAAGAAAAGCTCTGGGACATACGAGGTGTTAGAAGTAGATAGATAGATAGATAGATAGATAGATAGATAGATAGATAGATAGATAGATAGATAGATAGATAGATATGGTTTATTTTAACTGGCAAAATTAGGGACACGTGTCCCTGTCTTACACTTAACCAGTGAAATACATAAATAACATAAAAATATATAAAATACTGAATAAATAAAAAAAAGAGACTGAAACAAATTACTATGGTACTATGCTATCCTGCTGTACATAAAAATAACTATTATAATACACAGTATAAATTAACATTTTGCTTCCTGCGAAGAAATTAACATACAACATACAACGAATTACAATTTTAATAATAATAATAGTAATAATAATAATATAGATAAACCTACTAATATTTACAATTAATTTGTCCAATTCCAGAAATATATCACATTGACGAATGTTACAGTTTTCGTGTGTTTACTGTGGGTGAAAAACATTGCAAAATGGGGATAGGGATAAGGATAACTATGCCGGAAACCACAGCTGAGTACTTTCTAACACTATTGAATAATAATAATAATAATAATAATAATAATAATAATAATAATAATAATAATAATAATAATAATAATAGTCTAATAATAATAAGAAGAAGAAGAACCACGAGGAGAAGAAAACAAAGAAGAAGGACCATGAGGAGGAGAAGAAAGAAGAAAACAAAGAAGAAGAAGAAGAAGAAGAAGAAGAATAAGAAGAAGACGAAGAAGAAGAAGAAGAAGAGTGTCGCACTACGAGCTCGTTTCATAGAGATATTTTGAACACATACTTTTAAATCTTCCGTGGTTTGATATCCCTCTGACCTCCTGCGGAAGGAAGTTGCATTCACGGCTCGCCACACCAGTGGAGGAATTGTTGTAGGTTGAGGATTTATGCTTAGGAATAGCGAGCAATGTCGAGCTCAGCGCTCTGTTGTTTTTATCATGGTGTTCAGAAAGGCTATGAAATCGTTCATACAGTTAAGATGGGGATTGTAAAGTAAGGATTCGGTGCAATGAAGTCAGGGTATGCAGCTTGCGTCTGTCTTCAAGGCGTAGCCATCCGAGGTCGACGTAAGACTGGGTAACATGATCTGAAAATTTCAGATTACATATAAATCTTACACAGGCATTCTGTGCACGTTGTAGTTTATCTCGAAGTTCGGTTTTCACAGTAAGCCATCGATATAAAACTTATTACTACCGAGATCCGTAGGTTGCTGCCTGATGGGATCACTGAGTACAGTGCATCTCCCTGGCGGGCACAGGTCTTTGAAATTAATAAAGGTAACCACAAAAAGAGGATGGTTATCGACTACTCTCAAATTATTAATAAATATACCCTCCTAGATGCATATCCGTTGCCAGGGATTTATGATCATATTCACAAAGTGTCACAGTATAAGGTATTTAACACTATTGATCTCAAGTCAGCCTACTATCAGATCGCACTCAGGTATGAAAATCGTCATTTTACAGCTTTCAAAGATTGTGAAACACTCTTTCGGTTTTGCCTTATTCCATTCGGTTTCACTGATGATGTTCCACAATTCCAGCGCATATTGGATGAAGTAATCTAACTAGAGGTACTAAAGCATGTGTACCCATTACTTCGTTCCGTTATTGATTTTAAAGACCTTCTCCCATCAACAACTCGGAATAGGTACCTCCTGACTATAGTTGACGAATACACGGTATTTCGTTGGCACGGGTGAGGGAGGGTCGTCAGGCATGCTATGGCATACAGTACCGGCCAGCAGGCGGCACTTACCACAATTCTGATGGCAGCTTCGATAGTGGTGGTGATATTGGTCATCGGAGGTGTCAAAATGAACCTTGGAGATGGAAAAGAAAAGAGAAATTGACAAGGAGGTTTGCCAAGCAGAACAGACCAGAGAACTTCCATGGTAAAAAGCCAGTGAATTACGAGAATTAAAGGAGTGCATGAAAGAGTAAATATATAACAGAGTTAGGGGTATAGAAAATCAAAGAAATAGCAAGTTTGAGTGATGAGGTGAAGAAAATGGAATCGGAGGTGAAAGAATTGAGCTAGCAAGAGAGAAAGCTCAGGCAGGAAATCTGGAATAAAAACGTCTTTATATCGACGGTTTATTTCTAAAACCTCGTATGTCCCAGAGCTCTTCCTACCCATTATATTCCTTAATACTGGTCACGCCTCTCAGCCACATTTTATATGCAGTCCATCAGGATAATTTCCGTTTTGTTCGTTTTCCTATGCTAAAGTGTAAAGGAAAATAGACCTTACTATACGTATTGTGAGGATGTTGCTTGCAAAATAATTAACGCACTCCTACAGCATAATGTATTTAAGGTTCATTTTATATTTATATACAGTCCATCAGAATAATATCCGCTGTGTTCATTTTCTTGTGCTAATGTGTAAAGGAAAATATACCTTACCATACCGTATTGTAGGGATGTTGTTTGCAAGCGAATTTACGCACTCCTACAGTATAATACTGTATATTTAAGGCTCATTTTCATTTTCATACAACCATTGAAAAATGAAGTGGCATATGGCTTTTAGTGCCGGGATGTGTCCCAGGACTTCGGCTCGCCAGGTGCAGGTCTTTTGATTTGACTCCCGTAGGCAACCTGCGCGTCGTCATGAGGATGAAATGATGATGAAGACGACACATACACCCAGTTCCCGTGCCAGGGGAATTAACCAGTTATGGATAAAATTCCCGACCCTGCCGGGAATCGAGACCGGGACCCCTGTGCCAAAGGCCAGCACGCTAACCATTTAGCCATGGAGCCGCAAATGGAAAAATGAACACTACGAAAATTGTTCTGATGGGCTGCATATTCACAGCCACGTATTTATATGCAGTCCATCAGGATAATATCCGTTGTGTTCATTTTTCTGTGCTGAAGTGCAAAGGAAAATAGACCTTACCATACCGTATTGTAGGGATATTGCTTGCAAGCGAATTTACGCACTCTTACAGTATAATATACTTAATGTTCATTTTCGTTTACACGTTACCATAGGAAACTGAATGGGCTGCATAATATCCACATGTGGCTGGGAGGCGTGACCAGTCTTAAGGATTATAATGGATAGGAAGAGCACTGAGACATACCGATGGCTTACTTCTAAAACCTTGTATCTCCCAATGCACTTCCTATCCATTTTCTTCCTTAAGACTGGTCACGCCTTCCAGCCACATATGTATGTACAGTCCCTCAGAACAGTTTTCGTCGTGTTCATTTTGCTATGGTTACGTGTAAAGGAAAATGAACCTTAAATACGTTAAACGGTAGGAGTGCTTAAATTCGCCATGAAAACAACATCCCTACAATGCTGTATGGTGAGGTCCATTTTTCTTTACACATCTGCACAGGAAAATGAACACTACGAAAAAGGTTCTGATGGATTGAATATAAATATGTGGCTGGAAGGCGTGACCAGTGTTAAGGAATATAGTGGGTAGGAAGAACATTGTGACATACGAGGTTTTAGAAGTAAGCCGGCGATACGAGGTTTGAGAAGTGAGCCATCCCTATTTTGATCTCCAGTATCAGCTTTGAAGTGGCAGTTTCTTAGTGAGTTGCTGTAATCATTACAGATACTGATTTAAGGGTTCACCTGGTTACCGTCGTTTACTTAACAATACGGGCCTCATGAATATTTCATTCTTCGTCATTTTGTGCAATGACTCGAGCAGTCGGATAACGTCTAGGTGTATAGAACAACTTTCAGTATAAGAATAAACGTTAGAGACAACGTAGTTTACCAGAAAATCTAGCTATAACTTATCTTTCTTAATTTTAGTAACACTTAAAACAACGTTTGAATGTCGTGTACTAATGAATCCAATGAAGAGTAGATTTAGATGCATTAGACTCCATTTCAAACTGATTTGAACGAAGCAAACTTTCCTTCCTCTCGGTAAAGCTGGGACGGGCACGAGTCCCCAGCCGGCAGCAAATGAACCGACTTACTTTTGATATCCCGGCCCTCGCTTGCCCAGCAGGGGTTGATATACGACGGTAGTAGGCTTTAAAGCGGAATTTCTCATTCCCTAACAGAAATACTCACAGCTCTGTTGGCAATGCACCTCTTATTACAGTAGAAGTCAGTCTCTTTTTTCAGCTCAGACAATTCGCGCGTGCTTTGTTCGCTGTTTGAAAGCCTATTTTTGAAACGACAGGAAACTATTAGGAAAATCGTACAAAGGGGTCCTACAACTCCGAAAACGTTTGGTAATAATAGGGTTACTTTTTAAGAAAATTGACGACTTTTGCTGTGACTTGTTGAAGCGCGAGGCGTATACATTATTTACTAAAGGTAAGTCACCAAACGTACAGGAACAGTTAAAACATTTGATCAGTGTGTGTAGCTTTCCTTATGAAAATACTGCTCTACGACAGCCGTTAATAAAACTTGGTTTTTGTTTCTGCATTCTGATGAAAAACCAGACAGGAATAGAATCTGCTAGTGGAGTAGCTTGGTAATATAAATTCATAGACAATCTCCGGAAGTTGCGTTCCGAGGGGTGCAGAGTTGTCTATCTAGAAGAAACTTCGTACGACACTCATGTCATTGTGAAGAATGGGTGGCATATTACGAGGCCTATTGCGAGGCAAGCGTATTGCATGCTGGAGGCAGTGAGGCTGTTTGGAGAATTGTCATTATTTGTCGACTAAAAACAGTGGAGACTGCAAAGCTGTACGGCTTATGGCAAAATGGTTAGTGTGCTAGCCTTTGGTCACAGGGGTCCCGGGTTCGATTCCCGGCAAAGTCGGGAATTTTAACCAACATTGGTTAATTTCGCTGGCACAGGGACTGGGTGTATGTGTCGTCTTCATCATCATTTCATCCTCATCACGACGCGCAGGTTGCCTACGGGAGTCAAATCAAAAGACCTGCATCTGGCGAGACGAACATGTCCTCGAGCACGCCCGGCACTAAAAGCCATATGCCATTTCATTTTTACTGCAAAGCTGATAGCCATGACGAAATGACAGCTCAAGTTTACGAACACTGGTTTAGGTCATATTTTAGAGAATCTACCACGTGACCGAAAACTCGTGATGGACAACGCAACTTATCATTCAAGGTAGCTGATTCGGTTTCCTTCCATGAACACCAATATTGAGAACATTATTACGTTTATGGAGTACAATAACATTCCTGTGCCAAAACCTATTCCCACCATTGCAGTTATGTTGCAGGAAATCAAATCAGCCAATATCAGTAAAAGGTACGCAGTAGAGGAGATCGCAGCCACATGCGGACACGAAGTGTTGCGACTCCCTACATATTACTGTATTTAAACCCCATAGAAATGATCTGGGCTCAACTGAAGTCGTATGTTAGGAAAAATACTGATAATTTGAGTGCTAGGGTGTGTCAAGGTCTGCGTGAAGGAGGTGGAACAATCGGTCCTGAGAGCTGGTCTGCTTGTGTTTAACACCCACTAAGATAGAAGAGAAGTATATGAAACACAACACGTATAGCAACCAAGATATCGATGGCTTACTTCTAAAACATTGTATCTCCCAATGCACTTCCTATCCATTTTCTTCCTTAAGACTGGTCACGCCTCCCAGCCACATATGGATGTACAGCCCTTCAGAACAATTTTCGTTGCGTTCGTTTACCTATGCTGATGTGTAAAGGAAAATGAACCTTAAATATATTAAACTGTAGGAGTGCTTAAATTCGCCATGAAAACAACACCCCTACAGTACGGTTTGGTAAGGTCCATTTTCCTTTACACGTTATCATAGGAAAATGAACACTGCGAAAAAGGTTCTGATGGACGCATAACTAATAAATATGTGGCTGGAGGCGTGACCAGTATTAAGGAATATAATGGGTAGGAAGAGCATTGCAACATACCAGGGTTTAGAAGTAAGCCGTCGATATATTTCGACGGTGTGCGAGGAAAACCTCGTCTCTCACAATGCTCTTCCGATCTATTATTCTCCTTAAGTCTGGTCACCCCTCCCAGACACACATGGATATGCAGTCCATCAGAACAATGTTCGTTACATTCATTTTCCTATGCCATTATGTAAAGGAAAATGAACCTTTTTGTACCGTACTATAGGATTGTGTATGTTCATGAAGTATTTACGCACTCCTACAGTATAATGCATTTAAGGTTAAAAACGAACATAGCAGAGTACCTGCAAAATGAGAACTGATAATAATTTAAATTTGTCTTCAACAACAGGACTCACACGAACATTAACAAGACACTATTTTTTCCTTTCATTTTTACTTTGCACAGAATAAGTTATCTTATTTTTCATTTCCTTTCATTATTCAGTAAAGAATGGCTAAAGAGTGGAAGTATTGGAACTGTGGGTGTGGCCACTGGCCAGGCGTTAAGGAGTATGAGGAAGGAGTTGGAGAGTTTGAGGGAGATAATTAGGATTCTCTCAGAGGACAGAAAGGAAAGTAGGCCTCCCAAAACAATGTACAGGATACAGTAGGTGTAAAAGAGGGATGGGAAGGAAAGGGGGGAATTGTAGAAGACGGGTGGTCTAATATTTTAAGGGGAAGGAAATTGCAGGCTAAGGGCCCCATTCAGGATCAGAATTCAGGGCAGGTGTCTGTGAGAAATCGGTACGAGGCACTGCAGGTAGAACAACCAAGGGAAGATGAGGAACAGGGAACTGTTGCTGAGAAGTGTGGAAGTAAGAGGAAGAGAAAAGGTAGGAAAGGGAAATGTGGAGTAGTGGATAGGAAAAGACAGGTGAAACAGGGTCATGGGATGGAGAAAAGAGAGGAGGAAGTAGCTTCTGCAGCTGTCAGGAAAGATAGGACTGACCAGGAGGGGAGGTGATCAAATGAGGTGGGTAGGGTTGACGCTCTGGTCATGGGGGATTCCATTGTTAGACATGTGGGGAAAGTGTTTGGAGGAAAGGGAACCAGGGTAGAGTGTTATCCAGGAATTAGGTTAAGGCAGATGTTGAGGAAAGTAGAAGAGAAAGAAGAGGGAAAGCAGAAGGTGGTAGTGTTTCACGTTGGTACTAACAACGTAAGGCAAGCAGGTATAAGTACCAACATAGTTGGGGATGTGTGGGATCTGGTAAATGCAGCATGGGTGAAGTTTCAGGAAGCGGAGAATGTTATCAGTGGAATATGTTGTAGGAGGGATACTGACTGAGAAGTGATTGGGGATTTAAATGAGACTATGGAGTAGGTATGTGGGAAACTGGGAGTGAGATTTCTAGATCCTAATGGGTGGGTAGGAGATAGGTATCTGCGCTCAGATGGCCTTCACTTAAACCGCAGTGGTACATATAAGTTAGGAAATTTGTTTAGAAGTGTTATAGGGAGTTACATTCAGGGAAACTGGGTGGCCTAGGGAGCGGTGATAAGGGAACAGGGAAATGGAAGTCAGGTAGGGATGACATAAAAATGTTAGTGCAGAAGTATTGTAAAAGAAAGGTATAGAATTAAGTAATTTAATAGATATATACTTACCAGATATTGTAATATGAATTGAATCATGGTTGAGAAATGCTATAATGGATGCAGAAATTTTTCTCATGAATGTTTTTTGGAGTGTACAGATAAGGAAAGGGTAGCACTGACGTTGATTCGGAAGTATTTGATAACATAATCGGCTATGTGGGAAACGATAAGGAAAGGAACGTTATTCTAGCGGGTGATCTCAATTTACCAAATGTCTATAGGGAAGGAAATGCGAAGTACATGAAGCATGACCAACAAATGGCAAATAAGTTAATATGGGAAGGGCATCTGATTCAGAAAGTGATGGAACTAACTAGAGGGAATAATATCCTGGATGTGGTGCTGGTAAAACCAGATGAGCTCTATAGAGAAACCGAAGTAATATATGGTATTAGTGATCACGAAGCTGTTTTTGTGGTAGTTAAAAATAAATGTGAAAGAAAGGTAGGTATTAAAATTAGGACTGTTAGGCAGTACCATATGGCTGATAAAACTGGCATGAGGGAGTTTTTAAAAAGTAACTATGATCTTTGGAAAACGGTAAATAAAAATGTAAACAAATTGTGGGATGGATTTAGAGCAATTGTTGTGGAATGTGAAAATAGGTTTGTACCTTTAAAGGTGGTCAGGGATGGTAAAGATCCACTATATTATACCATGGATATAAAGAGACTAGGAAGGAGGTGCAGGTTAGGAAGAAATAGAGTTATAGATGGCTGTGGAAGTAAGGAGAAATTGAAGGAACTTACTAGGAAATTGAATTTAGCAAAGAAGTAAGCTAATGATAACATGATGGCAAGCATAATTGGCGTTCATACACATTTTAGTGAAAAATTCAAAAGTATGTGTAGGTACTTTAAGGCAGGAACAGGTTCCAAGGAGGATATTCCAGTAATCGTTTATGAGCAAGAGGAGTGTGTATGTGAGGATCTTCAAAAGGCAGAAGTATTCAGTCAGCAGTATATAAAGATTGTTGGTTACAAGCATAATGTCCAGGTCGAGAAGGTGACTAATGCTAAAGAAGTATTAAAATTTACATATGACAACGGAGACATTTTCAGTAAGATACAAAAGTTGAAAACTAGAAAAACGGCTGGAATTGATAAGGTTTCGGGGGATATACTAAAGGCAATGGGTTGGGATATAGTACCATGTCTGAAGTACATATTTGATTATTGTTTGCAAGAAGGAGCTGTATCAAATGAATGGAAAGTTGCTCTAGTGGCCCCTGTGTATAAAGGAAAGGGTGATGGACATAAAGCTGAACATTGCAGGCCCGACAGTTTCACATGCATTGCATGTAAACTTTGGGGAAGCATTCTTTCTTATTATATTAGATATGTTTGCGAAATTAATAACTGGTTTGATACAAGACAGTTTGGGTTTAGGAAAGGTTATTCCACTGAAGCTCAACTTGTATGTTTCCAGCAAGATATAGCAGATATCCTGGGTTCAGGTGGCCAAATGGACTGTATCGCGATTGACCTATCTAAGGCATTTGATACGGTAGATCATGGGAGACTACAGGCAAAAATGAGTGCAATTGGACATAACAAAAGAGTGACTGAATGTGTGGCTATGTTTCTAGAAAATAGAACTCAGAGAATTAGAATAGGCGAAGCTTTAGCTGTCCCAGTAATTATTAAGAGCGGAATTTCTCATGGAAGTATTATTGGAGCTTTATTTTTTCTTATATGTATCAATGATAATGTATGTGTTAAGAAATGGAATCAGAGATAAGGATTTTTACAGATGATGTTATTCTGTACAGAGTAATAAATAAGTTACAAGATTGTGAGAAACTGCAAAATGACCTCGATAATGTTGTGAGATGGACAGTAGGCAATGGTATGGTGATAAACTGGGTTAAAAGTCAGGTTGTGAGTTTCACAAATAGGGAAAGTCCTCTCAGTTTTAATTACTGTGTTGATGGGGGTGGAAGTTCCTTCTGGGGTTCATTGAAAGTACTGTACCTAGGTGTTAATATAAGGAAAGATCTTCATTAGGGTAATCACATAAATATGGTTGTATATAAAGTGTACAGGTCTCTGAACATGGTTTTGAGGGTATTTAGGGGTTGTAGTAAGGATGTAATGGAGAAAGCATGTAGGTCTCTGGTAAGACCCCAACTAGAGTATGGTTCCAGTGTATGGGACCCTTACCAGGATTACTCGATTCGAGAATTGGAACAATCCAGAAAAAGCAGCTCGATTTGTTCTGGGTGATTCCCGACAAAAGAGTAGCGTTACAAAAATGTTGCAAAGTTTGGGCTGGGAAGACTTGGGAGAAAGGAGACGAGCTGCTCGCCTAAGTGGTATGTTCCGAGCTGTCAGCGGAGAGATGGCGTGGAATGACATTAGTAGATGAATAAGTTTGAAAGTAAGAAAGATAACAATATTAAGATAAAGTTGGAATTCAAGAGGACAAATTCGGGCAAATATTCGTTTATAGGAAGGGGATTTAGGGAATGAGATAACTTACCAAGGGAGATGTTCAATAAATTTCCAATTCCTTTGCATCATTTAAGAAAAGGCTATTAATACAACAGATAGGGAATCTGCCAACTGGGTGACTGCCCTAAATGCAGATCAGTAGTGATTGATTGATTGATTGATTGAATGAATGATTGATTGATTGACTGAAATAAAAATATTCGTCCTACATCGGACTCGAACCTCCGACTAACGAGCACCAGCTTCCTCCTCTAACTTTTAACAGGCTTGGTTATCACGAGTTGTCGTTTATCACTGTTATGTCAATATGAATCCTATTCATTCAACCACCGAGCTCGATAGCTGCAGTCGCTTAATTGCGGCCAGTATCCAGTATTCGGGAGATAGTAGGTTCGAACCCTACTGTTGGCAGCCTTGAAGAAAAACCAGTAGGTGTACAAGAAGGAAGGAAAGGGGGGAGTTGTAGAAAACAGGTGGTCTAATGTACTAAGCGGAAGGAGATTTCAGTCTAAGGGCTCTATTCAGGATCAGAATTCGGGACATGCGTCTGTAAGAAATCGGTACGAGTCACTCCAGGTAGAACAACAGAGGGAAGATGAGGATCAGGGAACTGTTGCTGAGACGTGTGGAAGTAGGAGAAAGGGAAAGGTAGGAAAGGAAAATGTAGAGTAGAGGATAGGAAAAGACAGGTTGAACAGGGTCATAGGAAGGAGAAAAGGGAGGATGAAGTAGCTTCTGTAGCTATCAGGAAAGATAGGGCTGAGCAGTAGGGGAGGTTATCAAATGAGGTGGGTAGGGTTGAGGCTCTGGTGATTCCATCGTTAGACATGTGAGGAAAGTGTGTGGAGGAAAGGGAACCAGGGTAGAGTGTTATCCAGGAATTAGGTTGAGGCAGATGTTGAGGAAAGTAGAAGAGAAGGAGGAGGGGAAGGAGAAGGTGTTGGTGTTTCACGTTGGTACAAACAACAAAAGGCAACATAGTTGGAGATGTGTGGGATCTGGTAAATACAGCACGGGTGATGTTTAAGGAATCGAAGATTGTTATCAGTGGTGTACTGTGTATGAGGGATACTGACTGGTGGCTGATTGGGGATTTAAATGAGATTATGGAGTGGGTTCGTGGGAAACTGGGAGTGAAATTTCTAGATCCTAATGGGTGGGTAGGAGATAGGGATCTGCACAGAGATAGCCTTCACTTAAACCGCAGTGGTATGTATTAGTTAGGAAATTTGTTTGGAAGGGTAATATGGAGGTACATTCAGGGAAACGGGGTGGCTTAGGGAGCGGTCATAAGGGAACAGGGAACTGGAAATCAAGTAGGGATGACATAAAAGTGTTAGTGTTGAACTGTAGCAGTATTGTTAAGAAAGGTATAGAATTAAGTAATTAAATAGATATATATTTACCAGATATTGTAATAATAGTTGAATCATGGCTGAGAAATGATGTAATGGATGCAGAAATTTTCTCACAGAACTGGAGTGTGTATCGTGGAGATAGGATAGGAATGGTGGGAGGGGGGTATTCATTCTGGTGAAAGAAGAATTTCTAAGCCACGAAAAAGTTAAAGATGACAGACATAAAATTCTAGGTGTAAGACTCATCTCTAAAGATAATAGGCAACTTGATATCTTTGGAGTGTACAAACCGGGAAAGGGTAGCGCTGACACGGATTCAGAATTATTTGATAAGATATGGAAAGGATTGTGATTGTAGCGGGAGATCTGAATTTAACAGATGTCATATGGGAAGGAAATGCGAACGACAGGAAACATGACCAACAAATGGCAAACAATTTAATATGGGAAGGACAGCTGATTCAGCAAGTGATGGAACCAACTATTAGCGAAAAATATCCTGGATGTGGTGCTGGTAAAACCAGATGAGCTCTATAGAGAAACTGAAGTAATAGATATTATTAGTGATCATGAAGCTGTTTTTGTCGTAGTTAAAAGTAAATATGATAGAAAGGTTGGTCTTAAAAGTAGGACTATTAGGCAGTACCATATGGCTGATAAAGGAGGGATGAGGCAGTTTCTAAAAAGTAACTATGATCGGTGCAAAACGGTAAATAAAAATGTAAACAGACTCTGGCATGGGTTTGAAGCAATTGCTGAGGAATGTGAAAACAGGTTTGTACCTTTAAAGGTGGTAAGGAATGGTAAAGACCCACCTGATTGTAATAGAGAAATAAAGAAACTAAGAAGGAGGTGCAGATTGGAAAAAGTAGAGTTGGAAATGGCTGTGGAAGTAAGGATAAATTGTAGGAACTTACTAGAAAACTGAATCTGGCGAAGAAGGCAGCTAATGATAACATGATGGCAAGCATAATATTGGCAGTCGTACAAATTTTTGTGAATTGTGGAAGAGTATGTATAGGTATTTTAATTCAGAAACAGGTTCCAAGAAGGCCATTCCAGGAATCATTAATGAACGAAGGGACTGTGTATGTGACGATCTTCAAAAGGCAGAAGTATTCAGTCAGCAGAATGTACAGATTGTTGGTACAAGGGTAATGTCCAGATAGACGAGGGGACTAATGCTAAAGAAGTATTAAAATTTACATATGATAACAATGACATTTACAATACGATACAAATTTGAAAACTATAAAAGCGGCTGGAATTGATAAGATTTCTGGGGATATACTAAAGACAATGGGTTGGGATATAGTACCATATCTGAAGTACTTATTTGATTATTGGTTGGTTGAAGGAGCTGTACCAAAAGAATGGAGAGTCGCTATAGTAGCCCCTGTGTATAAAGGAAAGGGTGATAGACATGAAGCTGAAAATTACAGGCCAGTAAGTTTGACATGCATTGTATGTAAGCTTTGGGAAAGCATTTTTTCTGATTATATTAGGCAATGTTTGCGAAATTAATAACTGGTTCGGTAGAAGGCAGTTCGGTTTTAGGGAAGGTTATTCCACTGACGCTCAACTTGTAGGATTCCAGCAAGGTATAGCAGATATCATGGATTCAGGAGGTCAAATGGACTGTATCGCGATTGATCTGTCTAAAGCATTTGATAGGGTGGATCATAGGAGACTACTGGCAAAAATGAATGCAATTGGACTAGACAAAAGAGTGACTGAATGGGTTGCTCTACTTCCAGAAAATATATCTCAGAGAATTAGAGTACGTGAAGCTTTATCTCACCCTGTAATAATTAAGAGGGGAATTCCTCAAGGCAGTATTGTTGGTCCTTTATGTTTTCTTGTATATATAAATGATATGAGTGATGAAGTGGAATCAGAGGTAAGACTTTTTGCGGGTGATGTTATTCTGTACAGAGTAATAAATAAGTTACATGATTGTGAGCAACTGCAACGTGATGTCGATAATGTTGTGAGATGGACAGCAGGCAATGGTATGTTGATAAACGGGGTTAAAGGTCAGGTTGTGGGTTTCACAAATAGGAAAAGTCCTCTCAGTTCTTTAATTACTGCGTTTATATGGTGAATGTTCCTTTTGGGGGTCATTGTAAGTACTGAACCTAGGGGTTAATATAAGGAAAGATCTTCATTAGGGTAATCACATAAATAGGATAGTATATAAAGGGTACAGATCTCTGCGCATGGTTATGAGAGTGTTTAGGGGTTTTAGTAAAGGAGAGGGCATATAAGTCTCTGGTAAGACCCCAACTAGAGTATCGTTCCAGTGTATGGGACACTCACCAGGATTACGTAATTCAAGAACTGGAAAAAAATTCCAAAAAAGAGCCGCTCGTTTTGTTCTGGGTGATTTCCGACAAAAGAGTAGCGTTACAAAAATGTTGCGAAGTTTGGGCTGGGAAGAATTGGGAGAAAGAAGACGAGCTGCTCGACTAAGTGGTATGTTCCGAACTGTCAGCGGAGAGATGGCGTGGAATGACATTAGTAGAAGAATAAGTTTGAGTGGCGTCTTTAAAAGTCGGATAGATCATAATATGAAAATAAAGTTGGAATTCAAGAGGACAAAGTGGGGCAAATATTCATTTATAGGAACGAGAGTTAGGGATTGGAATAACTTACCAAGGGAGATGTTCAATACATTTCCAATTTCTTTGAAATCATTTAAGAAGAGGCTAGGAAAACAACAGATAGAAAATCTGCCACCTGGGCGACTGCCCTAATTGCGGATCAGTATTGATTGATTGATTGATTGATTGATTGATTGATTGATTGATTGATTGATTGATTAATAAGTGTGGAAAACCATTTAAAGAGTGCAGCCATAAGTCTATATTGAACATAGGTACCGGTAGTTTACAAGGTAAGGAAAGTCATTATAACCGCGAAAAGTCTAAGAGGATCTATTTAGACCGTGTCCTGTCGGTAAGAATGTTTTGGACAGTCGATAATAGCAGAACAACAGTCCCATACCTTCAGGTATTTTGCTCCGAGTTTAATATTTGATTTAGATCTCCAGCTTGTCTAAGAGGATCTATTTACACTGTGTCCTTTCAGTAAGAAAGCTTTGGGTAATCTATAATAGCACAACAGCAGACCCAAACCTTCAGGTTAAGGTTTCTATGTTCCGAAATGTATTTTGTTCTGAGTTTAATATTGGATTTAGAACTCCAGCTAGTGATATTTGTGGCTATTGTACTATACTAAATAACAAATTAAAATTAGCAACTGCCATTGAACAACAAATTTTATTACAGAAGAACGAATTCATAAATTGAGAGCTAAGGCTTTATACGACCTCCTGCGACAACCTGATGAAGATGTATATTTCGATATGCAACGGGTTCAACCTTTTCCTCGCACACCAATACAGCAAGCCTTTTACTCCAAACAATTTGGATTCTACAATGTGTGTGTAATGGATGTTAAAACGCAAAAACCGTATCTTTTTAATTTGACAGAGGACCAGGCAGACCGTGGGTCTGCTGAAATTTCATCAGCTCTCTTGAGTTTTCTAAAATATCAAGACTTATCTGGAATAAAACATATTAACCTATTCAGCGATGACTGCAGCGTAAAAAAAAAAAAAATAATAACGTTTTGCATGCCATGATACACTTCTCAGCTGAAGATAGCGGTAGTGTGTGCCAGGTATTTCTCACATTTGCAGTAAGAGGTCATTCATTTTTACCAGTGGATAGAGTGTTTGGTAGACTAGAATATGAGAACTAGGCCTACCATAGTTGACAAGAACGAATATTTTGAACTGTGTGGAAAGGTTGGGGAAGTCAAAAGCTTAGTTGTAACTGTGATTTATTTGATACAAAAAGCCTCACCAACAGCCTGAAAAATCTACTGGGAATTAGTGATTACAAAAAAGAATCATAGTTAGCAGGTCAGCTGAAAAGGGAAAAATTAAAATTGAGGTGATGATGCATGAATTTTACCGGTTTGAGGACGATGGAACACAAGCCTACACCGTATTATAAAAGGTTGCAAATGGAACAATATATTAAAATCTTCGCTGAATAACATTCCTCTTGTTCACGCAATAAGTGCTGCAAAAAAGAAATGCATTGCTGAACTTCTTAAGATTTTATATTGTGAAATTTGGACAGAAGATGAGAGCTTGTCTTGGTGCAAAAAAGCATTTTTGATGACCCTGAAGATGAAGATGAAGATTATACTATTGAATGTGATTGTATAGAAGATGACTGTGCGATTCATGTTTAAAATAATTTAAAAAACACTCAATTCTTGAGCAATATGTACTTTCATTTATTTATTGTTTTATAATCTTCACATGTTTTTTTATTTTACAGTTAATGCTACTAAACAACATGTTTTGTTTACAAATATAATTCAGTCCTATTGTAAAATAAAAAGGTATAAGGTTAATCTTTTTATTATTATTTTACTTAGTTACGAACCATAAGCACGCATCGTCATGAGTGAATGAAGCTAAACCCCACAAACGACCCCTATTTCGTGGAAAACCACACATGTCCAATGCCCTCTTTGGTGGGATTTTTTTTTGCTAGTTGCTTTACGTCGCACCGACACAGATAGGTCTTATGGGGACGATGGGACAGGGAAGGGCTAGGATTTGGAAGGAAGCGGCCGTGGCCTTAATTTGCCTGGTGTGAAAATGGGAAACCACGGAAAACCACTTTCAGGGCTCCCTACAGTGGGGTTCGAAACTACTATCTCCCGAATACTGGATACTGGGCGCGCTTAGCGACTGCAGCTATCGAACTCGGTCTTTGCGGGATTACGGACAACTACCTTTTAAAGGAATTTTCAATTTTCAATGTTTGTAAAACTTAAGTGTTTGTAGATTTTTATGTGCTAAGGTTATCAGCGCTTGTACGGCTTCTTTCTTCCGTAATTATTAACCAATCAGGAATTTTTTAGTGTATTTCTCTACCCAATTAAAATTGCGGGTGTGTACAGGCATTCTGCCTAACTCAAGAGAGTTCCGGAACTTGCTCTTCTGAGATACTATAAAAGCTGGGCGCTTTAGGGCCGTATTGTCATTTTTATCGCTCCGGTCTAGTGTGTGTACGCCTTTCTTTAATTTTAATTTCTTTCCCTTCTAGGCATCCTTTACGAAGATTTGACTTTTCTGAAGTCTCAGATATTCTTCTAAGGAAGTTATAATAAACAGACATAATAATTATCGCCACGGAAGCACTGACTACAAAAAAATTCATTGTGAATACCACCTGAAACATGATGCTGAACTCATTTAACCAAGTAATAGGTACATACTCTACTCATAGGGAATGGTTGCAACTATCCGGGCTTAAGAGAGACATGATTATTTAGCATACTGTGGTGTTTTCAGCAAGGTAAACCTGTCTGTACAATCGAGTTCATTGCTTGTAACATACAAGATCAGTTTCGAAGCGATAGCGTAGATTATTCCATTAGTACAGATACACGTGACCTAGTCTTCGTCACCTGGAGTGGCTACATGATACTAATCGCAGCCAAAATGTGATTTTTCCGACGGATTCTGAGTTCGAATCTAGCTTCGTGCTTTTCATTTAATTTTTATACTCTTGAGGCATTCGAAGTTAAGGTTTATTACTTCCTTAAGTCTCAAAAGTTACTTTTTACCTTTAGAAAGAAAGCATACATCAGAAAGGAATAATAACATGCGACTCTTATATGGCAAACGACTACAACGAATGAAGCGCACTGCACTTATTGTCAGCATTATGACACATCCATTCAACCAAGAAACTGCGAAAGTTCGACTCGAAGAACGACTGGACTTCATATGTAGGGCACATGAAACAGCACATAGTAATCTTTACAGCAAAGTGCAGGCAGGTTCCACCACATACGTGGCAGCAATCAAGTTCACTTCTACCGCACTCAGATGTTCATTAACAAAGGAGGTGATCATTTTGAACATATCATTTATTAATCGAATGGCCATGCATAAGCCCATTGAGCCTTACACTACCGCACTGTAGGAATGTATGTTTGCGTGATATATTTACCCATTCCTAGAGGAAGATGGATTTAAGGTTCATTTTCCTTTATATGCGCGCATATGAAAATGAACTCGACGAAAACTGTTCTTATGGACTGTATATTAATATGTAACTGGGAGGCGTGACCAGTCTTAACTCTTTCCCGCGGATTGCGTAGTAAAGCGTACTGGAGTTGCACATTGTCTCCCGCAGGTTGCGTAGTAAAGCGTACTCGACTTTCAAACAGAGTTCCTCTGCCATCTGTCTGCTAAACATATAACTTTTTGGAACCAGCGAATTCTCTACGCTTCCTAGATGCTACTGGCATGCACGGAATCCTAAAATAAAGTGTTCTTTTATACGTTTTCTTAGATAGAACAGACAGCTGACTGAATGTAAACACACTGCAACAACATGACTGCTCATAACCACTTGAATGCCGAGGATATTTGTTACAAATTAGATCAATATGTTGACAAATGCAATGGTAGTGAGTTTGAAGTTGTAGATATGATAATAAAAATTGTATGGGAAGCATTTGGGACAGGATATGAATCTGAGAGAAATCGAAATACGGCACAGGACAGGAAATGTTCATTCAGGTACCGTCTAGTTTTAAAATATTAGGCCTACTTGTAAAATACATAATTGTCAGTTTTAATCCTTCAGTTAATTATCTTTCGGACTATAAGTCTCTACTTGATTACATAATAGCCTATTCCAACTAATGTCAGTTTAACTTCCAATCCCATTCATTCAAAAATTGCTTATAGTTTGTATGCCCGAGAGGAAACACGATTTGCTATCGAAATATCTTCATCCGACTGATCCCGAAAATAAAACAAATTGGGAGATTCAGGGTGAATTCCTGCGTTCTCTGCATTACCAAGAAAATAACAGCCCCATCATGTCCAGAAATTTAGACTGACTTCAAGAACAAGCAATTTAACATTATGCACCATATTGGATGCTTCCTGATGTACCATTCCGAACAGGGGGGGGGTCTTGTGTGTAATTAGGTGATCTCATTGTATCATTTTAGAATAAGTATTGTGTATTTTCCATTGTTAAAAAATTTGAAATTGATATCTTAAGTGGTTTTTACAGAAAAAAATATTTAGTGAAGGTACTCCACAACTATACCTGACAAGCAAATTGTTACTCTAGGTTTCGCCCCACAGTGAGTCAAAGATATTCCGTGGGAAAGGGTTAAAGGAAATAATGGATAGGAAGAGCGTTTTTACATTCGCAATTTTAGCATAGGAGCGATAATGTCTAGATAGATACAGTTATGGCTAGGGCTTGGATTTCTATTATGTAACAACACAGCGATGGCTTACTTCTAAAACCTCGTATCTCCCAATGCACTTCATATCCATTTTCTTCCTTAAGACTGGTCACGTTGTGATGTTTGGGACATCACTGCATGCTTTTAATTATTGAACTATGAAATTAATTGATAAGATGTGTATATTTAATCACTGATAGGTCATGTTTAAATTAACATGTATATATATAGGGTTTTTATCATCCGGTTCAATCATCATTTCATTTCTTTGTATCGCGGCTATAACGTATTCTGAACGAACAAATTATTCGGTAAAGTATTTCAACATCATGCATATTTATAACTTGCAGTAAATTTTCCAATAGCCGTTGTGAGGTGACCAGAGTCAGCAGGCTAATTTCCGCCCAATTCCAGGAAAAGTACGTCATCTAGGTTACGAGAGACCTTACCCTCTCTACCTCATGAAGAGACAGTTGATACATTATTAACACCCACTTTTCAAACTCCGCTTCGGGACGCTTTATTTCAGCGGGAAAGTTCAGCCTATGTGAATGAACGTAATGAAGCAACGTGATGGATTCACAGCAATACATAGGAGAAGGGATGAGACCTCGAATCTTACTGGACCATGTGATATGGCTGATGGAAGGAGACTTTTGAACCGATATATACCACCGACAAGAGCTGGAGATTGACATTCTCATTAGCATTCTTATTCAGATTGAGATTCAGATTCATACTCTTATTCTTACTCGTGAGCAGATTGTCACTTGTATTCGGACATTCTGATTCTGATTCTCACTCTTGGAAGATACTCTTACTACGATTCTACGTCTACACATCGGAGAAGATTTTAACTTAGTTTACTTCGCATCTGAGTATATTCTACTCAAAAGTTACTCTCATTGGGAGTTGTTATCTCAATGACGAGAGGTAGTCAACGGGAGACCGGCTTTGACTAGTATAGGGCAGGAGAGCTTTTATTATGAATTTAGCTACGCTACTGTTCCGTAATACGGAAGAATACAAGTGTATTCTCTCCATGAACATAACCCATGGTGGTTTTGCATTTAAAATTAGGACTCATTACGACTTTATGTAAGGAGTACAGTAGGAAGTGTTAAGGACAGGAAATGTAGAAGTAGGACTGGAATCCAACAACAGAGAAGGCAGCCGGTACGAGATCCACACATCATCAGCTTCAAGACAACATAGTCTACATATGATGAGCTTATGGCATATGTTACTGCAAGTCTTCGCGCAACAGTTCATTTTTAAAATTAATTTCATTCAATTTTTCTTTTGCTTCCGTAAGTTCAGATGTCGTTAAAACGCCGTTACGTCACTTTTTTCATCTTAATAAATAGCTGTTTTAATTTGTATTTTATGAAATGATTATTAATGATCCTTAAATTCCAAGTTAGTGTACTTAATGATTTGTGTTCCGTTCACCTCACCCCTGGGAGTTTTTTGAGTCTCATTACGTATTATTATTGTTATTAATTATCTACTTTTGTTTTCAAGCCATAAGCTTGAAGACTGGCGCCCTTGGGATACTGTTTATAGAGAAACAATGACATATCATTTATTTATTTTAATATTAAAGTGACCCGCCACGTTATAATTTTGTCATACATCTGTGGGCTAAGTGGGTACGTCACAACGTCTCCCAGCCACATATGGATGTACAGTCCTTCAGAGCAATTTTTGTTGTGTTCATTGAACCTTAAGTACCGGTACATTAAACTGTAGTATGGTATGGCAAGGTCTATTTTCCTTTACACGTCAGCGTAGGAAAACGAGCACTACGAAAAATGTTCTGATGGACTGTATATAAATATGTGGTTGGGAGGCATGATCAGTCTCAAGGAATATAATGGGTAGGAAGAGCATCGTAACATACGAGGTTTTAGAAGTAATCCAGCTACAGTCTCTTATGCCCTAAAATACTAAATTGTGACATAAAACTCGGAAAAATTACGCAAAAGGTATTAAATTTTATCTAAATTTTTTAGGAGACGTTTTTATTCACCATTCTACATCTAATGCTTTTTCAGTCTTATTAACAGGTAAACAGAACTACTTAACAAGGTGTATTAGGTAGAGGTGAGAGGGCGTAGGCGTGTCCGACCAGCAGCCAAATTCTTTCGTCCTTTCTGTTTTGAGAGCTCTTTCTCGCGAAACCCGTTACCTGAAACTTCATTTGATCACTAGCTAAGCTATTTGTAAGGAGAGGAAATCCAAAATACACGAAGTCACTTGGCGTTATCGGAACAGAATATGTAAATAATATTTGGAGTACGGCTAAACAAGTTACACTATGGCTTAATGTAATAATAATAATAATAATAATAATAATAATAATAATAATAATAATAATAATAATAATAATAATAATAATAATGTCTTAATGGATTTAGAGAGGGAAGATCTTGCTCCGAACAGATTTTCAACCTGAAATCTATAATTCGACACAGATTAATAAACTCCAAAGACATAGTTGTAACATTTATTGACTTTAAAAAGCTTTTGACTCTGTTGATAGGGAAAACCTAGATAAAGTAATCCGTGAATTTATAGTTAAAACTATATTGGCAAATCTAATTCGTGAAACCCTTACAGACGCTATCTCGAAAATAAAATTTATGGGTAAAATATCTCGACCTTTCAAAATAGATACAGGTGTCAGGCAGGGCGATGGTTTATCTCCACCCCTTTTCAATTGTGTCATGGAAAAATTGTAAGAATTTGGAACGAAAAACGGAAAGAATCCAAAATATTGCCACTCAAGCTGGGGAAAAAGAACAAAGGTGTTGCAATAAAATGCCTAGCATTTGGAGATGACTTTGCCATACTTTCAGAAAGCGTTACAGATGCAGCAATGCACGTCAATCTCCTTGAAAAGACAGCCAGCATGACAGGCTTGAGAATCTCTGCCGAGAAAACATAATTTTTGACGAATATAAAAAGTGTCCCGAAGTTTTTAGTAACGGATATTGGTCAAATAGGAAAGGTAAAGAAATTCAAATATTTGGGTGAGACAATTCAAGAAAATGGTTTAGAAAAATCTGCTATAGAGGAGAGGATACAAAAGATGGAATGAGCTGACGGTATAACTAAGAAACAAGAAAAAGTGCTTATCAAAAAACTTAAAATAAAGCACTACAACACAGTAGTGAAACCAGAATGCCTGTATGCCATTGCATGTTTAGCACTTAACTACAAGCTTGATAAATTAGAAATATTAGAAAGAAGAATTATAAGGAAAATGTTAGGTCTTCTAAGAATTGCAGAGTTTGGGAAATTAAGAAGTAACAATGACATTTACCAGAACATAGAAAACATATCAGAAACAATAAAGGAAAGGAGATTGCTATCGCTTGGACACATTTATAGAATGGATGACAATAGACTATCTAAGCGAATCTTCAAGTACCTTTGGGAAAAGAAATCAACCACCACCTGGATTCAAGAAGTCATGGAAGACCTGGAAAGGAACAACATACGAGAAGAAGTATTGGAAAGAAATATTTTTAGGAAGAAAGTCTTACAAATGGAAGGATTCTAAGGGAGTAAGGAAAAGTAAACAGGCACAAAGTGGACTGAAGACAGGAAAAAGAAGCACAGTGAAACAATGAAAAAATACTGGAAGAAAAGGAAAGAACAACTAAGGAGGAAGAATTGAAATAGTAACGTAATCCTTAGAAGGCTGAAACGCAAGAAGAAATATGCCTTGATGATATGCATTTATGCATTTAGGTGACCAATAAAGCCGTGTTATCTTGTTCGCAGAAGCTAGAAATGTGTACAATTTAACTAAAGTTAAATAGAAATCCAATCCGTAGTCATGGCAAGTTGTAATGTCTTTAAATATGTAGAGAATCAACTTTGATAATAGTGTATATCTCTCCCCTTTGTTGAAGGATCATCCAGATACGATGTGGAAATTACTTTTCCCCGTTCTCCTCTGCGTGCTGCTCGGGCCATCTCAAGTGTACCTGAGACCCAAATATATTGACTGTCAGGACAGCAGCGACTGCGGTGGAAAATCCTGTTGTGTATTAGGTAAGAGCCTTTCTTATTATTCTTACTTCTTCCCGGATATCTGGGGTCAGCAGTAATGTTGATATGGTGAAGTTTTGCGACCGGATAGACAGGTATGAGTCAATGGCAAATGGTATACTGGATGGAAATGAGGTAATCGATCCATTTTTTTCTAAAACCTCGTATGTCCAGGTGCTCTTCCTACTCATTATATTCCTTAAGACTGGTAACGCCTCCCAGCCACGTATTTATGTGCGGCCCATCAGAATAATATCCGTTGTGTTCATTTTCCTGTGCTAAATTGTAAAGGAAAATAAACCTTACCGTGCCGTTTTGTAGGGATGTTGCTTGCAAGCGAATTTACGCACTCCTACAGTGTAATGTACACTGACTGATAGAGCAAATGCAACACCAAGAAGGAGTGGTCAGAACTTTATGCCAATTGCAGGGTAGACTGACGTCACTGAGGTATGCTCATGATGTGAAATACGCCGCTGTGCTGCGCACGTAGCGAACGATAAATGGGACACGGCGTTGGCGAATGGCCCACTTCGTACCGTGATTTCTCAGCCGACAGTCATTGTAGAACGTGTTGTCGTGTGCCACAGGACACGTGTATAGCTAAGAATGCCAGGCCGCCGTCAACGGAGGCATTTCCAGCAGACAGACGACTTTACGAGGGATATGGTGATCGGGCTGAGAAGGGCAGGTTGGTCGCTTCGTCAAATCGCAGCCGATACCCATAGGGATGTGTCCACGGTGCAGCGCCTGTGGCGAAGATGGTTGGCGCAGGGACATGTGGCACGTGCGAGGGGTCCAGGCGCAGCCCGAGTGACGTCAGCACGCGTTGATCGGCGCACCCGCCGCCAAGCGGTGGCAGCCCCGCACGCCACGTCAACCGCCATTCTTTAGCATGTGCAAGACACCCTGGCTGTTCCAATATCGACCAGAACAATTTCCCGTCGATTGGTTGAAGGAGGCCTGCACTCCCGGCGTCCTCTCAGAAGACTACCATTGACTCCACAGCATAGACGTGCACGCCTGGCATGGTGCCGGGCTAGAGCGACTTGGATGAGGGAATGGCGGAACGTCGTGTTCTCCGATGAGTCACGCTTCTGTTCTGTCAGTGATAGTCACCGCAGACGAGTGTGGCGTCGGCGTGGAGAAAGGTCAAATCCGGCAGTAACTGTGGAGCGCCCTACCGCTAGACAACGCGGCATCATGGTTTGGGGCGCTATTGCGTATGATTCCACGTCACCTCTAGTGCGTATTCAAGGCACGTTAAATGCCCACCGCTACGTGCAGCATGTGCTGCGGCCGGTGGCACTCCCGTATCTTCAGGGGCTGCCCAATGCTCTGTTTCAGCAGGATAATGCCCGCCCACACACTGCTCGCATCTCCCAACAGGCTCTACGAGGTGTACAGATGCTTCCGTGGCCAGCGTACTCTCCGGATCTCTCACCAATCGAACACGTGTGGGATCTCATTGGACGCCGTTTGCAAACTCTGCCCCAGCCTCGTACGGACGACCAACTGTGGCAAATGGTTGACAGAGAATGGAGAACCATCCCTCAGGACACCATCCGCACTCTTATTGACTCTGTACCTCGACGTGTTTCTGCGTGCATCGCCGCTCGCGGTGGTCCTACATCCTACTGAGTCGATGCCGTGCGCATTGTGTAACCTGCATATCGGTTTGAAAAAAACATCAATTATTCGTCCGTGCCGTCTCTGTTTTTTCCCCAACTTTCATCCCTTTCGAACCACTCCTTCTTGGTGTTGCATTTGCTCTGTCAGTCAGTGTATTTAAGGTTAATTTTCCTTTACATACAACCATAGGAAAATGAACACAACGAAAATTGTTCTGATGTGTCTGGGAGGCATGACCGGTCTTAAGGAATATAATGGATAGGAAGAGCATTGGGACATACAAGCTTTTAGAAGTAAGCCATCGAAATATTACTTAAAATCTAGTGTTCACTAAGCGATTGCCTGGCTCCAGGTCAGAGATTGGCCTAGGGCTTCGAGGTCTCGGGTTCCATTCCTGGTCAGGTTCTGGGATTTTAATCGTGAACGGTTAATTCCCATCGTGAGAGAACTGGGTATTTGTGCTGACCTCAATATTCCTGCAACTCGCACTTCACACAACACAACCGTTCACCACACTAACACGCAGTTTTCGTACACACGGCTGACACCGCCCACCTTCGTCGGACGGTCGGGAGAAATAGTCACACGAAGTAAATTATTAAAGGTGATTAAACTGCAGGTCTGAATTTAATTTGATTAGCAACCATTTTATGGAGGAAAGTTGTATATCTGGCAGTTCGACTCCTTGACTGAATTGTTAGCGTAGTGGACTCCTCTCCAGAGAGTCCCGGGCTCGTTTCTCGGCCGAGTTAGTGATTTTAGTGGCGTCTGGTTCATTCTTTTGGCTCAAGAACTGGGTGTTCTTGCTCGTCTTAATACACACCTCTTCATATGCATAAAGCTCACCACACTATCAACCACCGCAAAGACATGCGATAGTGAAAACATCTCTCTACGTAAATTTGGCTCCAGGATGGGCATCCAGCCAGAAAATTGGACCATATGGACATCTAGTGCCGACCCCACGAAACTGGGGAAAGATGCAGAAGAAATGAGTTATATTTCTGACACAAGGTGACACCTGAATTTTCTTGATGTATGGAGTACTTTGGCATCTCTTTTCCGACAGAGGTTAGAGCAAAATGTAGCTTCCACCGAAGTCCCAGTCTCGTCTAACGCTGTGGCAATATGAAAACTGCTGAGGTGTGAGTGGTACTGGGTAACCAGTGGCGGCTCGTGACATAAGTTTTAGAGGGTTCACTGCAACATTCCTGTCCATTTCTCAAAGCAGTAAGCAAATACCATAATTATTTAAATCATTTCACTTAAAGTTGCGTGTACGGCTCGTTCTTCACTCATAATATGGTAGAACCCATATAACCGAGGATATCGATGGATTACTTGTAAAATCTCGTATGTCCCAGTGCTCTTCCTACCCATTAAGACCCCTTAAGACTGGTCACGCCTTCCAGCCAAATATTTATTTATTTATTTATTTATTTATTTATTTATTTATTTATTTATTTATTTATTGACTTTAGCAGTGGCAAAGTTAGGGCTTGTGGCCCTCTCTTACAATTAACCACATAATTATTTTACAGATAATACATGTATAGAAGAAATGCACTATTCTATCATAAAATCAAAGTTAAGGTAAAAATTACAGATTTGGACAACATACTGTATAATGAAGAAAGAAAGCATAGTTCAACAAATAGAATAAAATTCGGAGCGTAAAGATAATGAGAAAGAGACAAAGTCATAATGAAAAAGTAAGATACAAACTGAAAAAATAAGCAATGCATAAAGAGAACACAATAAGTAATAAAGTAAATGGAAATATAAGTATGACCATGAAATTGATCTGTGTACATGAGTAAGAAGCTAAATATTATGTACATTACACTACAATAATAATAATAATAATAATAATAATAATAATAATAATAATAATAATAATAATAATAATAATAATAATAATAATAATAATACAACCTATCATACGTCATCATACACACGAAACAATCAGCAGTATTCAACAGGTAATCTCCACATGCAGTCTTAAATTTCGATATTGAGTTTGAGTTCCTGACATCAGCTGGGAGTGAATGCCAAAGTCGTGACCCAGCCACAATGAAGGATCTGTTATATATTGAAGAGTGGTTGGCGGGAATAGCGAGGGAAGTGCCAGATCTAGTGTTACAATTATGGAATGAGGATAATAAACGGAATTTTGAAGATATGTATTTGGGTAGATTTTCCTTTTGAGTTCGATATATCAACGTAAGTGCGTGGAATTTCCGTCGCCTCTCGGGTTTCAGCCAGGAAAGAAATGTGCAGCTAGGGGTTATGTGAGCATCGTAACTCAAGTTAAAAACAAATCGAAGACCAGAGTACAACTCGTTGAAGTTTCATAGTTTGTTCACGGGTCGCATCAATGAAGACAATGCCGCAGTAGTCAAGTATTGGTAGTATCAAAGTTTGGAGTAGTTTTATCTTTACGTCTTGTGGCACAATGTCCTTATGTCGTTTCAGAACGTGTAGCGTCGCATACATCTTTCTACATGTATTTCTTACTTGTGCAGACCAGTCAAGAGTTTCAGTCAGAGTCATACCTAGGTTCTTCACTTTCTTACTGAACGAGATTACGGTGGCATTTAATGTCCCCGGAGAATAGCATAATTTTTATACATGATGTTCAATAATTTCTTAGAACCGATAATGATTGTTTGAGTTTTTGGGGGGTTGAGGAGGAGAGAGTTTTCACTGGCGTGCACACTGAGTTGTTGAAGGTCGGAGTTAATATCTCTTATTGCATTCGATATATCATTTATATTAACGTGGCAGTAAATTTGGAGGTCTTCGGCAAAGAGGTGATATTTATTATACTTTATTTTAGAGGAGATGTCATTAATATAGAGGACAAACAAAAGGGGATCAAGAACAGAACCTTAGGGGGTTCCTGCCTTCCGGAGTCGCCACTGAGAAGCAGTATCTTGTACTGTAACACGTTGCATATGATCTGTAAGGTATTCGGTGAAAATTTTTAAAGCAACATTACCGAAAAAAGATTTGAGCTTCATCAGCAATGTCTGGATGTTTATCGTGTCAAAAGCACTGCTGAAGTCAAGGAGTGTGAGTATTGTCACTTGTCTTTCGTCCATTGCTTGTCTGATGTCCTCAGTCACTTTGAGTAAGGCAGTTGTGTGCTATGACCCTTCTTGAAGCCAGATTGAAGCGGGCCAAGAAGAGAGTGAGCCTGAAGGTATTCCAGTATTTGCGCATGTACCAACCGTTCTAACGCTTTGGAGAGAGCAGGGAGAATCGAAATGGGACGGTAATCGGATAGAAGTTTCGAACCTGGGTTTTAAGGAAGTGGAATTACATTAGCGTACTTCCAAATTGTCGGTAATGTGCCGTTTTTGAGACAGTAATTAAAAATATGGGTGAGAATGGGTAGAATAGCGCCAATAATATTATGTATGAAAGTAATGGGAATTTCATCGACACCACTTGCTTTGGGTTTAATAGAATACAATACTTTCTTAACTTCATTAGTGCTGACGATACGAAAGGCAAAGCAGGGGCGATTTTGTGGGACAGGTGCTGGGACGTTAATTACGTGTGGTCTATTAAGCGGATTAGACTGAGCTCTCTCTTCCGTGAAATACTCATTTAAATCGTCGAGTGGAATGTCAGGTACCTTGTAACTGTTCCACCTCGTCAAAACACTTGGGGAGATGAAAGTTATTATCTTGGGACACATGAATATTAAATAAACTATTTGTGGCTTGCCCGCAAATTGCCACGCAAATAGAAACAATAAACATTCCATGGTTCCCCATTTCTCTATGTAATGTTTGGGCGCCATGGTTACAGTTTTAAATAAAACTGTAAACCAAAATTTATATTTACTAGCATAGAGACTTACACTTAAATCACAGGGGTAGGATTTTAAATAATTAACCATTAAGTATCGCTTAAGAAAGAAAATGAACGCAATATTAAATACAAATTAATTTATTATACAAAAAAATTGAGATGAATCGGAAAAGTTTCCTTAAAGCGTGGAGGGATTTAGAATTTACTGAATTTACTATTGCTTGCTTTATCTAATTGAAGCTCACCAATTACAGCTTTCGTTGACGTCATCTGGTTTCCGTGGTTACTCGTTCTCTTCTTCTCTATGTAGACTCTGCTGCATGGACATCCTTCCTTCCTTCTTTGATGTGGTACGGGCTAGCTGGACTAACACTCCCTACATGCCTAGTCTTTAAATTAGACATTTGCCCTATACTTGTAATAACTGATCAGCGTTGATCGTATGAGGAGAAAATTCAGCGATATGAATTTTTCCATATTAGTAGAAATCTCAATCCAGCTGAGCTATACTATTTATACGGTACAGACTTGTACCAAAATTACGTAGACTGAACTAAACATAGTTCTTCGCCCACAATATTTACTGAATATTACACAAGCCATAAGCTTGTTTCGTTTCTCGTAGATCCGATAACATTACCGCACGTAAGTACTGTATCGAAGTGATAACACATTGTACAAAAATAACTCTGTCGCGGAGCGACCACACACTGTTTCAAAATCAAATCACGTCGTACAAAGTAGATGTTCACAGTAGAAGTAGTAGTGATGGAGTTTCCCTAAGTATCTCGCTGTAAGGTCCCGTTCTCGTGTTGAGAATCAGTATATATCCGGGCTCACCCCCACTCTTGGTAACAGTTCAATCTCAAAACTCATATACAACGAAGTATCTGATTCGATAGATCGAAGCATCAACTCCTCTTCCCTTCTTCCTCGACAAGTCCAGAAGGCGTGGCGATGATAAGCCTCGCGCACGGGTCGCTGTTTACTAGCCTTGGTCATAAAATAAACCCATGACTAACGCAAAATCCCAAGCTTCAAGAATAACCCTCCGTATACACAAACATGAGATGAAATGAAAACAACTATGTCTCAACATATTGACCGTATTTACAACATAACGAATTCTTATCCTACATAATATAATAATTTAAATAATAAAACAATGTTATCATATATACAATATGATTACAAAATGCCTTGATTACAAATGATTGACGTTGAATAAATATGTTATTACAAATAATTGCCTATGGCGGATAAACTTGATATCAAATGATATCGCGTAAAATGATATTATTAAATTAGTAAGGCTGGAGAAGCTTGGACGGTTACAACCTGAAGCTGTTCACGTGTTTTACCTATGCCCATGGCTCGGACATGCCTCCAGGCACTAGCCGTATTTAGGTTACTTACTGTTTCGCGAACATATTTAAATTTAAGATTACGGGTGATTTGTTTAGTTTTATTCCTAATTATTCTATACTGACCATAGTTATTTGGGTCCTGAGTACGTTTGTAATATCGGTAAAGAGCATCACGCTGAGACATCATATTTTTAACTGCAGAGGTTAGCCATCTATTAGGTTTGCGGGATATTCTGATCTGTCTTCTTCGGTGCATGTTTGTTGTATAGATTGTGTATTAACGAATTAAATGTATTCATTTTTGCATCAATGTCTGTCAGATTTAAAATGCTATTCCACGGAAGGTTGTAGGCATCGTGTCTTAATTCATACATGTCAATATCTTTATATTTTGGAACGCGAAGTGAGTACGAAAGAAATATAAGATCGTGGGTGGACACGGCCGGTACTGAAATTTGTCCGTAGGTTGCCACTTTTCGAGGGCTGTTATTCACTTTGAGATGTATTAAAATGTGGGAAATGTTGTTGGCACTACGTACATGGTTAGTAGGGTCATAGGGAAGGATAGTCAAGTCACATGAGTAAAACAAGCCTTCTAGTTTCTTAGTATCGTATTTCTTCGTAAGTAGATTTGTATTGAAGTCCCCTAACGTAATGATATGTCGATAGGCTGGTAGCAAGTACGTGCGTTTCAAACTCGGTCAAGCAAGATAATTTAGTTGGTCGGTAAACCACTCCAATAAGTATTTTCTGTCCACTAGAAACTACTTCTACGAACATAAACTCCGTCCTCGGCAATTCACCGGTCGATGAGGTACAAATGACGCGGCTCTTCAGGTCATCTCTACAGTAGAGAACAATACCTCCAGCCCTCTTATTTGTACGATCATGGCGGTAGAGGTTATAGCCGCCAAGGCGAACCATCTTGTTTGGAATTGATGGCGATAACCAGCTTTCACTAATATCTATCAAATGAACGCTATTTATGTTAAATATAACCTGAATTTCATCAATGTGTGCGGGCAAACTTAGGCTGTTCAAGTGACAACACTGGAGAGTAGTCCATCAGAATAATTTCCGTTGTGTTCATTTTCCTGTGCTAAAGCGCAAAGGAACATAGACCTTAACATACCGTACTGTAGGGATGTTGTTTGCAAGCGAATTTACGTACTCCTAGGCCCGATTATATAGAGCAGTTGATCCTAGATCAAGGCTTAAAACTGATTCTAGATCACGTTGCTCATCAAATGTGTATTGTATAAACGTTGATCCGAGATAATTTTTCCTTAATCTCGAATCAAAATTGATCCAACAAATTCCTAGGATCAAGCCTTGTGATCCGGATCAAGTAGTGTTCTTGTATTGTAGGCCGCATTTATCAACGTGAAAGGAAGAAGGCTTTTGTAGTGAAAAATAGTGCCGTAACAATAATCATGGTAAGAAAATAAAAAATGAGGTTCTGTATTATTACCGGTATTTAATCTGATAAAGGGATTTTATCGCGATCCTGCCTTTGAATTACAGATGGCTGACTTCTCCGATTTTTCTTCTGATGAGGATAATGAAGAATTTTGGTGGTCTCTTCGAGTATTCCAAGAAAGAGGAACCCTATTCTTAGAACTTAGCGACAAAGCTTTTACAATGAGATTCCCTCTAACACAACGCACTGTTGAGGTTATGTAAGGTAGACTTAGAGACTCTCTAATGAGACGATCGAATAGAGACCAGCCACTTACTCCGATGTTCCAGTGATTTATGGCCGGTTTCTGGAATTACAGTTATCTGTAGATGCGTAGTTATCAGTGACTTAATATGGTGGTACATTTAAAAAATGAGTTTCTGAAACAACAGTTATCAGTGCGCAACGACTGGTAACTGCAGCTAGCGCTGTAGCTACCTCTATGTTACAACTGATTCCAACAAATTAGTTTCGTAAACATTAATACGTGATAATGAACTGTATGTACAGTCATTCATTGTAGTTTTAACGTGCTTGGGTGTGCTGGAGTTGACAATATTTCGGTCAGTACGTTTACTTCCACGTTATCACTGGCTTTAGTCACTGATTCCACCTGTATGGTGTCAATATGTCCCAGCTGTTTCGGTTACAATCTCCTCGGAGCATGACGCCTCTACTGTAGATATATCTTCCAATACGGGAAATAAATCGTCAATTACAATAGAACTCGAACCAAATGGATTTTCATCAGGTTCAAATTGAACTTTCAGTGCAGCTATAATGTTCAGATTTCTTTCGTCAGGCTTTGAATCATGAGTCCCACCAACAGTTAGTGAACACCCAATCTGAAATTATGGAGTATTTACCATTAATATTTACATTTGTACTAAATAATAAATATCTTATGTACCGGTATGCATTTAATATAAGCCTGCTGAATAATAAATATACCGGGCGAGTTGGCCGTGCGCGTAGAGGCGCGCGACTGTGAGCTTGCATCCGGGAGATAATAGGTTCGAATCCCACTATCGGCAGCCCTGAAAATGGTTTTCCGTGGTTTCCCATTTTCACACCAGGCAAATGCTGGGGCTGTACCTTAATTAAGGCCACGGCCGCTTCCTTCCAACTCCTAGGCCTTTCCTATCCCATCGTCGCCATAATACCTATCTGTGTCGGTGCTACGTAAAGCCCCTAAAAAAAAAAATAGAATAATAAATACCGAATTTTCGTTGTAGTTTTAATGTTATTATATCTTTTAACCGGTGACATAAGGTCTCATAGACTCCAAAAAAAAAAACATAAAACATCTGGACTTCCTTAATTAAAAATCTCTCAGGGAGCTGTAGTTTATGTTACCGTATCTTCTTATCTGTGGACTTCACATCAGCAGTTACGAGAGTATTTTTGTCAATGAATGTTGCGTGGTCAGTGTAAGTAAAGCATCTCAAATAACTAGTCCGTTGCAGTTATTAAGAAATACAAGTTCTCAGTTCGAGGAGTACGTTAGGGAACTACTAATGAAAAATATACTGGTATGGCTATTTTCTTTTGGCTATTGGAGATTGCATTTCGTAACGCTTTCGTGTTTGTTCAAGTTGTGCCATGCACCTTTTTCATTTATATTAGTATTATTTTTGTTTACGCTTGTGTTCTGGATCAGTGAAAAGTGATCTGTTTGGTAATTGCGGAGTTTTTCTATAATTTTACTGATGACAACGATCAAGGTGAAATTTAAGACGATGTCTGCGAACTGAGAAAAAGAAAGAAGGGGAAATATAACTAATTTTTGCATTATTATATCAGATATATGCATATTATGAGAGATAATTACATGCTGAATCAGATTGATTGAAATGACTGTGTACATGTTTGCCAACCAGTTCTCATTATAGAAAACTTCTGCTAGGGAAATAACGTGACTTTACTACCGACATACTCCTGATTAGTACGAATTTCCCACGCTGTTTACGACGTTGCAAGCGAAATTCTTTGATGACGGATCAAAGTTGATCCGGATCATGAGATCCAAGATCAACGTTATACAACATAACGAGCACCTTGGAAAGGGTCATTTTCTGATCTCGAATGAAAATTGATCTCGGATCAGCTATGTTTTTACAACCGGCCCCTATATTATAATGTATTTAAGTCTTATTGTGACATACGAAGTTTTAGAAGTAAGCCATCGATATATTTTATACGAAACTGATCTGTTAGCGCACAACAACACTAAAATTCACAGCAACGTTACTACACTGCGAACATACACACATTGGTTTTTAAATAGCACGAAGTTCACCTGGGTATGACGAGAAGCATAGAAATGATGTGTACCGCATTTATCGGCCGAATTTTTAAATATATCGTCGCTGCACCGGCAAAACCTCGTAACCCACAATGCTCTTCCTATCCATTATTCTCCTTATGACCGGTCACGCTTCCCAGCCACATATTGATATGCAGTCCATCAGAGCAATTCGCCGCTGTTCGGGCAAAAGGTCATATCTCACAATGCTGTTCCTATCCATTATATTCGCTTAAGACTGGTCACGCCTCCCAGTCACGTACTGATTTACATTCCATCAGAACAATTTTCATTGAGTTCATTTTCCTACGAGCGTGAGTAAAGGAAAAGCAACCTTAAATACATCATACTGTAGGAGCGCGTAAATATGTCGTGAAAACATACATTCCTACAGTACGGTACAATTAGGTTCATTTTCCTTTACACATCCCTAAAGGGAAATGAACTCAACGAAATTTGTTCTGATGGACTGCGTATCAACATGTGGCTGGGAGGCGTGAACATTCTTAAGGGAAATAATGGATAGGAAGAGCATTGTCACGTTCGCGGTTTTGGCATAGAACGACGACATCAGTAACTTTTCGAAGCGAGAAATTTCGCTCTCCTCATGACTACAGAATTATAAGCGTTGAACATTCGCGGTGGAAGCAGCTGCGCGGAATTACGCATGGTAGATATGATTGGATAGGCTACTTGGAGCAGTGAGGTTTCAAATATTTCTCGAGTCATGCATGCCTCTTTTTAATTTTCATTTCATATTGACCTAGGCATCCTTTTCGAAAACTTTTTCTGAAGTCTCATATCGATGGCTTACTTCTCCCAATGCACCTCCTATCCATTTTCTCCCTTAAGACTGGTCACGCTTCCCAGCCAAAATTGGATGTATAGTCCATCAGACACAATTTTCGTTGTGTTAATTTTCCTGTGGGTACGTGTAAAGGAAAATGAACCTTAAATGCTTTAAACTGTAGGAGTGCTTAAATTCGCCATGAAAACAACATCCCTACAATACTGTATGGTAAGGTCCATTTTCCTTTACACGTCTGCACAGGAAATTGAACACTACGAAAAAGGTTCTGATGGATTGCATATAAATATGTTTCTGGGAGGCATGACCAATGTTAAGGAATATAATGGGCAGGAGGAACATTGTAACATACGAGGTTTTAGAAGTAAGCCGACGATATATTCTTCTAAGGAATATATAATAAATATTGGCACGTAAGCACAGACTATGGACAAATGCATTGTGAATACCAGCTGAAACATTATGCTGGACTCATTCAACGAAGTAATAGGTACATACTTTTTGCGTAGGGAATGGTTGCAACTATCTGGCCTTAAGAGTGACATAATTCTTTAGTACACTGTGGTGTTTGCAGCAAGGTAAACCTGTCTGCACATTCGAGTTCAGAACTTGTAACATACAAGATGAGTTTCGAAGAGATAGCCTAGATTATACTATTAGTACAGAGTTACGAGACTGTTTGTCGCCTGGATTGGCTGTGTAGTACCAATCGCAGCAAAAATTTGATGTGTTCCGGGGATTGAGAGTTCGAAGCTATTTACGAGATTTTTATTTTTTTAAATATTGCACTCATGAAGGAATTCGTAATTAAGCTTTAACTTCCTTAAGTCTCAAAATGCCCGCTTCTATGGTGTAGTGGTTAGTGTGATTAGCTGCCACCCCCGGAGGCCCGGGTTCGATTCCCGGCTCTGCCACGAAATTTGAAAAGTGGTTCGAGGGCTGGAACGTGGTCCACTCAGCCTCGGGAGATCAACTGAGTAGAAGGGGGATCGATCCCTTCCTCAGCCATCCTGGAAGTGGTTTTCCGTGGTTTCCCAATTCTCCTCCAGGCAAACCCAGAGTCTGAACCTCCAGGACACTGCCCTTGAGGCGGTAGAGGTGGGATCTCTCGCTGAGTCCGAGAGAAAATCCTACCCTGGAGGGAAAACAGATGAAGATAAAGAAGAAGTCTCAAAATGGTGTAGTGGTTAGTGCGATTAGGCGTATAACGGCACCATTTCATTCAATCTCCCCCGTTCAAGATGCTCTAGTGACGTCTAGAAATAACGAAGAAGTTGTTCAAAATGCAACACGTATACGAGCTCACAGGCCATTGGAAATGATCTGAACATCAGTCACATATCTGTACTGCGCGTATTGCACCGCCATACATCCCACCAATACATCAACAACTACACCAGGAACTTCACGGTGATGATTTTTTAAATATGGAATTTTCGCAATGGATATTGCAAAGAGTTGAAGCTGATGCTGATTTCTTAACGGACATTCTCTTTAGTGACGAATCCAGAGTTCACAACAAAGGAACGGTTAATCGTCATAACTTCCATTATTGGAGCGTTAAGAATCCACGCTGGATTTGGGGAGCTCGATTTCAGGTACAATGGGTCGCCAGCGTGTGGTCGGTATAATCAGCAACAAGATAATTGGATCATATTTCTTGGAAGGAAATCTCACGGGATAACGCTATCTTCGGTTTCGTCGTGAATACCTCCCGCTTTTATTGGAGGATGTGCCTCTTATGACACGATTAAGGACGTGGTTCCAGCAGGATGGGGCTCCCCACACTGGTCGTTGGCAGTACTGAACCACTTTCATAGGAAATATCCTGGACAATGTGGGTCGTGTCACATGGCCGCGTAGGTCACCTCACTCTACACCACTGGTTTTTTCCTCTTGGGATATTTAAAGGAAATAATCTATGAACGGAAGCCAGAGAGTACGAATCATTTACGGCTGCCCATCACTGAAGCCTGCAGACATGTTACACCACATATGTTTCAGCAAGCAAGAATGTATCTTCTTCACCGTGCTCACATTTGTGTTAACGAAGCTGTTTGTCATTTTGAATAGTTGCTTCATTAATTGTTCGCCTCTGTGGTGTAGTGGTTAGCGTGATTAGCTGCCACCCCCGGAGGCCCGGGTTCGATTCCCGGCTCTGCCACGAAATTTGAAAAGTGGTATGAGGGCTGGAACGGGGTCCACTCAGCCTCGGGAGGTCAACTGAGTTGAGGTGGGTTCGATTCCCACCTCAGCCATCCTGGAAGTGGTTTTCCGTGGTTTCCCAATTCTCCTCCAGGCGAATGCCGGGATGGTACCTAACAGAAGGCCACGGCCGCTTCCTTCCCTCTTCCTTGCCTATCCCTTCCAATCTTCCCATCCCTCCACAAGGCCCCTGTGCAGCATAGCAGGTGAGGCCGCCTGGGCGAGGTACTGGTCATTCTCCCCCGTTGTATCCCCGACCAAGAGTCTGAAGCTCCAGGACACTGCCCTTGAGGCGGTAGAGGTGGGATCCCTCGCTGCGTCCGAGGGAAAAGCCGACCCTGGAGGGTAAACAGATGATGATGATGATGATGATGCTTCATTAATTGCATCTCTGTCGTTAATAGCTTACTTTACTGTTAAGAGCTACTTACAAACAAACAGAGCAGAGTACCTGCAATATGAGAACTGATCATGATTTAGATTTGTCTTCAACAACGCGACTCACACGAACATTAGCAACAAAATAAAAATAATCGTCCGACATTGCACTCGAACCTCGGACTAAGGAGCACCTGTTTCATTTTCTGCCGTCCAGCACACACTGCTATCGCGAGTTGTCTTTGATCGCTTTTATGTCCGTACTACTTCTAATCATTCAGCCATCCTATTCTCTGTACATGACGTTGCTGTGATACCGAATTTTCGCGATCCTTTACCATCATTCGGTATTTCATCATTAATGCTGATTTCGTTGATATGAATAAACGAATTATAGAAAGCGCAGTAGACCAGACATTGGTGCGAGTAGCCAAGGTTAATACTTTTAGGTTATACTTTAACCTGCGGGTTGCATAAAACTGAGTGAATGGGAGCAGCTGTACCTCGCGGTATATTGCTAATGGGAAAATGAAGATTAAGTTAGGAATAAACTCATTGAACGGAAGTGTATGTAACTTATGTATGTATGTATGTATGTATGTATGTATGTATGTACTGTATGTATATATTTACTTAATAATGTTATTGAGGGAATACATTAGATTTTCTTTTAATTAACTTACTTTTAATGAATTAAGAATGAGTATAATAAAATATAAATCTTGTGTTGTATTTATGGCTGGTAATATCAAGAGACTAGGCGTTAGTTGCTTTGAAGGATATTCTGAAGAACAATAGTCTATAGCCATTTAAGTTTCGTTTATCATATCTGTTGCCATAAAGTATTTATTTCAGAGCAGTGTTGATTGACGTGCTGTGTTAATGACGAAGTCCTCAAGGACATATGTTTTCAGAAATTACATTCATTTATGCAAGATAGTAAATTATATTGCATGATACATTAAGCTGTCTTGTATGTTCTGAAATAATTAATGCTTCGGAAAGTTGTCAGGAAGAAATTTAAGTTAGACTCACAAGGAAACATCGGCAATGAGTTAGTCGCCGATCGCGATGAAACTTGGAAAACACATTGAGGTACACGTAAAAATGATGTCGGCATCAATTTTGGGTGCCAACATTCATTAGAGCGTTAACTACGGGGCCTAAAGATTGCGACATTTCAAATTCCGCGCGATCAGTGATGAATACCTGCTGGACAATGCTAAGCTGGCACACTGCGTACTTGGAGACACGCCTCTGCACCACCTCCCATCCCCGCTCCAATTGGTTCGCCACCGCAGCCGGTAAGCGCGGGGAGAAGGGAAACGTGCGGTGGCGTACCAATTGCAGCATGGAGGGGAGGAGGTGCAGAAGCGTGTCTCCAGGTACGCAGTGTGCCAGCTTAGCATTGGCCAGCAGGTATTCATGCTGATCGCGCGGAATTTGAAATGTCGCAACTTATAGCCCCCGTAGTTAACGCCCTAATGAATGTTGGCACCCAACATTGACGCCGACATCGTTTTACGTGTACCTACATGTGTTTTCTAAGTTTCATCGCGATCGGCGACTTACCCATTGCCAATGTTCCCTTGTCAGAGGAGAATACTTAGACTCTGTGAATAACGGCTAGAGAATCTGAAGTTTATAATACCAATTCTCTAATTGGTACATTTTTAGTGTTGTGTTCCGTTAATAAAAGACGAATCTGTTTCAGGTGTTGCTCGATACAGTATCCCGCAATGCGAGAGTTATCGCGAGGTGGGTGACTCCTGTATGGATTATAACCCACCTTACAACACGACGTTGACTTATCCTGACGGAGAAGTAGTGGTCTACACCAACGTGTTCCGCCATTCATGCCACTGTTCCGCCGGCCTCGCCTGTGACACAAGCACAGCAACATGCTACGATCCCTCCATTGATCCTGACTTCAATTTCCTTCAATAAGTCTCCATATTTCTTTGATAAACAAGAATTATAATTAATTTTCATTAATATATACGCGAGTTGGAAACGTTTATTATTACGTTAGTAGCAGAAAGTGGAAGAGAAGAATGAGTGTGTGTCATAAACTATTTTGTACATATGGTTTTTGTCAGAGTTTAACTGTGTAATTTTATAATTTTATATGGCAAATTATAACGTCCTGTTCTGATGTAGACCCTATTAAAAGAGATAATTTTATTAGTCTATTATTAAATAATTAAGTACATAGATCTCTGATAATTATATATCATAATGTTTCACCTCAGTCCCTAATCTATGGACATAGAGACATGATGAGCGACAGATATAAGTGTATATATTATGCGAATCTAAGCACGGGCCATTGTTTCTAGTTGGCTTCTTTAGGTGATTGCTATGAGTTATTAAAATTAGCGTTGATTGTTAAGCTATAGGTCATGAGCAGAGTATATCAGATAAATTTAGCATCATATTGACTGTATTGTCCACCTCTGTGGTGTAGTGGTTAGTGTGATTAGCTGCCACCGTCGGAGCCTTGGTTCGATTCCCGGCTCTGCCACGAAATTTGAAAAGTGTAACGAGGGCTGGAATGGGGTCCACTCCGCCTCTGGAGGTTAACTGAGTAGAGGGGGTTCGATTCTCTCCTCAGCCATCCTGGAAGAGGTTTTCCGTGGTTTCCCACTTCTTCTCCAGGCAAATGCCGGGAGGTACCTAACTTAAGGCCACGGCCGCTTTCTTCCTCTTCTTGTCTATGCCTTCCAATCTTCCCATCCCCTTACAAGGTCCCTGTTCAGCATAGCAGGTAAGGCCGCCTAGGCGCGGTACTGATCCTCCTTCCCAGTTGTATCCCCCGACGCAATGTTTCACGCTCCAGGACACTGCCCTTGAGGCGGTAGAGGTGGGATCCCTTGCTGAGACCGAAGGAAAAACCGACTCTGGAGGGTAAACAGATTAAGAAAGTTGAACTGTATTATTTTCTCATTTGTATCGTTGACAGGGCCAGTTGTTCAGAATCAGTTAAACTGATGGGATTGGGTCAGCGGGGCAAAAGATAAACATTACAACATTGTGGATTGGCCCATATCGTCGCTCCTATGCCAAAATCACGAATGTGACAATGCTCGTCCTATCCATTATTTCCCTTAAGACTGGTCACGCCTACCAGCCAGATATTGATATGCAGTCCATCAGTGAAAATTTCTTTGTGTTCATTTTCCCATGCGGCTTTGTAAACGAAAAAACTTACTGCACCGTACTACAGGAATATACGTTTGCAAGACATTTACCCGCTCCTAGAGTATGAGGTATTTAAGGTTCATTTTCCCTTACACACGCGCATAGGAAATGAACTCAACGGAATTTGTTCTGATGGACTGCATATCAATATGTGGCTGGGAGGCGTGACCAGTATTAAGGAAAATAATGGATAAAAAGAGCATTATCTCATTCGCGGTTTTGGCATAGAAGCAACGATATGAGAAAAATGAATTCCTGGGGAGCAGAGTGTTAAAAATCTCTCTCTACTTGAGTAAGAGAGGATTTCGTTAACACCGTGACATATAAAGTTAGGGCTGATGAAAGGTTTTGTTAAGGCTTTGGATGAACACGGTAAGGGTTTCGGATACTTGAGGAAAAAATTCCTAAGTTAAAAGAAGGCATATTTATTGGGCCTCAAGTCCGTAAGACCATTCATGATGACAACTTTGTGGAATTGCTAACAGAAAAAGAGAAATGCGCATGGTTAGCTTTCACACAAGTACGCTGTAATTTTCTTGGAAATGTAAAAGCTGATAATCATTTAAAATTAAGGAATATGTAGAAGTGTCTTCAGCGTATCCCTTTCTAGAAAGCCAAGAATAACGGCCGAGAGGATTCGTCATGCTGACCACACGACACCTCGTAATCTGCAGGTCTTCGGGCTGAGCAGCGGTCGCTTGGTAGGCCAAGGCCCTTCAAGTGCTGTAGTGCCATGGGGTTTGGTTTGGTTTTGGTTTTCAGCGTATGGGATGCAATATGTCCTTGAAAATTATTTTTTTACGTCGTGTTTCGACTTTTCGCCACCTAATTTGGGCGCGGTTAGTGACGAATATGGCGAGAAATTTCACTGAGATATTTCTCATAGAGAAACGATATGCAGGAAAATCGGTACAGAACATGTCAGCAGACTACTGTAGGAACCTCAAGGGAGAGGTTTCTGGTGGCAGTTACAAACGGAAGAGTACAAGGAAGAAATGTTGAAAATGTGAGTAAAAAGGTTTTCTTTTAAATTACATTCTTCTTTGAACAGTAAAAAATCGGTCCTCTCTCTCTCTCTCTCTCTCTCTCTCTCTCTCTCTATATATATATATATATATATATATATATATATATATTAGTCATTCTCTTCAGTATTTAAATCTTATTTCATGAGCAAACAAGCAAAATTAATTTCAAAGTTCGATGTATTAGACTATTAAAAATATGAAAATCCAGGCAAAACTATAGGTGATACAGCATTTCGATGGCTTACATCTAAAACCTCGTATGTCACAATGCTCTTCCTAATCATTATATTCCTTAAGAATAATTTTCGTTGTGTACACTTTCCTGTGCAAGTGTGTAAAGGAAAGTAGACTTGAGCATACTGTATTGTAGGGATATTGTTTGAAAGCGAAATTACTCATTCCTACAGTATAATGTATTTAAGGTTCATTTTTCTTTACACACCCCCACAGAAAAATGAACGCAACGAAAATTGGTTTGATGGGCTGCATATCCGCATGTGGCTGGGAGGCGTGACCAGTCTTAAAGAATACGAGGTTTTAGAAGTAAGTCATCAAAATGCTGGTACCAATAACTTACACCACAGTAACAAAGATTACTAGACAGATTTCACAGACGTAATAAGTACACAGAATTGTTGGCCACTATGACTGAAATCCCTAAAATAAAACAATAGGCCTGACAACCGGGACTACTACTACTACTACTACTACTATTACTACTACTGCTATTACTTCTACTTTGCAGGGAAATTCTAGAGAAACGTGTTTGGTTAGAAGCCTGGTTTTTCAGAGTCAACCTATTAACAGTTGGAACGTGAATAACTTTCACTCCAGTGAATGTAAAGACGTGAAAGTTGAAAAAAGTCCTTAATGAGATTTGACTTTTGCTTTAACTTTCATCTCTCAGCTTTGCACTTACATTATAAACTAGCAATTACCCGCGGCTTCGCTCCCGTGGATTTCGTAATTTGATTAAAGTAATCGTTCCTCGGCATTGTACAGTACTAAGACATTATCTAAAATTTCCTAAAGTATAAACACTCACCCAAAATTTGAGTTTCATTTACCCCAGAAATTCTTTGTAAACCATGTTTGTGGTATTACCTTTTTGGGCTAAGACAACCATGCGACATAGAACTGTACATCTGAGAAACAGTCTTCTCTCAAGTCGAAAAAATAAATACATGTTCCTTTATTTTTAAAGGTGATCCCAAATATATATTCCCACATCTGTAACATCTTCATTTTTTTAGATGTAGTTATCCCCATAAAAATAATTCAACCCCTTGATCAGTCCTTCCCCCACCCCCACCCCCATCTAAGTGTACTTTCCGAAAACCAAAATACATGTTTCCTTTTTTTTAATAGGGGATTCCAAAAACGAATTTTCACGCCTGTAACATCTTCAGTTTTTAAGATAAAAGTGTTCTCATAAAAAAATCAACTATCTTTCACTTCTTTTCACCGCCCCCAACCCCGTTAAGTGCCTTCTCCGAAAATAAAAAGGAACATGTTTCTGTATTTTTAAAGGACTTTCCAAACACCAAGTTTCTTGTCTCTAACATGTTAAGTTTTTGATATATATATAATGTAGATATACCGGTACTCATCTTAAAAATTCACCCGCTTTTCCAATTCTTTTCAGCCACTTAACTGGATTTTCCGAAAACAAAAAAAATACGTGCTTCACTTTTTAAAAGGAGATTTCAAATACCAGTTTTCATGTCTGTACGTCTGTAACACCTTCAGTTTTTGAGATACATATACACTCATGAGAATAATTCAACTTCTTCTTCTTCTTCTTCTTCTTCTTCTTCACTTCTTTCCAACCCTCTCCCGCCTTAAGGGGACTTTCGGAAACAAAAAATATGCGTTTCTTTATTTTGAAAGAAATTCAAAATACCAGCTTTCACTTCTGTAACATCATCAGTTTTTGAGATGTAAGTATCCTCATAAAAGTAATTCAAAGTAATTCAACCCTTACACCCTTTCCCCTTCCTACCGGTTAAGTTGATACTCCCTCCCCAAAAGAGCGTGTTTCCTTACTTTTGAAGGAGATTACAAATACCAATTTCCACGTCTTTAACATCTCTAATTTTTGAAATATACAGTAAGTATCCTCATACAAATAATTAAACTAATTTTTCAGTTCATTCACCCCCCGTAAGTGGATTTTCCGAAGACAAAAAGAACACGTGTTTCTTTACTTTGAAGGAAGATTCCAAATACAAATGTTCATGCCTCCAACGTCTTCAGTTTTTGAGATATAAGTATCCGCATAAAAAGAATTCAACGTCTTTTTCACCCCCAGCTCGTTAAGTTGATCCCCCTTTAAAAGTGCGTGTTTCTTTATTTTAAAAGGAGACTAGCTGATGTACCCGTGCTTCGCTACGGGATTCTCAGAAAGACTGACTTGGTGGTTTTCCTAACTTAATCCAACATAGGTCATTACAAAAACGTCAGTAGGAATGTAGCGATTGAAAGCAATGTTATCATATAAAATACTCGATCAAATGAAACACCGCACACTTTCTCACTTTCAACGAACAGTACTACGGTGTCGATCTAAGAGTCCGAAGTTCCAGAGCTGGAATAACCAGGTCGCAGACTGCCGTGAAGACTCCTCTGTCATTATTCCTTTAAACATGCACACTACTCATTCCAATCAGTGCCTCCGAGTAGGGATTGAATAGCTCGAATACTATGATGAACCAGTGTGTTACGAACCAGATATATCAGAAAATGTATGAACCAGAGGAATGGCATGCTACTTCCCGCCAATATACAGGCAGGCTGTTTCAGTCGGTACGACCAGGCGAGTTGGCCGTGTGGTTAGGGGCGCGCAGCTGTGAGATTGATATATATAGATTTATCTATACGACCACTAATGACATAAATACCTTATTTGAGAATTACATTCCAGGCCTTCCCCTAAACTACCATTTCACTCAGCGTGAATAAAATAATTTATAGCCTAGATTGTAGTGGTTCATCACCCGACATTACATGACGATTTTCATTAAATTCTCTTCAGCCGTTTCCTCTTGATGCGTGTACATACATACATACAGACGGACAGACAGAAATTACGGGAAAGTAAAGAAATGCATTTCCTTGTTACTGTAGACATGACAGATACAGAAACACCATTCATTTCAAATTCTGAGCAATGTACAGGCAAAACACTTATTTTATATATAGATTACATTTCAGGCCTTCCCCGAAACTACCATTTTACTCAGTGTGAATTACATTATTGATAGCCTAGATTATACTGACCTATTCCCCGACTTTGCATACCAATTTTCGAGAAGATAGGACCACTAATACAATAAAGTTTTGACAATTAAATTTTAGGCCTTCCCCTAAACTACCATTTTTCTCAGCGTGTATAGCCTATATTGTAGTGACTTATTTCCAATGTTTGTCTACTGATTTTCATTAAGGCACGACCACTAATAACATAAATATTTGAGAATTAAATTTCAGGCCTTCCCCTGAACTATCATTTCACTCAGCGTGATCAAAATAATTTATAGCCTAGATTGTAGCGGTTAATCACCCGACTTTACATTCCGATTTTCATTAAATTCCCTTCAGCCGGTTTCTCGTGATGCGTGTACAGACAGACAGACAGACAGACAGACAGACAGACAGACAGAAATTACGGAAAAGTAAAAAATGCATTTTCTTGCTACTGTGAACATGACCGATACAGAAATACCATTATTTTCAAATTATAAGCAATGTACAGACAAAACTCTTATTTTATATACATGGTGAAGCGAAATTCGCGCACTCAGGCGTCGCAGCGCGACTGCTCACATGCCAGCAATAAAAAAATATCTCTCACAAAAGTTCGTCCTTCGAGTATATCCGGCAGTAAAAGGGCGTTGAAGAGTGGCAATCTGGCAACACTGTAACCACATGTAGGGTAACTACCTCTGTCAGCACGTATTCTTTGCGCTGTACAGTTGGTGCAGTGGTTACCGGATTGGGTTAGCATTCAGGAGGTCGAGGGGTCGATCCTGGGTTGAAGCGTATTATCTTTATTTCATAAATGTAGTCCAGGTGGTATGGTATCTGGCAACTTAATCGTCAACAGCCATTGCAGCGGGTCCTCTAAAAACCCTTTGCACTTACATTCTACGATCCTACAAATGGACGAACAATCGTTTCCCTTGGTCAGCTTTGAAAGACGTCCTTTCCACGTCGTGGGCGTGAATTTATTCGCACAAATTCATATACTAAATGCGAAACCTGTTTTCTTTCTACCGTCCTCCAACGATCTCATAGATTAGTAGCAACTGTTATTCTTGCCTCGTTCAAGTCCATTGTATTTCGTAAGGGCTTACGTTACCAGTAAGCCTAGCAAGGTGTTTGTTGTGTTCAGCGTTACAAAATGTTGTAAATGTAGGATACATGAGACCTAAGGTACGGTGTCTTACTGTATTACGTTATGTAATGTCCGATGGAAATTAGTAAACAAAAAATTGCGCCTCTACCCAGGATCGAACCCTCTACCACCTGCATGCCAACCCAAAACCCTATCCAATGCACCCACTGCTCAGCGCGAATATATGTTGCTGACAGAGGTACTTACCGTACATGTAGTTACAGTGTTGCCAGATTGCCACTATTCAACGTCCTTTCTCTGCCTGATATACTCGCAGGTCGAACTTTTGTGAAAGACATTTGTTATTGCTGGCATGTAGGGAGTCGCACTGCGACGCCCGAGTGCGCGAATTTCGCTTCACTCTGTATATACAGAAGATTACATTTCAGGCCTTCCCCTAAACTACCATTTCACTCAATGTGAATAACATAATTGATAGCCTAGATTATAGCGACCTATTCCCCGACTTTGCATACTAATTTTCGTGTGAAGATACAACCACTAATACAATAAATATTTGACAATTAAATTTTAGGCCTTCCCCTAAACTACCATTATTTTCAGCGTGTATAGCCTATATTGTGGCGACTTTTTCCCATCTTTGTCTACCGATTTTCATTAAGACACGACCACTAATAACATAAATATTTGAGAATTAAATTTCTGGCCTTCCCTAAACTACTATTTCGCTCAGCGCGATTAAAATAATTTATAGCCTAGATAGTAGCGGTTCAACACCCGACTGTACATTCCGATTTTCATTAAATTCTCTTCGGCCGCTTTCTCGTGATGCGTGTACAGACAGACAAACAGACAGACAGACAGACAGACAGACAGACAGAAAGAAAGACAGACAGACAGAAATTACGGAAAAGTAAAAAAGGCATTTTCTTGTTACTGTGAACATGAACGATACAGAAACGCCATTCTTTTCAAATTCCGAGCAATGTACAAACTCGTATTTTATATATAGATTACATTTCAGGCCTTCCCCTAAACTACCATTTCACTCAATGTGAATAACATTATTGATAGCCTAGATTATAGCGACCTATTCCCTGACTTCGCACACCAATTTTCGTGAAGATACGACCAATAATACAATAAATATTTGACAATTAAATTTTAGGCCTTCCCCTAAACTACCATTTTTCTCAGCGTGTATAGCCTATATTGTAGAGACTTATTTCACATGTTTGTCTGCCGATTTTCATTCAGACACGACCACTAAGAACATCAATATTTGAGAATGAAATTTCAGGCTTCCCCTAAACTACCATTTCACTCAGCGTGATTAAAATAATTTATAGCCTAGATTGTAGCGGTTCATCACCCGACTTTACATTCCGATTTTCATTAAATTCTCTTCAGCCGTTTTCTCGTGATGCGTGTACATACATACAGACAGACAGACAGACAGACAGACAGACAGAAATTACGGAAATGTAAAAAATGCATTTTCTTGTTACTGTGAACATGACCGATACAAAAATAACATTCTTTTCAAATTCTGAGCAATGTACAGACAAAACTCTTATTTTATATATATAGATTAAAAATACAAATTATCACGTGTGTAACCTTCAGTTTTTGAGATATAAGTTTCTCCATAAAAAATCAAATTTTTTCACTCACTTTCACCCTCCCCCTTTTAAATGAATTTTCCGAAAACAAAAAATACTTGTTCCTTTATTTATAAAGGTGCTTTCAAATGCCAATTATCACGACTGTAACGTCTTCAGTTTTGAGATACATGTGTCCGCATAAAAAGGAATTAAACTCCTTTTTCGCCGTCCCCGTCACAAGTTGATTTCAGCTCCAAAATGCGTGTTTCTTTATTTTTAAAGGAGATTCCAAATTTTAATTTTTACGTCTGCAACATCTTTAGTTTTTGAGATATACGTATAATCATACAAAAGATTAAACTAATTTTTCAATTAACTCACCCCCTTAAGTGGATTTTCCAAAGACAAAAGATTAGGCCTACGTGTTTCTTTACTTTGAAAGAAAATTCCAAATACAAATTTCCATGTCTCTAACATCTTCACTTTTTGAGATATAAGTATCCTCATGGAAATAATTCACTCCTTTTTCACTCCAGCCCCGCCCGTTAAGTTGGTTTCCCCCACCCAAAAATACGTGTTTCTTTATTTTTAAAGGAGATTCCAAATACCAATTTCCACGCCTGTAACCTTCAGTTTTTAATAAAAGTTTCTACAGAAAAAGGATTCTTTTTTTACTTCCTTTCACACTCCCCACTCAAGTGAATTTTCCAAAAACAAACAGTACCCGTTTCTTTAAAAGAGCTTCCAAATACCAATTATCACGACTGTTAATCTTCAGATTTTGAGATATATATATATCCTCGTAGAAGGAATTCATCTCCTTTTTCTTCCCCACCCCCCACTACCAAGTTGAATCCCCCACCAAATGCGTGTTTCTCTATTTTTAAAGGAGATTCCAAATACCAGTTTTCACGTTTGTAAGATCTTTAGTTTTTTTTGTATATATGTGTTTGTGTATGTTCAGTCTTCAGCCCTAAGGCTGGTTGGATCCTAAACAGCTCTGCCATCAGCTGTCATAGATGGCCAAGGCATCACTGAAGAGGCGTACCAGGGAAATGAGAGTGAGGTAGTTTCCCGTTGCTTTCCTCACCGAGCCAGAAGTTGTTATTACATATGAGTCTGCCAAGCCCACTGAAATGCATGAACCAACCGACCCTATGATTAACATTTTCACACCATTCATAGCAGGGACTGACTGCAGAAGGAATGGCATTACTAGCATCACTCATACCTCAGTCACTTTCATATTGTCAAAGCCAAGGATAAGACAGAGACAGATCAATGGAATTAACAAAATTGCTCTAGCCTATACCAGAAGACATAGTGCACTGTAAACACTAGGTCCTGCCAGCAAAGTCATATATATATACTCATACAAATAATTCAACTAATTTTTCAATTCTTTTACCCCCGCCCCCCGTTAAGGGTTTTTCCGTAAACCAAAGAATACAATTTCCTTATTTTTAAAGGAGATTGCAAATACCATTTTTCATGTCTGCAACATGTTAAGTTTTTGAGATATACTGTAGATACGCTAATTTTAAAAATTCACCCGGTTTGTCACTCCTGTTCACAAATATTCATCGGATTATAAAAAACACAAAAACGTGCTTTTTATTTTCAAAGAAGATTCCAAATTTCAATTTTTATGTCTGTAACATCTTCAGTTTTTGAGATATAAGTCTCCAAATAAAAAGTGTTCAACCGCTTTTTCCCCGTTTTCACACACCTTAATGGGATTTTCCGAGAACATAAAAATACGTGTTTCTTTATTTTTAAAGGAGATTCCAAATACAAATTTTTACGTCTGTAAACCTTTAAGTTTTTGAGATATAGATATCCTCATTTCAAAAATTCACCCCCTTTTCACCCCCTTAGCGACGGAATATCTAAAAATCCTTCCTTAGCCAGCACGTACATATTAATGTGAATGTATCCCCAAAATGTCATTTCTTTATGTCCAGTAGTTTTGGCTCGTCGATGATGAATCAGTCAGTCAGTCAGGACAAGTTATTTTATACAAGACTAGCAATTACCCGCGGCTTCGCTCGCGTGCATTTCGTAATTTGATCAAAGTAATCGTTCCTCGGCATTGAACTAAGAACATTATCTAAAAATTCCTAAAGTAGAGAAACTCACCCAAAATTTGAATTTAATTTACCCCAGAAATTCTTTTTAAACCATGTTTGTTGTATAACTTATTGGGGCTAAGACGACCATGTGACATAGAACTGTACATGTGGGAAACAGTCTTCTTTCAATTCGAAAAAATGAATACATGTTTCTTTATTTTTATTTTTTTTAAGAAGATTCCAAATACCTATTCCCACATCTGCAACATCTCCAGTTTTTAGAGATATACACTGACTGACAGAGCAAATGCAACACCAAGAAGGAGTGGTTCGAAAGGGATGAAAGTTGGGGAAAAAACAGAGACGGCACGGACGAATAATTGATGTTTATTTCAAACCGATATGCAGGTTACACAATGCGCACGGCATCGACTCAGTAGGATGTAGGACCACCGCGAGCGGCGATGCACGCAGAAACACGTCGAGGTACAGAGTCAATAAGAGTGCGGATGGTGTCCTGAGGGATGGTTCTCCATTCTCTGTCAACCATTTGCCACAGTTGGTCGTCCGTACGAGGCTGGGGCAGAGTTTGCAAACGGCGTCCAATGAGATCCCACACGTGTTCGATTGGTGAGAGATCCGGAGAGTACGCTGGCCACGGAAGCATCTGTACACCTCGTAGAGCCTGTTGGGAGATGCGAGCAGTGTGTGGGCGGGCATTATCCTGCTGAAGCAGAGCATTGGGCAGCCCCTGAAGGTACGGGAGTGCCACCGGCCGCAGCACATGCTGCACGTAGCGGTGGGCATTTAACGTGCCTTGAATACGCACTAGAGGTGACGTGGAATCATACGCAATAGCGCCCCAAACCATGATGCCGCGTTGTCTAGCGGTAGGGCGCTCCACAGTTACTGCCGGATTTGACCTTTCTCCACGCCGACGCCACACTCGTCTGCGGTGACTATCACTGACAGAACAGAAGCGTGACTCATCGGAGAACACGACGTTCCGCCATTCCCTCATCCAATTCGCTCTAGCCCGGCACCATGCCAGGCGTGCACGTCTATGCTGTGGAGTCAATGGTAGTCTTCTGAGCGGACGCCGGGAGTGCAGGCCTCCTTCAACCAATCGACGGGAAATTGTTCTGGTCGATATTGGAACAGCCAGGGTGTCTTGCACATGCTGAAGAATGGCGGTTGACGTGGCGTGCGGGGCTGCCACCGCTTGGCGGCGGATGCGCCGATCCTCGCGTGCTGACGTCACTCGGGCTGCGCCTGGACCCCTCGCACGTGCCACATGTCCCTGCGCCTACCATCTTCGCCACAGGCGCTGCACCGTGGACACATCCCTATGGGTATCGGCTGCGATTTGACGAAGCGACCAACCTGCCCTTCTCAGCCCGATCACCATACCCCTCGTAAAGTCGTCTGTCTGCTGGAAATGCCTCCGTTGACGGCGGCCTGGCATTCTTAGCTATACACGTGTCCTGTGGCACACGACAACACGTTCTACAATGACTGTCGGCTGAGAAATCACGGTAAGAAGTGGGCCATTCGCCAACGCCGTGTCCCATTTATCGTTCGCTACGTGCGCAGCACAGCGGCGCATTTCACATCATGAGCATACCTCAGTGACGTCAGTCTACCCTGCAATTGGCATAAAGTTCTGACCACTCCTTCTTGGTGTTGCATTTGCTCTGTCAGTCAGTGTACATAAGTATCCCCATAAATAGAATTCAACCCTTTCATCAGTGCTTCCCCCAATCCCACCCCATCTAAATGTATTTTCCGAAAACAAAAGTACATGTTTCTTTATTTTTAAAGAAGATTCCAAATACCAATTTTCACACCTGTTACATCTTCAATTTTTAATATATAAGAATCCTCATAAAAAATAATTCAACTACTTTTCAGTTCTTTTCACCCCCCGGTTACTTGTCCTCTCCGAAAACAAAAATGTACATGTTCCTGTATTTTTAAACGACTTTCCAAATACCAAGTTTCATGTCTCTAACATGTTAAAGTTTTTGACTCTTAATGTAGATATACCGGTACTCATTTTAAAAATTCACCTGTTTTTCGGATTCTTTTCAGCCCCTTATCTGGATTTTTCGAAAAAAGCACGAGTTTCATTATTTTTAAAGGAGATTCCAAATAGCAGTTTTCATGTCTGTACGTCTGTAACACCTTCAGTTTTTGAGATAAATGTATCCTCATAAGAAAAACTCAACTTCTTCTTGACTTCTTTCCACGCCTCTCCCGCCTTAAGTGGACTTTCCTAAAAAAAATACGTGTTTCTTTATTTTGAAGGAAATTCAAAATACCACCTTTCGCGTCTGTAACAGCTTCAATATTTAAGATAAAGTATCCTCATAAACATAATTCAGCTCCGTATTTACTTATTTTCAACCCCACACCCCATACAGGTACGTCGATTTTCCGAAAAAAACAAATGCGGGTTTCATTATTTTTAGAGGAGATTCCAAATACTAATTTTCACGTCTGTAACATTTTCAGTTTTTGAGATATAAGTATCCTCATAAAAGTAATTCAACTCCCTTTCCTACCGGTTAAGTTGATTCCCCCTGCCCAAAAGTGCGTGTTTATTTTAAAAGGAGTTTTCAAATACCACGTCTTCAACATCCTCAGTTTTTGAGATATAAGTATCCTCATACAAAGAATTCAACTAATTTTTCAATTCATTCACCCCCCCCCCCCGTTCCCCACGGAAGTCAAAAGAACATGACTTTCTTTACTTTGAAAGAACATTCCAAATACAATTTATATTTAAATGGGATTCCAAATACAAATTTTCACGTGTGTAACCTTAAATTTTTGAGATCTAAGTTTCTCCATAAAAGGAATTAAAATTTTTCACTTCCTTTCACCCTCCCCCCTTAAGTGAATTTTCCGAAAACCAAAAATACTTGTTTTTTAATATATAAAGGAGCTTCCAAATGCCAATTATCACGACTGTACAATCTTCAGCTTTGAGATACCGTTATATGTATCCTCATAAAAAGGAATTAAACTCCTTTTTCACCGCCTCCGCCCCCAAGCTGGTTTCCCCAACAAATGCATATTTCTTTATTTTTAAAGGAGATTCAAAATGCTAATCTTCACGCCTGTAACATCTTTAATTTTCAGATATAAGTATCCTCATACAAGGAATTTAAATAATTTTTCAATTAATTCACCCCCCTTTAAGTGGATTTTCCAAAGTCAAAAGATTACGTGTTTCTTTACATTGAAAGAAAATTCCAAATACAAATTTTCATGTCTGTAATATCTTCAGTTTTTGAGATATAAGTGTTCTCATGAAAATAAATCAACTCCTTTTTCACTCCACCTCCGCCCGTTAAGTTGGTTTCCCCCACCCAAAGAATGCGTGTTTCTTTATTTTTGGAGGAGATTCCAAATACATATTTCCACATCCGCAGCCTTCAGTTTTGAGATATAAGTTTCTCCAAAGAAATATTTTTTATGTCCTTTCACACTCCCCACTCAGGTGAATTTTTTATAAACAAACCGTTTCAGTTTCTTTAAGAGAGCTTCCAAATACCAATTATCACGACTGTAACATCTTCAGTTTTGAGATATATGCAACCTCGTAAAAGGAATTCATCTCCGTTTTCGTCCCCCTTACCAAGTTCATCCAAATGCGTGTTTGTTGACTTTTAAAGGAGATACCATATACCAGTTTTCACGTTTGTAACCGTCTTAGATTTTTTGGTGTATATGCATACATTCTCATAGAAATAATTCAACTAATATTTCAATTCTTTCACCCCCGAAACCCCGTTAATGGTTTTTTTTCCGAAAACCAAAGAATACGTGTTTCCTTATTGTTAAAGGAGATTCCAAATACCAATTTTCACGTCTGCAACATGTTAAGTTTTTGAGATATACTTTAGATAGGCTAATTTTCAAAATTCACCCTCTTTTTCAGTTCCCCTTAAGTGGATTTTCTGAAAAAAGTATTTGTTTCATTATTTTTACAGGAAATTCCAAATACCAGTTTTCAAATCTGTTATATGTTACGTGTCTGAGATAATTTGCGAATATCATCTTTTTTAAATTTCACCCCGTTTGTCACTCCTGTTCACGCCCTATTCATCTGATTATCCAAAAACACAAAAATACGTGTGTCTTTATTTTCAAAAGAGATTCCAAATACCAATTTTCAGGTCTGTAATATCTTCAGTTTCTGAGATATATGTATTCTCATTAAAGGCATTCAACAGCTTTTTCACCCTTTTTCTCCCCTCCTATTGGTATTTTCTGAAAACAAAAGAATACCTGTTTCTTTATTTTTAAAGAAGATTCCAAATACCAATGTTTACGTCTGTAAACCTTTAAGTTTTTGAGATATAGATATCCTAATTTTAGTAATTCACCCCCCTTTCCACCCCCTTAGCGACGGAATATCCAAAAATCCTCCCTTAGTGAGCACCTACATCCTAATATAAATGTATCCCCAGAATTTCATTTCTTTATGTCCAGTAGTTTTGGCTCGGCGATGATGAATCAGTCAGTCAGTCAGGACATGTTATTTTATATATGTATATTATGTGTGGATTTTATTCGATCACCTGATAAATGTGTCACATTCTCAGAATGTGGGAAAAAATGTAATCTAAAAACCACCAAAATATCCCTCAAGGATGTGGAAATCAGACACCCTGTAGTATTGCTACTTTAATTGGCTGTGACAACCCACGTAAAAAATGTATTTTTCACTATTGTGTTTTGAACGAAGGTGGTGATATCACCGTCATGATATGTTCTTTGTAGACGTTATTGCTAAGAGCAGATAAAGCTCGTAAGTAAGTCATAAGTAAAACAAGACACCTATGCCTGACCCAACAACGAGGAAGATCGAGTATCAAGTGGTATCAGAAAACGTAGAAAAAAATTCGACGCAGTACTGACTAATCATAAAAGAATGTACCTAATGGAAGTCTATCAGACACGTGGCCATGATTCACGAGATTCGTAGAAAACTCACTTTGCAGAAGAACGATAGCACAATTCCCTCTCTATTCACCACTTCCTCACTTGCCCCCAAAAACCCTGTAGTCAAGAAGCTCAGGGACGAGGTCCTAATTGCTTTAGCCTGCTTCTAGGTGTGTGTTATACTGAGAAATCGCCAAATATGAGATATCGCCGCTTCTATGCCAAACCCGCGGGTAAATATGTCATGCAAACATATATTCCTACAGTACGGTACAATAAGATTAATTTTCCTTTACACATTCTTATATGAAAATGAACTCAACGAAATTTTCTGATGGACTGCATATCAATATGTGGCTGGAAGGCGTGACCAATCATAAGGGAAATAATGGATAGGAGAGCATTGTCACATTGGAGGTTTTGGCACAGGAGTGACGAAATTTTCCAAATTTTCGAAGAATAAGTGTGTGATTTGAAAAACGAAGAACATAGAGATGTAGGCAGTTAGAAGACTGGGTAGCAAATCCACCCCAGTCTCACTAGAAAGAGGCCAAATAATAATAATAATAATAATAATAATAATAATAATAATAATAATAATAATAATAATAATAATAATAGCCTGTTTCTAGTCATGGGACCGGGTAAGGAATGGAATGAATGAAGCCCCTATCTAGCGGCGAGAATAGGAATAGTGCCAGCTGCCGTAGCCTGCGCACTCCTCTGGGAGAATGATTAATGACTGACAAATGAAATGAACAGGGGAAACCGGAGTACCCGGAGAAAATTCTCTCCCGCCTTTGCTTTGTTCAACACAAATCTCGCATGGAATGACCGGGATTTGAACCACGGGACCCAACGGTGATTGGCCGGCGCGCTGCCGCCTGAGCCATGGAGGCTTCAGAAAGAGGCCAAATGTGTCAAGAAATTCCTGATGATGACCCAGCAAACGAAGGCGAATTTGTAAAGGGCAGAAAACAGTCCACGCAGTGCCCATGTCGTACGATGTAAGCAAGTAAAAGACCTCTGGTGACACAGCAGGCGTATGTCTGACAAAATGAACTCTTATCAACAGGTCACCCGATAGTCTTTCGGTTTCTCTGTCACCTCAGAGAGTAAAACGCGGCGTCGAAACTGACATGCAGGTAGCCTAAATTACGTCAACTCAATGAATACGGTAGTTGAGGTCATCCGATTATTCTTCTTCTTTCGAATGGGCCACCAGAGGACCACGTGCCAATTTCAATTCCTTCTTCTTTGTTCTTTCCTTTTCTTCCAGTACGCTTTCATCTGTTCACTATGTTTTTTCTTTCTGTCTTCAGACCACTTTGAACCAGTCTTTTTTAATTTCCTACCTTGGAATCCTTCTATTTTCAATTTTTCCCGAAAGCCTTCTCTATTATTTATTTCTTCTGTTGTTATATTGTTTTTTTCTAAATCCTTTCTTACTTCATTGACCCAGCTTGTCGTTGATTTCTTACTCCACAAATATCTGAAAATCTTACTGGTTAATCTACTATCTTGCATTCGATATAAATGTCCAAAAAACATGTCTCCTTTTCCTCATTACATCTGATATATTTTCTATTTTTTGATATATTTCAGCATTACTTCGTAATTTCCAACCTTCTGCTGTGTTTTGTGGGCCTAATATTTTCCTCATGATTCGCCTTTCTAGTATTTCTAGTTTATCTAAATTATAGTTTAATGCCAGACACTCGCTTGCATATAGGCATTCTGGCTTCACTACTGTGTTGTAATGCCTTATTTTTGCATTTTTGGGTAGGCATCTTTTATTGTAGATATCTTTGGTGACACCATAAGCTCTCTCCATTTTATGTACCCTCTCCTCTACTGCAGATTTTTCTAAACCATTTTCTTGGATTATTTCCCCTAGATATTTGAATTTTTTTACCCTCTCTATTTGGCCAATATCTGTTTTCAGAAATTTTGGTGCATCTCAAATATTTGTTAAAAAATTTGTTTTTTCTGCAAAATTCTTAAGCCAGTTCTGCTGGCGATTCTTTCCAAGACATTTACTTGGGTTACAGCAGATGTCACATTTTCAGAAAGTATTGCAAAGTCATCTGTAAATGCAAGACAATTTATTTCAATCCTTTTGTTTCCTCTTCCTAACCTTATCGGTGAAATGTTGAGTTCAATAAGTTTTTCGTTCCAAATTATCACTATTTTCTCTAGGACACAATTAAAAAGAATTGGGGATAGTCCGTCGCCTTGTCGTACACCAGTTTTTATTTTGAAAGGCTGTGATATCTCTCCCAGAAATTTCACTTTAGAGACTGTGTCTGTAAGTGTTTCACGGATTAGATTTGCCAGTTTAGACTTTATGCCAAATTCTCGAATTATTTTATATATAGTTTCTCTGTCAACAGAATCAAAAGCCTTTTTGAAATCTACAAACATGACTACAATGTCCTTTGAATTAAGTAACCTGTGGCGAATTATTGACTTAAGATTAAGTATTTGTTCTGAGCATGATCTTCCTTTCCTGAAACCACCTTGATATTCACCTAAATGATTGTCTAGTGTTGTTTCTACTCTGTTTAATAAAATCTTGGAAAATATTTTATATGCCACTGCTAATAAAGATATTCCTCTGTAGTTATTAACGTCCTGTTTATTACCTTTTTTGTGGAGTGGATGTATCAAGGCTACTTTCCATTCCTCAGGAATTTTTTCTGTTTTCCAGATTTCTTCAAAGAGTAATTGTAGCTCATTTGCTATATTTGGCAAGGACCACTTCAAAAGTTCCGCTGTAATAGAATCTTCTCCGCTAGCTTTGTTGTTTTTGAGGGTTTTAATTACTTCTTCAATTTCTTTTATAGTTGGTGGTATGTCTTCTTCCAAATTTTCATCAGTATCTTGAAATTCTAATTTATGACTTGGTTCAGGACAGTTCAAAAGTTGATCAAAATATCTTGCTAATATCTCACAATTTTCAGTATTGCTTAGTCCAATTCTGCCGTTTTCATCCTTGAAACTAACATTTGTAGTTTGGTACCCCTTTAATTCATTCTTAAAAGTCGGATAAAAGTCACGGGTGTTATTTTTATAAAGTTTTTGTCCATTTCTATAAGTTTCTCCTTTTGAAAGGCTCGTTTAGTACTTCTGATTATCCTTGCTGTTTCCTTCCTTTGTTGTTCAAACTGATCAAAATCTTCAATTTTCTTTGAGAATTTCCATTTTTTCCATGTTTTAGCCCTCTCTGCTAAAGCTTCTTCACATATTTCATTCCACCATATTTTCCTTTTATTTTTTATTGGCCCAAATGTTTTCTGTGCTGCATAATTAATTGCTTTGGATATTTCTTGCCAGTTGCCTTGTTTAGCCACTTTAATTTCGTCTTGGTAGTTTTTAATTGATTCTTTTGTTATAGTAAGTCTGTCTACATTATATTTTATTAACCTCTGTGGCTTTCTTTGTTCTTTATTAGGTAGGAGTTTAGCTTTAATTTTAGAGAGATAATGGTCGGAATAAAATTCACCATTCCTTACTACTTTCACATTCATAATTTCTTTTGTACTTTTTTTTGAAACAGCCACATGATCTAACTGAAACTCTCCTAACATTGGGTTTGGAGATATCCATGTTTTAGCTTTTCTGGGGAGTTTTCTAAAGAAGATTGACATTAGTTTCAGGTGATAGCTTTGACACAAACTGATTAGCCTAATACCATTTGTATTTGTTCTTCTGTGGGCTGGGTAATGTCCTACTACATTTCTAAATTTCTTTTCTCTACCTATTTGTGCATTGAAGTCACCTAATAGTAATATGGTGTTCATTTTCGGAATTGTGAATATTTCATTTTCCAAACGAACCCAGAATTCCTCTGTTTTTTGAGGGTTTTTCCTATTGTCTTCATTTATTGGTGCATGGCAATTAACAAGTGTGTACGTTTTGTTTTTGCATTTAATTGATAGGAGAGATATTCTTTCTGAGTTGGATTTAAATTCTGTTACATTTCCTATTATACTTTTATGAATGTAGAAAGCTGTACCAAGTAGTGGCATCCCCTTCATAATTTTGATTGCTGGTTTGCCTTTAAAGATCCTGTAGTTGCAAGTGTCTATTACATTTTCATCTAGGAATCTAGTTTCTTGAACTGCCAAAATTTGAATTTTGTTTTTCTCTAGAAGTATTTCTAGTTCTTTTTGTTTACCAGTCTTGAGTAGAGAATTTACATTTAAAGTGCCAAAAAAGAATTTCTTTTTGAATTTTATTTTAGAAGGATTCCAAGGTTGCTCCGACTCAACCTTCTGATTGCAGTTGTCGGGACTCCCCAGAACCTTTAGTCTCAATGCATTGCGTGACGCAATGGTGGATTTCTCTTTCGAGTTACCACCTGGGGTAGTGCCTTCATTCAGCGGACTTTCCATACTGCAATTGAAATTGTATAAAATACAATTATTATTATTATTATTATTATTATTATTATTATTATTATTATTATTATTATTATTATTATTATTTGAAGCCTCCGTTGCTCAGACGGCAGCGCGTCGGCCTTCCAACGCTTAATACCGTGGTTCGAATCCGGGTCACTCCATGTGAGATTTGTACTGAACAAAGCGGAGGCGGGACAGGTTTTTCTCCGGGTACTCCGGTTTTCCCTTCATCTTTCATTCCAGAAACACTCTTCATTATTATTTCATAGCATCTATCAGTCATTCATAAATCACTTTGGAAGTGAGTAGTATAATTGGACAGTTCTGCGGCACCTCCGCCGCCGCACGCCTCCGCCCGCCTCCTCCTCCGCCGCCGCCTCCGCCTCCGCCGCCGACGCCCGCGGGAAATTTGAATTTTGGCGGGAAATTTGAATTTTGGCGCGAGATTTGAATTTGTAAACAAAGCCACGTGCTTTTTGACAGCTGTCATCGACAACAACGCAACGCTAAAATCACTGCTGCCATCTTGACGGGCCTAAACCTCACTAGTGCCAACTTAACCTAACTAGCATGAGGTAAACAAAGCCACGTGTTTTTTGACAGCCACGTGCTTTTTGACAGACAACAACGCATCGCTAACCTCAGTACTGCCATCTTGACGGGCCTAACCTTAGTGGTACCAACTTAACCTCACTAGCATGAGGTAAACAAAGCCACGTGCTTTTTGACAGCCACGTGCTTTTCGACAGATTTGTAAACAAAGCCACGTGCTTTTTGACAGACAACAACGCATCGCTAACCTCAGTACTGCCATCTTGACGGGCCTAAACCGCAGTAGTACCAACTTAACCTAACTAGCGCGAGATAAACAAAGCCACGTGCTTTTTGACAGCCACATGCTTTTTTGACAGCTGTCATCCGCCATCTTTAAACTACAGAGCACCGTGCTGCCTTCTTTCGTCACCTGTCATCGGCAGTTCTGCCATCTTGACGGGCCTAAACCTTAGTGCTACCAACTTAACCTCACTAGCTCGAGATAAACAAATCCACGTGCTTTTTGACAGCCACGTGCTTTTTTGATAGCTGTCATCCGCCATCTTTAATCTATTGAGCACAGTGCTGCCCTCTTTAGCTACTTACCTTTGAAATGTGGTGGCGGATAATTTGAAAAATGCTTTTCGACAAGCAGCCATCTTTAATCCAGAGAGAACAGTGCTGCCCTCTATGTGGTGGCGGCAAATTGAAAAATTCCACGTGCTCTTGTTTGAAAACAAACTCACGTGCTTTTTTGACAGCTGTCATCTGCCATCTTTAATCTATAGAGCACAGTGCTGCCCTCTTTAGTTTGAAATGTGGTGGTGGTAAATTCCACGTGCTCTTGTTTGGAAACAAAGCCATGTGCTTTTTTGACAGCTGTCATCCGCCATCTTTAATCAACAGAGCACTGTGCTACTATCATGCGGGCAATTTCATCACCTGTCATCCGCCATCTTTAATCCACAGAACACCATGCTGCCCTCTTTGTGGCTACTACCTTAAGCACGTAGTAGCGGGCAATTTGAAAAGTTCTGTTAGCTATCATCCGCCATCTTTAATCAAGAGAGCACTGTGCTGCCATCTTTAGCTAGATACCTTTGAAATGTGGTGGCGGCAAATTGAAAAATTCCACGTGCTCTTGTTTGGAAACAAACTCACGTGCTTTTTCGACAGCTACCATCCGCCATCTTTAATCAACAGAGCATAGTGCTACCCTCTTTAGTTTGAAATGTGATGGCGGCAAATTCCACGTGCTCTTGTTTGGTAAACATAGCCATGTGCTTTTTTGACAGCTGTCATCCGCCATCTTTAATACAGAGAGCACCGTGCTGCCCTCTTTAGATGTAAATTCGTCACCTGTCATCCGCAGTGCTGCCATCTTTAGCTAGATACCTTTGAAAAGTGGTGGCGGATAATTTAAAAAGAAAAATTCTACAGCAGCCCTCTCTCGACGCTAATTGCATAAGATGGCGGCTATACATGACTCCTTAAGGGTGCTTACGCAAGATGGCTGCTATACACAGGTTCTTATGAGACGCCCTTGGGATGCTTGCGCAAGATGGCAGTTATACATGGCTCCTTATGAGATGCCCTAGGGATGCTTGCGCAAGATAGCGGCTGCTCTTATGGGACGGCTTAAGGGTCCTTGCACAAGATAGCTTGAGACGCCCTAAGGATGCTTGCGCAAGATGGCGGACACAAGATGGCGGCTATACACAACTCCTTATGAGACGCTTTAAGGGTGCTTGCGCAAGATGGTTGCTACTCTTAGCTTAGAGGCTAACGTGTCGTGATAGTTCGATTCATTAAATTTAGGGCTTAAATGCAAAATGTTAAATATATCGAAAACGGTGCACCGTAGAGCAAAACGGACAAAATTTTTCTGCCTAATACCTAGGTTCGCAGTATGAGGAACAAGAAAATCATAGTCTAATGATGGGATCAACGGTTCGGTTCCTACTTAGGCCCTTTGGCATTTGCTCTGTTTTAGCTTGTATTGAAGCGAGTCTTCGTAACATGATCAGGTCTAGCTATGGTAGAGAGTATAACGTACCGTGCAGGTTCGATTCATTAAATTTGGAGGCTTAAATGCAAAATGTTAAATATCTCGAAAACGATGCATCGTAGAGCAAAACGGACAAAATTTTTCCGCCTAATACGTAGGTTCGTAGTATCAGGAACAAGAAAAAACATAGTCTAATGATGAGATCAACGGTTCGATTCCTACTTAAGCCCTTTGCCATTCGCAGCTATCTATTTCTACAAGATGGTGGCTGCTCTTATGAGAAACAAGATGCCTTGAGACGTCCTAGGGATGCTTACGCAAGATGACAGACACAAAATGGTGACTATACATAGCTCCTTATGAGACGGCCTAGGGGTGCTCGCACAAGATGGCGGCTACTCTTATGAAGAAAGCTAGCTTAGAGGCTACTGCGCAAGATAACAGCTGCTGTTATGCATGTGGTGGAGGGCAATTTGAAATTCTATGTGCTTAATCAACAGAGCACCCTGCTGCCCTCTTTAGCTGAAATGTGGTGGTGGATAATTTGAAAAATTCTTTTGACAGCTATCATCTTTAAACAAAGGCGACTCTACATAGGCTGTTAAGGCCTTATCATTCTCCTCCTCCTCCTCCTCCTCCTCCTCCTCCTCCCCCTCCTCCTCCTCCTTCTCTACCTCCTCCTCCGCCTCTTATGTCAAGGCATAGCTTTATATCGAACAAGTTTAAACCTGCATCGCGAAGGCAAGCGTGTGCAGCGATAACATTATTGTGCATGTTTAGACTTTCGAAACATAAGAAGAGTAGAATCAAACGCTGTACTCGATACGACATGTGATCAGAACATTGATTGATGCGTTCAGAAAACAAAATAAGTGATCAAGACTAGAATCGAACAATGTACTCAATACATCATGTGTTTAGAATATGTCAGGGGATACGCTTGTTCTAAGAAGATCAGATTGAAACATAACAAGACTAGAATAGAACACTGTAATCGATGTTGTTAACTTCAACATGTGATCAGAACATTGACTGATGTGTTCAGAACACAAAATAAGTGATCATGACTAGAATCGAACACTGTACTCGATACAACATGTGATCAGAACATTGATCGATATGTTCAGAACACGAAATAAGTGATCAAGACTAGAATCGAACACTGTACTCAATACAACGTGTGTTTAGAACATGTTAGGGGGTACCCTTGTTCTAAGAAGATCAGAATGAAACATAACAAGACTAGAATCGAACACTGTAATCGATGTTGTTAACCTCAACATATGATCAGAACATTGTTTGATGTGTTCAGAGCAAAAGTACAATTTTGATGATTTGCGCAGCTAACTCGCTCGGTAAACGATATAGCCAAAGTATATCTTCAAATTATTTACCTTCCATCATTCGTCTTGTGTGTAAAAATCAGTCGAACAAGTTATCGCATAAACATGGCTGAAAAAAAATCGTGATAGGGTATGGAACCCAGGGGTTACATCTTATCAGAAGGGCAAAAAGGATGAAAGGACTCTTCCTCCTCCTTACCGCACATTCCTTGGCTAAAGGGCTAATGGGCTAAAGGGCTAATGGGCTAAAGGGCTACAGGGCTAATGGGCTAAAGGGCTAAAGGTGCAACAACCTCATCGATCGCTATCAGCAAGAACGCTTGTACTTTGTTAAGTGTAGAAAATTAATCTTTATTGGTAAATGGTTTTATGTTCAGAACAAGGAATGGAACCTAGGGGTTACGTCTTACCTAATAAAATCCCCGAGGTGCGATGAGTTACGTTTTTCGAACTAGTGTTTGGAACACTGAACTTTTCAAGATGGCAAGAGTGAGGTTAGCAATGTTCTGTTGTTGGATTTTAAATTCCACGCTACAACATGCATAAGGTGGCAGCCCTTGAGGTTTACTCCCGTAAAGATGGCAAGAGTGAGGTTAGCAATGTTCCGTTGTTGGATTTTTAAAATTCCCCGCTATAACATGCAAAAGGTGGCAGCCTTGAGGTTTACCGCCGTAAAGATGGCAGCAGTGAGGTTAGCGACGCTCCATTGTCCTTCAAAGTGAGGTTAGGGTTCGTCAAGAAGACAGCTGTCAAAAAAGCACGTGGCTATGTTTACCAAACAAGAGCACGTGATCGTGACGTCACGGTCACGTAATCAATCCTTAGCTCGACGTCGCTAAGAGCAGCATTAGGATTAGCTATTCTTAAAAGTCTTGGGAACAGAGCAGCAGTATGAATTGCTATGTTTTAAAGCGTGTACACATTACCTATCGACTTTGCATGTATCGACTCTCGTACTAAACTTCTGCAGGTAGATTGTGCTGCTATCTTAGCATAACTTATACGCATGAACTTAAAGTACAGAGAATAGCTATGTCTCAAAGCGTGTACACATTACTTATTGATTTTGCATTCAACAAATATCGTACTAAACTTCTTCCTCTAGATTGTACTGCTATCTTAGCATATCTTATACACATGAACTTAAAAGTAGAAAGAATAGCCATGTTTCAAAGCGTGTACACATTACTTATTGATTTTGCATGCATCAAATATCGTACTAAACGCCTTCCGCTAGATTGTGCTGCTATCTTAACACAACCTATACGCATGACCTTAAAGTAAAAAGGTGTGTACACATCACCTATCGATTTTGCATGCATCGAATCTCGTACTGAACTTCGTCCGCTAGATTGTGCTGGTATCTTAGCATAACTTATACACATGAACTTAAAAGTACAAAGAATAGCCATGTTTCAAAGCGTGTACACATCAACTATCGAATTTGCATGTATTGACTCTCATACTAAACTCCTTCCGCTAGATCGTGCTGCTATCTTAGCATAACCAATACGCATGACCTTAAAGTAAAAAGAATAGCCATGTTTCAAAGTGTGTACACATTACCTATCGACTTTGCATGCAACAAATATTGTACTAAACTTCTTCCGCTAGGTTGTGCTGCTATCTTAGCATAATCTGTACGCATGAACTTAAAGTACAAAGAATAGCCATGTTTCAAAGCGTGTACACATTACTTATTGATTTTGCATGCATCAAATCTCGTACTAAATTTATTCCGCTAGATTGTGCTGCTATCTTAGCATAACCTATACCAATGAACTTAAAGTACAATGATTAGTCATGTTTCAAAGCGTGTACACATCAACTATCGAATTTGCATGTATTGACTCTCGTACTAAACTCCTTCCGCTAGATCGTGCTGCTATCTTAGCATAACCAATACGCATGACCTTAAAGTAAAAGAATAGCCATGTTTCAAAGTGTGTACACATTACCTATCGATTTTACAAGCATCGACTCTCGTACTAAACTTCTTCCGCTAGATTGTGCTGGTATCTTAGCATAACCTATACGTATGGCCTTAAGGTACAAAGAATAGCCATGTTTCAAAGCGTGTACACATTACCTATCGATTTTGCATGCATTGACTCTCGTACTAAACTTCTTCCGCTAGATTGTGCTGGCATCTTAGCATAACGTATACACATGAACTTAAAAGTACAAAGAATAACCATGTTTCAAAGCATGTACACATTACCTATGGATTTTGCATGCATTGACTCTCGTACTAATCTCCTCCCGCTAGTTTGTGCTGCTATCCTAGCATAACCTATACGCATGACCTTAAAGTAAAAAGAATAGCCATGTTTCAAAGTGTGTACACATCACCTATCGATTTGCATGCAACAAATATCGTACTAAACTTCTTCCGCTAGATTGTGCTGCTATCTTAGCATAACTAAGATGCATGAACTGAAAGTACGAAGAATAACCATGTTTTAAAGCGTGTACTCATTACTTATCGATTTTACATACATCGACTCTCGTACTAAACTTCTTGCGCTAGATTGTGCCGCTATCTTAGCATAACCTGTACGCATGAACTTAAAGTACAAAGAATAGCCTTGTTTCGAAGCGTTTACACATTACCTAATGATTTTGCACGAAACGACTATCATACTAAACTTTTCCCACTAGATTGTGCTAAAATCATGTAAGTGTGCTGCTATCTTAGCATAACCTATCGATTTTACATGCATCTACTATCGTACTAGACTTCTTCCGCTAGAGCATGTAGCAATCGCTTTTGTGTATCCCTAACCCATGTGCACGAACTTAAAGCATAAAGATGAGCTATGTTCTAAAGCGTGTACACATCACCTATCGATAATGTATGTATCGAATATCGTACTAAACTTCTCCTGCTAGAGCGTACGAGTATCGCTTGTGCGTGCACGAACTTAAAGCATAAAGAATAGCAATGTATAAAAATCTTGTAAACAAAGCAGCAGCATTACGTATAGTCGAGATTAAATGCGTGCACACATCATGTATCCATGACGCACACAGTACTAAACTTATTCCATTAGAATGTACAAAGTTCGCATGTGTTTGTGCTGCTATCTTAGCATAGCCTATGTGAATGAACTTAAAGCATAAAGAATAGTGATGTATAAAAATCTTGTGAACATAGCAGAGTGTTAACTACGTAGGTGTAGACATTGAACTTTGCATGCTGAGGCAGCATACTACGTGACCGTGACGTCACGACCACGTGCTCTTGTTTGGTAAACATAGCCACGTGCTTTTTTGACAGCTGTCTTCTTGACGAACCCTAACCTCACTTTGAAGGACAATGGAGCGTCGCTAACCTCACTGCTGCCATCTTTACGGCGGTAAACCTCAAGGCTGCCGCCTTTTGCATGTTATAGCGGGGAATTTTAAAAATCCAACAACGGAACATTGCTAACCTCACTCTTGCCATCTTTACGGGAGTAAACCTCAAGGGCTGCCACCTTATGCATGTTGTAGCGTGGAATTTAAAATCCAACAACAGAACATTGCTAACCTCACTCTTGCCATCTTGAAAAGTTCAGTGTTCCAAACACTAGTTCGAAAAACGTAACTCATCGCACCTCGGGGATTTTATTAGGTAAGACGTAACCCCTAGGTTCCATTCCTTGTTCTGAACATAAAACCATTTACCAATAAAGATTAATTTTCTACACTTAACAAAGTACAAGCGTTCTTGCTGATAGCGATCGATGAGGTTGTTGCACCTTTAGCCCTTTAGCCCTTTAGCCCATTAGCCCTTTAGCCCTTTAGCCCATTAGCCCTTTAGCCCATTAGCCCTTTAGCCAAGGAATGTGCGGTAAGGAGGAGGAAGAGTCCTTTCATCCTTTTTGCCCTTCTGATAAGATGTAACCCCTGGGTTCCATACCCTATCACGATTTTTTTTTCAGCCATGTGTATGCGATAACTTGTTCGACTGATTTTTACACACAAGACGAATGATGGAAGGTAAATAATTTGAAGATATACTTTGGCTATATCGTTTACCGAGCGAGTTAGCTGCGCAAATCATTAAAATTGTACTTTTGCTCTGAACACATCAAACAATGTTCTGATCATATGTTGAGGTTAACAACATCGATTACAGTGTTCGATTCTAGTCTTGTTATGTTTCATTCTGATCTTCTTAGAACAAGGGTACCCCCTAACATGTTCTAAACACACGTTGTATTGAGTACAGTGTTCGATTCTAGTCTTGATCACTTATTTCGTGTTCTGAACACATCGATCAATGTTCTGATCACATGTTGTATCGAGTACAGTGTTCGATTCTAGTCATGATCACTTATTTTGTGTTCTGAACACATCAGTCAATGTTCTGATCACATGTTGAAGTTAACAACATCGATTACAGTGTTCTATTCTAGTCTTGTTATGTTTCAATCTGATCTTCTTAGAACAAGCGTATCCCCTGACATATTCTAAACACATGATGTATTGAGTACATTGTTCGATTCTAGTCTTGATCACTTATTTTGTTTTCTGAACGCATCAATCAATGTTCTGATCACATGTCGTATCGAGTACAGCGTTTGATTCTACTCTTCTTATGTTTCGAAAGTCTAAACATGCACAATAATGTTATCGCTGCACACGCTTGCCTTCGCGATGCAGGTTTAAACTTGTTCGATATAAAGCTATGCCTTGACATAAGAGGCGGAGGAGGAGGTAGAGAAGGAGGAGGAGGAGGGGGAGGAGGAGGAGGAGGAGGAGGAGGAGGAGGAGGAGAATGATAAGGCCTTAACAGCCTATGTAGAGTCGCCTTTGTTTAAAGATGATAGCTGTCAAAAGAATTTTTCAAATTATCCACCACCACATTTCAGCTAAAGAGGGCAGCAGGGTGCTCTGTTGATTAAGCACATAGAATTTCAAATTGCCCTCCACCACATGCATAACAGCAGCTGTTATCTTGCGCAGTAGCCTCTAAGCTAGCTTTCTTCATAAGAGTAGCCGCCATCTTGTGCGAGCACCCCTAGGCCGTCTCATAAGGAGCTATGTATAGTCACCATTTTGTGTCTGCCATCTTGCGTAAGCATCCCTAGGACGTCTCAAGGCATCTTGTTTCTCATAAGAGCAGCCACCATCTTGTAGAAATAGATAGCTGCGAATGGCAAAGGGCTTAAGTAGGAATCGAACCGTTGATCTCATCATTAGACTATGTTTTTTCTTGTTCCTGATACTACGAACCTACGTATTAGGCGGAAAAATTTTGTCCGTTTTGCTCTACGATGCATCGTTTTCGAGATATTTAACATTTTGCATTTAAGCCTCCAAATTTAATGAATCAAACCTGCACGGTACGTTATACTCTCTACCATAGCTAGACCTGATCATGTTACGAAGACTCGCTTCAATACAAGCTAAAACAGAGCAAATGCCAAAGGGCCTAAGTAGGAACCGAACCGTTGATCCCATCATTAGACTATGATTTTCTTGTTCCTCATACTGCGAACCTAGGTATTAGGCAGAAAAATTTTGTCCGTTTTGCTCTACGGTGCACCGTTTTCGATATATTTAACATTTTGCATTTAAGCCCTAAATTTAATGAATCGAACTATCACGACACGTTAGCCTCTAAGCTAAGAGTAGCAACCATCTTGCGCAAGCACCCTTAAAGCGTCTCATAAGGAGTTGTGTATAGCCGCCATCTTGTGTCCGCCATCTTGAGCAAGCATCCTTAGGGCGTCTCAAGCTATCTTGTGCAAGGACCCTTAAGCCGTCCAATAAGAGCAGCCGCTATCTTGCGCAAGCATCCCTAGGGCATCTCATAAGGAGCCATGTATAACTGACATCTTGTGCAAGCATCCCAAGGGCGTCTCATAAGAACCTGTGTATAGCAGCCATCTTGCGTAAGCACCCTTAAGGAGTCATGTATAGCCGCCATCTTATGCAATTAGCGTCGAGAGAGGGCTGCTGTAGAATTTTTCTTTTTAAATTATCCGCCACCACTTTTCAAAGGTATCTAGCTAAAGATGGCAGCACTGCGGATGACAGGTGACGAATTTACATCTAAAGAGGGCAGCACGGTGCTCTCTGTATTAAAGATGGCGGATGACAGCTGTCAAAAAAGCACATGGCTATGTTTACCAAACAAGAGCACGTGGAATTTGCCGCCATCACATTTCAAACTAAAGAGGGTAGCACTATGCTCTGTTGATTAAAGATGGCGGATGGTAGCTGTCGAAAAAGCACGTGAGTTTGTTTCCAAACAAGAGCACGTGGAATTTTTCAATTTGCCGCCACCACATTTCAAAGGTATCTAGCTAAAGATGGCAGCACAGTGCTCTCTTGATTAAAGATGGCGGATGATAGCTAACAGAACTTTTCAAATTGCCCGCTACTACGTGCTTAAGGTAGTAGCCACAAAGAGGGCAGCATGGTGTTCTGTGGATTAAAGATGGCGGATGACAGGTGATGAAATTGCCCGCATGATAGTAGCACAGTGCTCTGTTGATTAAAGATGGCGGATGACAGCTGTCAAAAAAGCACATGGCTTTGTTTCCAAACAAGAGCACGTGGAATTTACCACCACCACATTTCAAACTAAAGAGGGCAGCACTGTGCTCTATAGATTAAAGATGGCAGATGACAGCTGTCAAAAAAGCACGTGAGTTTGTTTTCAAACAAGAGCACGTGGAATTTTTCAATTTGCCGCCACCACATAGAGGGCAGCACTGTTCTCTCTGGATTAAAGATGGCTGCTTGTCGAAAAGCATTTTTCAAATTATCCGCCACCACATTTCAAAGGTAAGTAGCTAAAGAGGGCAGCACTGTGCTCTATTGATTAAAGATGGCGGATGACAGCTATCAAAAAAGCACGTGGCTGTCAAAAAGCACGTGGATTTGTTTATCTCGAGCTAGTGAGGTTAAGTTGGTAGCACTAAGGTTCAGGCCCGTCAAGATGGCAGCACTGCCGATGACAGGTGACGAAAGAAGGCAGCACGGTGCTCTGTAGTTTAAAGATGGCGGATGACAGCTGTCAAAAAAGCACGTGGCTGTCAAAAAGCACGTGGCTTTGTTTATCTCGCGCTAGTTAGGTTAAGTTGGTACTACTGCGGTTTAGGCCCGTCAAGATGGCAGTACTGAGGTTAGCGATGCGTTGTTGTCTGTCAGAAAGCACGTGGCTTTGTTTACAAATCTGTCGAAAAGCACGTGGCTGTCAAAAAGCACGTGGCTTTGTTTACCTCATGCTAGTGAGGTTAAGTTGGTACCACTAAGGTTAGGCCCGTCAAGATGGCAGTACTGAGGTTAGCGATGCGTTGTTGTCTGTCAAAAAGCACGTGGCTGTCAAAAAACACGTGGCTTTGTTTACCTCATGCTAGTTAGGTTAAGTTGGCACTAGTGAGGTTTAGGCCCGTCAAGATGGCAGCAGTGAGGTTAGCGTTGCGTTGTTGTCGATGACAGCTGTCAAAAAGCACGTGGCTTTGTTTACAAATTCAAATCTCGCGCCAAAATTCAAATTTCCCGCCAAAATTCAAATTTCCCGCCAAAATTCAAATTTCCCGCGGGCGGCGGCGGCGGAGGCGGAGGCGGCGGCGGAGGAGGAGGCGGGCGGAGGCGTGCGGCGGCGGAGGTGCCGCAGAACTGTCCAGTTATACTACTGAAGTGGCGAACCCATTGTACTAATAGCCTATATATGATTCATTCATTACATCCCTGACCCGGTCAATGACTGGAAAACAGGTTGTAGGTTTTCTTATTATTATTATGATCTTAAAAAGGAAGCTGTTATGTACCAACATGAAAGATATTCATGGACTGATAGGGCGGCGGTTTCGGAAATGAATTCGACATCTCTTATTTTTTCGATATTTGGAACCGTTGTAAAGTTTTGAGTTCATGTGATGTAGATAGAAAACTTCAAGCCGGAGCTCTATGATCACCGCACAAGTATTTTCCATTAATAGTAAGCAACACTATCTTCGTTACAGCCCACGATTATTCGGGAAGGAGTAGAAAGTAAAGGTTCCCACTATTTATACCCTCGGTATTAAGTGGGATATGGTAGTTAGCTGTGGATCATAGTCGAACGCCTGATTAACTGCACTAGTCAACCGGCCAAATAAATAAATAAATAAATAAATAAATAAATAAATAAATAAATAAATAAATAAATAAATGGATTACAAATTCAATAAAATTAATAAATATATAAACCAACTTAATGCGATTCCAGTGACGTATGTAGAAAACGTAGGTCACATTCCGTAGTAGGAACTGATACGCTGTTTTCATTTGACAATATTTTGTAATATTGCGCTTTGCCTTCTTGTTATAAAACTTGGATGCATATCTGTTATAATACGGGAGTTGAACGTGATATCTATTGTAATTCCTTTCTTTTAAATTGTCACGTAACCCTTTTACTATAGTCCGGTTACCTGTTGGATCGCGTAGCTTTGAGCTTGCATTGGAAGGTAGTGGGTTCAAATTTCACCGTCGGCTGTCCTGAAGACCTTTTCCCGTGGTTTCCTATATTCACACTAGGCAGATTCTGGGGTTTTACCTTAATTAAGGCCACAGCCGCTTCCTTATCAATGCAAACCCTTTCTTATCCTTCCATCGAAAACCTTCGATGTGTTACTGCGACTTTAAATTTGTTGTTATAGGAAATGTAACGAATTAAGTTATACCACGTCTAGGTTGTCCTAAAGCAGAACCTTAACTAACTTCTACTCACAATTATTGTTACCTGGGACTGAATACACCCTCTTCAGGCCCTCGAGCCGGTCATGCATTCGCAACTGCGCCAGTAAACGAAACTCAGCTCAATCAGAAGCAACCATACTATGCTAAAACCTAGAAACTGGCTTCAGATTAGATTGAGAATCTCTCCAGAAATTTGGAGCAGGAATCAGACCAAAACTACAACTCATAAAAGCTTCTAAAGACCAGCTGATGGCCTTTGGAGAGAACGGACAAATGCTGCCTCAGATACTGCCAGTAAACTATAAGCTTCCGTAATCAATAAATCAATAAAAGGCCATGCTTAAGTACTTAACTGAGAAAAGGATATAGCTGCAGAAAGAAAGTCTACAAAGCGCAGATCAGTTTGATAGATACAATACCTTGAGTCATGAAATACAGAAAAGGTGCATAAATGACAAAAAGAAGCAGGTGCGTGAACTATGTGTGGACACTGAGAAACAGTCAGAAGAGCCAAACCCAAGATTTGTTTAAGGAATTAAAGATCATCACCCGTTAACTGAAACCTTCCTCATAAGTAATAGAAGTTAACTTTCAAATTCGAGAGAAAGAAGTCAGCCTTGAAAGGTACTGTGAAAATCTACATAGTGATAATTTACAAGTTGAATATCATGACTGATAATGCAGACTGCATTTATATCGACCTCTCAGCATTGCGCAATGAGGTCGAAGATGCGGCGAAACATCTCAGAGATTACAAGGCCACATGACTAGACGGCATTTTAGCTGAGATGATAAAATGGATGCGTGAAGATGGCATTGATACCCTCCGCTCAATTTGTGTGATATCGAGAATCTGTCCACGGTTTCCTTTAACCCTGAGAAAACCCAGCTTATTCTTACTATGCGTGGCCGTGGCTCTTCTGACTGTTTCTCAGTGTCCTCACATAGTTCACGCACCTGCTTCTCCTTGCCATTTATGCAGCTTTTCTGTATTTCATGACGGTGCATTTTCTACAACATTACTGCCCTCCCGATCACTCACGTTACCACGGGGAGTTTTCTCACAATCTCATCACTGGATCGCAAGTTCTTCACAACCCCTTCCGTAAGATTTACACGTGCACTATGAAACAGATTACGGCATAACTTGCACTGAATATTTCCATTTACATCCTGATGTGCCACAGCTTTTCAACAATTTCCACACACACCCATTTTACACTTGTGCTCGCTACAGATAAACTTCCGTAATATTGGCTGGACTCGTTGTAATCGATTCAATACACTACATTTTAACTCCTTGAAAACAATGAACATTGAAGTTGGTAGTAGTTTGTCACAATCGATAGTTCACTTGACCCCACAGAAATGTTAACACACTATGTTGGTAGTAACTTTTTGAACACTGTTCTAAAAATTGCACTGAATCTCCCTACAGTTTAAAAACTGATTTGCAGCACTTAGTCGAGCTACAATTGAAATGTTTTTACGTCAGTTTACACAAGAGTACTTACAGTTTTAACTAATTTCATCCTTTTCAGCCAAAAATCACTATATCCGCTATAAAATCTTGAAAAACCTAGTGCACAAGTCACTGCCTTCCTACATCACAATTTTCCAAATTATTATTATTTTTATTATTATTCTAATTATTATTATTATTATTATTATTATTATTATTATTATTATTATTATTAAAGTTTCGTTCTTTCTCAGTGAGTTGTGTGATATTGAGAATCTGTCCACGGTTTCTTTTACCCTGAGAAAAACCAGTTTATTCTTGTGGTATCTATCGCTGTCGCGGAATGAATGATTTTAGAACCTTATTGGCACGAAGAATTGTTACTACAGTTCGGTAATTCTGAGAGCACCTAGTTGATACCTCCTTGTGTATTGGTACAAATACTGACATGGTCCAATCTTGTGGCCGTTTTCTACTGTCCATATCGACTTGTGCTTTCAAATTAGTAAAGAAGTTAAGGAATCGTGTAAAATTCTTGAGATAGAGCTTGGTAAATCACTGATATCGGTTCATGAGAAACTGGAGGAAAACTTTATTGTATTCATGAGTCATGGAGAAGATCTGAAATCATGCAAGGAATTTAAATCAGAGAACTGTGCATTAACGAACAAGATCAGCAACTTACAGCAAAAAATAGATGATCTAGACCAATATGAAAGGCGGAATACACTGGAAATACATGGGATTCCTGAACCGCCAAACGAAGATGTGATCTCCTTAGTGGAAAATTTAGGTCGGACATTAGATATCACTGTGACTGAAAATATGATTGAAACACGTCAACCTAACGCAGGAGTTATTATGAAATTTGTTAGAAGATTTGACAGAGATATGTTTCTCCAGAGGCGAAAGATTAAACGTAGCTTAAGCTGTGATGACATTGGACTTACCTCTGGGGGGCCTAACTATGACAACCAAAATATCACTTTAAACAGAAGGATTATTTTCACCGAAGTCAGAAAGGTAGAAAGGGAGAGCGATTTTGCATATTTGTGAGTGGATAATGCAGGAAATATTAAACTTAGGAAGAAAGCAAGTGACACTTGCGTATATACTCTTAGAAAGGTTGATGATGTTAAGAATTTGGTATGATTTAGATGTGTAAGTGATAAATTGTTATCATTTTACTATCAGAATGTTAGAGGGTTGAACACCAAAATGAGTGACATACACACAAGTGTCCTTGCTAGAAATTATGGTGACAGAGTCATGGTTGACGAAGAGTCTAGGGAGCGGTGATAAGGATACAGGGATCTGGAAGTCAAGTAGGGTTGGCATAAAATAAGTTAGTGTTGAACTGTAGAAGTATCGTAAAGAAAGGAATAGAATTAAGTAATTTAACAGACATATACTTACCAGATATTGGGAGTTGAATCACGGCCGAAAAATGACATAATGGATGCATAAATTTTTTCACGGAACTGGAGTGTGTATCGTTGAGATAGGACAGGAATGGAAAGGGAGGGGGGACTATTCATTCTGGCGAAAGAAGAATTTGTAAGCTACGAAAAGTTAAAGATAACAAATATGAACTTCTAGGTGTAAGGCTCATTTCTAAAGATAATAGTCAACTTGATGTCTTTAGAGTGTACAGATCGGGAAAGGAGAGCGCTGACTCTGTTTCAGAATTATGTGGGAAACGGTATGGAAACGAATGTGATTGTAGCGGGAGATCTGAATTTACCAAATGTCAATTGGGAAGGTAATGCGAACGACAGGAAGCATAACCATCAAATGGCAAATAAGTTAATATGGGAAGGACACCTGACTCAGAAAGTGATGGAACCAACTAGAGGTAAGAATATTCTGGACGTGGTGCTGGTAAAACCAGATGAGCTGTATAGAGAAAATGAAGTAATGTATGGTATTAGTGATCACGAAGCTGTTTTGTTGTAGTTAAAAATAAATGTGATAGAAAGGAAGGTCTTAAAAGTACGACATTTAGGCAGTACCAAACGGCTGATAAAACAGGCATGAGGGAGTTCTTAAAAAGTAACTATGATAAGTGGTAAATCTATTTATCGTCGGCATACTTCTAAAACCTCGTATGTTACAATGTTCTTCCTACCCATTATATTCCTTAACACTGGTCACGCCTCCCAGCCATATATTTATATGCAGTCCATCAGAACCTTTTTCGCAGTGTTCATTTTCCTGTGCAGGCGTGTAAAGGAAAATGGACCTTACCATACAGTATTTTAGGAATGTTGTTCTCGTGGCGAATTTAAGCACTCCTACCGTTTAACGTATTTAAGATTCATTTTCCTTTACACGCAATCATAGGAAAATGAGCACAACGAAAATTGTTCTGATGGACTATACATCCATATATGGCTGGGAGGCGCGACCAGTCTTAAGGAAGAAAATGGATAGGAAGTGCATTGGGAGATACGAGGTTTTAGAAGTGAGCCATCGATATACACTGACTGACAGAGCAAATGCAACACCAAGAAGGAGTGGTCAGAACTTTATGCCAATTGCAGGGTAGACTGACGTCACTGAGGTATGCTCATGATGTGAAATGCGCCGCTGTGCTGCGCACGTAGCGAACGATAAATGGGACACGGCATTGGCGAATGGCCCACTTCGTACCGTGATTTCTCAGCCGACAGTCATTGTAGAACGTGTTGTCGTGTGCCACAGGACACGTGTATAGCTAAGAATGCCAGGCCGCCGTCAACGGAGGCATTTCCAGCAGACAGACGACTTTACGAGGGGTATGGTGATCGGGCTGAGAAGGGCAGGTTGGTCGCTTCGTCAAATCGCAGCCGATACCCATAGGGATGTGTCCACGGTGCAGCGCCTGTGGCGAAGATGGTAGGCGCAGGGACATGTGGCACGTGCGAGGGGTCCAGGCGCAGCCCGAGTGACGTCAGCACGCGAGGATCGGCGCATCCGCCGCCAAGCGGTGGCAGCCCCGCACGCCACGTCAACCGCCATTCTTCAGCATGTGCAAGACACCCTGGCTGTTCCAATATCGACCAGAACAATTTCCCGTCGATTGGTTGAAGGAGGCCTGCACTCCCGGCGTCCGCTCAGAAGACTACCATTGACTCCACAGCATAGACGTGCACGCCTGGCATGGTGCCGGGCTAGAGCGAATTGGATGAGGGAATGGCGGAACGTCGTGTTCTCCGATGAGTCACGCTTCTGTTCTGTCAGTGATAGTCACCGCAGACGAGTGTGGCGTCGGCGTGGAGAAAGGTCAAATCCGGCAGTAACTGTGGAGCGCCCTACCGCTAGACAACGCGGCATCATGGTTTGGGGCGCTATTGCGTATGATTCAACGTCACCTCTAGTGCGTATTCAAGGCACGTTAAATGCCCACCGCTACGTGCAGCATGTGCTGCGGCCGGTGGCACTCCCGTACCTTCAGGGGCTTCCCAATGCTCTGTTTCAGCAGGATAATGCCCGCCCACACACTGCTCGCATCTCCCAACAGGCTCTACGAGGTGTACAGATGCTTCCGTGGCCAGCGTACTCTCCGGATCTCTCACCAATCGAACACGTGTGGGATCTCATTGGACGCCGTTTGCAAACTCTGCCCCAGCCTCGTACGGACGACCAACTGTGGCAAATGGTTGACAGAGAATGGAGAACCATCCCTCAGGACACCATCCGCACTCTTATTGACTCTGTACCTCGACGTGTTTCTGCGTGCATCGCCGCTCGCGGTGGTCCTACATCCTACTGAGTCGATGCCGTGCGCATTGTGTAACCTGCATATCGGTTTGAAATAAACATCAATTATTCGTCCGTGCCGTCTCTGTTTTTTCCCCAAATTTCATCCCTTTCGAACCACTCCTTCTTGGTGTTGCATTTGCTCTGTCAGTCAGTGTATAAGACTAGAAATATACCCGTGCTGAAATTCGCGATCTGACTCGTTTTCTGCGAGAATCCGCCAAAATTCGCGATCCGACTCGTTTTCTAATAGATTACGGCAAGTTTCCTCCCATTTTTCAATCTTTCTTTCCAGCAATCGATTTCCTACTTCCCGGGCTTGGTCCAGGTAGTCCACCCGGTCAGTTGGGTCCCTAAATCTTTGCCATCTTTTCCTATAAGTATTTTTAATATGGATCAAATCCTTCAGGAGATCCGGCGTGGTGTCGTCTTGGGTGCCTTGGTGGTACTGAACCCGCGGCTGGACTGCATTCTTAGTCATTACCCGTCCAGGACCCGTTTCCAGCGCGGTCCAGAACATTATTATTATTATTATTATTATTATTATTATTATTATTATTATAGGTGTTCTTAACTCCACAGCAAGATGCAAGACAGCTACTTGGTGGTAAATTACATCTGCTGCCATTGTCATTGTTGACAATGTGACCCGTACAATTGTCGCACGTATGCAAGTGTGCGGGATTTCTGGCGATAGGAATGAGATACTTCCGTGCATTATTGACCTTATTATAGAGGTGAACAATTTGACTGTCAATCTCATTCCTATCGTTTATTTCAAATGTGTTTAAATTTTTATTTATATGCCAGGAGAATCTACTGTAATCTAAGAACGTTCTCCGAAGCAAAAGAAGGCTGTTGAAAACGAACCTTGGAAAGTTGAAATTGATCGGTTTATGATTAGAATAAGTACATCGAAAATATACAGCCTGTTTCCAGTCATTCGACAGGTTCAGGAATGGAATGAATAAAGCCCCATCTATCGGCGACGATAGGAACTGTGTCGGCTGCCGAAGCACTCCTCTGGGGCAATGATCGATGAATGAAAAAATAAAATGAAATATTGGACAGTGTTGCTGGAATGAATGATGACAGGAAAAACCGGAGTGTCCGTCCTGTCCCGTCTCCCTTTTGTCCAGCACGAATGTCACATGGAGTGACCGCGATTTGAACCACGGAACCCAGCTGTGAGAGGCCGGCGCGCTGCCACCTGAGCAACGGAGGCTCCTTATAAGTACATTATGAACAGTAAATTCAATTGGTCTCACCTCCTTTTACACCCCCATCCCAAAAAAATAATTAAAGGAAGGCGTGTTTCTTTATGTATAAAGGAGGTTCCAAATACCAGTGTTCACGTATATTACCTTCAGTTTTGAGATATGAGTATCCCCATAAAAATAATTCACTTTCTTTCACTTCCTTTCACAATCCTCCCCCCCCCCAAAGTGAATTTTTTAAATTCTTGTTTCTTTAATAGTAAAGGATCTTCTAAATACCAATTATCACGACTCCAACTTCTTCAGTTTTCGATTTATGAGTCCTCATGAAAGGAATTCAACTCCTTTTCACTCCCGCTCCCAAGATGGTTTCCCCCCAAACCGCTTTTTTCTTTGTTTTAAAGGAGGTCCAAATACAAATTTTCACGTCTTTAACAACTTTAGTTTTTATTAGATGTATGTATTCTCATACAATGAGGTCAATTAATTTTTTCATTCTTTCACCCCCCCCCCTCATTGGATTTGCCGATAATACGTGTTCCTTTACTTTTTAAAGCAGATTCCAAATATCAAATTTTACGTCTGTAACATCTTCATTTTTGAGATATCAGTAGCCTAATTAAAAGAATTCAACACCATTTTCAGTCACATTTCCACCCAAGTGGTATTTCCGAAAACTAAAAATACACGTTTCTTTATTTTTAATAGAGATGAAAACACCATTTTTCACTTCTGTAACATGTTAAGTTTTTTGAGATATACTGTAGAAATTCTCATTTTAAAATTTCACCCCTTTTTAGTTCCCTTAAGTGGAGTTTCCAAAAACAAATCACCTATGTTTCTTTTCATTTACAGGAGAATACAAACACACACTTTTTACGTCTGTAACATTTAACGTTTCTCAGATATTCTGTGGATATAATCTTTCAAAAAATTCACCCCAATTTGTCACTCCTGTTTAACCGCCATTAACTGGATTTTCCAAAAAAAAAAATACTTGTATCTTTATTTTTAAAGGAGATCCCATATACAAACTTTCAGTTCTGTAATATCTTCAGTTTCTGAGATATATATATCCTAATTAAAGGCATTCAACCCATTATTCACCCTTTTACCCCCCCCCCTCCTATTGGGATTTACAGAAAACAAAAAAATACTTTTTCCTTTATTTTTAAAGGAGATTCTAAATACCAATTTTTCCATCTGTAAACTTTTAAAAATTTTAAGATGTAGACTCACTCATTTTAAAAATTCACCCCCCTTTTCACCCCCCATTATTTGAATTTTCCAAAAGCGAAGAAATACCTGTTTCTTTAGTTTTAAAGTAGATACCAAATACCAGTTTTCAGGTCTGTAATATCTTCAGGTTATGAAATATGAGTAGCCTCATTAAAGGCATTCGACCCCTTTTTCACCCTTTTGCACCCTTCCTATTGGGATTTTCCGAAAACAAAAAATACGTGTTTCTTCATTTTTAAAGGAGATTCTAAATACCAAATTTTACATCTATAAACTGTAAAAGTTTTGAGATATAGATACATTCATTTTAAATATTTATCGCCTTTTCACCGCCCCCTTTAATCGGGTTTTCCAAAAAACAAAAAACAAAAATATGTGTTTCTTTATTTTTAAAGGAGATCCCAAACACCAATTTTCAGGTCTGTAATATCTTCAGTTTCTGAGATATAAGTATCCTCATTAAAGGCATTCAACCCCTTTTTCAACCCTTTTCGCCTTTCCTATTGGGATTTTGCGAAAACAAAAAGTACGTGTTTCTTTATTTTTAATGAAGATTCTAAATACCAATTCTTACATCTGTAAACATTAATAGTTTGGAGATATAGATGCACTCATTTTAAAAAGTCACCCTCCTTTTCACCCTCCCATTAACTGGATTTTCCAAAAACCAAAAAATATGTTTCTTTATTTTTAAAAAAAGATCAAAAGTGCCAATTTTCAGGTCTGTAATATCTTCAGTTTTTGAGATATAAGTACCGGTATCCTGATTAAAGGCATTCAATCCCTTTTTCACCCCTCCTATTGGGATTTTGTGAAAAAAAAGTGTTTCCTTATTTTTGAAGAAGATTCTAATACCAGTTTTTACATCTGTAAACTTTTAAAGTTTTGAGATATAGGTACACTCATTTTAAAATTTCCCCCTCTTTTCACCCCCTTAGGGACGGAATATCCAAAAACCCTCTCTTAGCTAGCACCTACGTCTTAATATGAATAAATCCCCAAAATTTCATTTCTTTATGTCCAGTAGTTTTGGCTCGGCGATGATGAATCTGTCTGTCAGTCAGTCAGTCAGTCAGGATAAAAAAGTGGGAAAATTGGTTGAACACCTTTTTGAGGAGACTAATATCTCAAAAACTTAAGATGTTACAGGCATGAAAATTGAAATTTGGAATCTCCTTGGAAAATAAGGAAGATTATATCTGATAATTACCTCAGGCACTTAACATATTATAGATTTGAAAACTGGTATTTGGAATTTCCTGTAAATGTAAAGGGACATAAGTTTTCTTTCGGAAAATCCACTTAAGGGGAACTGAAAAAGGGGGTGAATTTTTAAAATTAGCGTATCTACAGTATATCTCAAAAACTTAACAAGAAGCAGACGTGAAAATTGATATTTGGAATCTCGTTTAAAAATAAGGAAACACGTATTCTTTGGTTTACGGAAGAACCCTCAACGGCGATGTGTGTGTGTGTGTGTGTGTGTGTGTGTGTGTGTGTGAAAGAATTGAAAATTAGTTGAATTGTTTCTATGAGAATAAATGTATATATACCAAAATCTCAGGATTTTACAAACGTGAAAACTGGTATTTGGAATCTCTTTTAAAAATAAATTAACATGCATTTGGGAGGGGGTAATCAACTTCGTAGTGGGGGGGGAAAGGAGATGAATTCCTTTTACAATGATACATATATCTCAAAATTGAAGATGTTACAGTCGTGATAATTGGTATTTGGAAGCTCTTTTAAAGAAACGGGTACTGTTTGCTTTGAAATGTTCACTTGAGTGAGGAGTGTGAAAGGAAGAAAAAATAATTCTTTTTTCTGGATAAAATTATATCTCAAAACTGAAGGTTACAGACGTGGAAAGTGGTATTTGGATTCTCCTTTAAATATAAAGGGACACGTATTTTTGGGTGGGGGAAACCAACTTAACGGGCGGGGGTAGAGTGAAAAAGGAGTTGAATTCTTTCCATGAGGATATTTATATCTCCAAAACTGAAGATGTTACATACATGAAATTTTTTATTTGGAATTTTCTTTCAAAGTAAAGAAACACGTAATCTTTTGTATTTGGAGAATCCACTGAACGGGGGGTGAATTAATTGATAAATTATTTAATACTTTATATGAGGATACTTATATCTCAAAAACTAAAGATGTTACAGGCATGAAAATTCGTATTTGGAATCTCCTTCAAAAGTAAAGACATACACCTTTCTTTTTTTGGGGGGGGGTGGAATCAACTTGGTGTCGGGGGTGGTGAAAAAGAGTTTAATTCCTTTTTAGGAGGATACATATATATATCAAAACTGAAGATGTTACAGGAGTGATAATTGGCATTTGGAAGCTCCTTTAAAAATAAAGAAGCACGTTTTCTTGGTTTTCGGGAAATTCACTTAAGGGGGGAGGGAGCAAGGTGTAAAAAATTTAATTTTTATGGATAAACTTATATCTCAAAAACGTAAGGTTACACACGTGAAAATTTGGAACCACCTTAAAAATGAAGGAACACGCATTTTTGGAGGGGGGGCGGGGAATCAACTTAACGGGCTGGGGAGAAAAAAGAGTTGAATTCTTTTTATGAGGATACTTACATCTCAAAAACTGAAGATGTTAGAGGCATGAACATTTGTATTTGGAATCTTCTTTGAAAGTAACGAAACATGTGTTCTTTTATCTTCGGAAAATCCACTTACAGGGGAGAGTTAATTGAAAAAATAGCTGTATTCTTTATGTGAAGATACTTATATCTCAAAAACAAAAGATGTTAAAGACGTGAAAACTGGCATTTAGAATATCCTTTATAAATAAAGAAACACGCACTTCAGGGGAGAGAGAATCAACTTAACGAGTAGGAAGTGGGGGGGGGGGGAATGAGTTGAATTACTTTTATGGGTATACTTATATCTCTAAAGCTGAAGATGTTACACACGTTAATATTAGTATTTGGAATCTCCTGTAAAAATGAAGAAACACGCATTAGCTTTTTTCGGAAAATCAACGTAAGGAGTGTGTGTTTGAAAATAAGTAAATAAGGAGTTGAAATATGTTTATGAGGATACTTTATCTTAAAAACTGTAGCTGTTTCAGACTTGAAAGTCGGTATTTTGAATTTCCTTTCAAAGTAAAGAAACACGTATTTTGTGTTTTCGGAAAGTCCACTTAAGGTGGGAAAGGTTGGAAAGAAGTGAAGAAGAAGAAGAAGTTTAATTATTCTTATGAATATACATTTATCTCAAAAACTGAAGGTGTTACAGACGTACAGTTATGAAAACTGGTCTTTCTAATCTTCTTTGAAAAATTGAAACACGTATTTTTCTGTTTTCGGAAAATCCAGTTAAGGGGCTGAAAGGAATTGGAAAAGTGTGTGAATTTTTAAAATGAGTCAAAAACTTAACACGTTAGGGACGAGAAACTTGGTATTTGGATAGTCCTTTAAAATACAGGAACCTCTACCTTTTTGTTTTCGGAGAAGGGACTTAACAGAGGGTGAAAATAAGTAAAAAACAGTTGAATTTTTTTAATGAGGATGCTTGTCATAGAAACTGAAGATGATACAGACGTGAAAATTGGTATTTGGAATCTCCTTTAAAAATAAAGAAATATGTATTTTTTTCGGGAAATACACTTAGATAGGGGTGAGTGTGGGGGAAGGACTCATCAAGGGGTTGAATAATTTTTATGGGGACACTTATGTGTGTCTCTAAAACTGAAGATGTTGCACATGTGGGAATAGGTATGTGGAATCTCTTTTAAAAGTAATGAAACATGTATTTATTTTTTCGACTTCAGAGAAGACTGTTCCTCACATGTACAGTTCTATGTCGCAAGGTCGTCTCAGCCCCAAAAGGTAACACCACAAACATGGTTTATAAAGAATTTCTGGGGTAAGGTTTATATGAAACTCAATTTTTGGGTGACTTTTTATGCTTTAGGAATTTTCAGATAATGTCTTAGTGCAATGCCGAGGAACGACTACTTAGATCAAATTACGAAATCCACGCGAGCGAAGCTGCGGGTAATTGCTAGTAGTAAATAAAAGTGTAAGAGACTCTGGGATGGGTTTAAAGCAATTGTTGAGGTATGTGAAAACAGGTTTGTACCTTTAAAGGTGGTGAGGAATGATAACGACCCACTTTATTATAACAGAGAAGTAAAGAGGCTAAGAAGGAAATGCAGATTGGAAAGACATAGAGTTAGAAATGGCTGTGGGAGTAAGGAGAAATTGAGGGAACTTAATAGGAAATTGAATCTAGCAGGGTTTAGGAAGAGTTATTCCACTGAAGCTCAACTTGTAGGATTCCAGCAAAATATAGCAGATATCTCGGATTCAGGAGGTCAACTGGATTGTATCGCGATTGATCTGTCTAAGGCATTTGATAGGGTCGATCACTGAAGGCTACTGGCAAAAAAGAGTGCAATAGGACTTGACTAAAGAATGACTAGAAAATAGATATCCGAAAATTAGAGTAGGCGACCCTGTAATAATTAAGAAAGGAATTCTTCAGTTCATTATTATTGGGACGGCCCCGTGGTGTAGGGGTAGCGTGACTGCCTCTCGCCCGGAGGACCCGGGTTCAATTCCCGGCCAGGTTAGGGATTTTTCTCTCGACCTGAGGGCTGGTTCGAGGCCCACTCAGCCTACGTGATTAGAATTGAGGAGCTATCTGACGGTGAGATGGCGGCCCCGGTGTCGAAAGCCCAGAATAACGGCCGAGAGGATGCGTCGTGCTGACCACACGGCCCCTCGTAATCATCAGGCCTTCGGACTGAGCAGCGCTCGCTGGGCAGGCCAGAGCCCTTTCAAGGGCGTTAAGTGACGTGGGGTTTGGTTTGGTTTAGTATTACAGTATTGGACATTTATATTTTCTTATTTATATAAATGAGATGAGTAAAGAAGTTGAATCAGAGACAAGGTTTTTTGCGGATGATGTTATTCTGTATAGAGTAATAAATAAGTTACAATATTGTGAGCAACTGCAAAATGACTCGATAATTTTGTGAGATGGGCAGTACGCAATGGTATGATGATAAACGGGGTTAAAAGTCAGGTTGTGAGTTTCATAAATAGGAAAAGTCCTCTCAGTTTTAATGACTGTGTTGATGGGGTGGGTGTTCCGTATGGGAATGATTTTAAGTACCTAGGTATTAATATAAGGGAAGATCTCCATTGGGGTAATCACAAATGGGATTGTAAATACAGGGTACAGATCTCTGCACATGGTTATGAGGGTGTTTATGGGTTGTAGTAAGGATGTAAAGGAGGGGCTTATAAGTGTCTGTAAAGACCCCAACTAGAGTATGGTTCCAATGTATGGGACCCTCACCAGGATTACTTGATTCGAGAACTAAAAGTATCCAAAGAAAAGCAGCTCGATTTGTTCTGGGTGAATTCCGACAAAAGAGTAGCGTTACAAAAATGTTGCAAAGTTTGGGCTGGGAAGATTTGGGAGAAAGGAGACGAACTGCGCGATTAAATGGTATGTTCCGAGCTGTCAGAGGAGAGATGGCGTGGGAGGACATCAGTAGACGAATAAGTTTGAGTGATGTTTTTAAAGGTAGGAAAGATCACAATATGAAGATAAAGTTGGAATTAAAGAGGACAAATTAGGGCAAATATTCGTTTACAGGAAGGGGGTTTGGGGATCAGAATAACTTATCAAGAGAGATGGTCAATAAATTTTCAATTTCTTTGCAATAATTTAAGAAAAGGCTAGAAAAACAATAGATAGGGAATCTGCTACCTGGGCGACTGCCCTAAATGCAGATCAGTAGTGATTGATTGATTGATTGATTGATTGATTGATTGATTGATTGATTGATTGATTGATTGATTGATTGATTGATTGATTGATTGATTGATTGATTGATTGTGTATATGATGGGGAAATATTTCATACAAGATCTAATGTTTTTCGGGGGATCCTGTTCATAAGAAGGGTGGCGATGTTTTGATAGCTGTTGCTAATTATTTTAAATCTGTTCTTGTAGAAATTGATATAGTGAACATCGAATGTCTCGGTGTTAATTTTAATTTAGGTGGAAAGGCATATCTCCTGGTAACTGTTTACCTTTCACCAAACTCTGATCTAGAAACTTATAATAATTCTTTTGCAGTACAGTACTTGAAAATATCGAATTCATCAACTTCATAATGTTATTATAACGGGTGATTTTAACTTACCTTGATGGTTGATAATAACTTTAATTTACTTAACTGTGGACCAAAATACCTTTCTCTGGCTAATTTTATTGCTTTATTCAATCCGAGTTCGTTTAATAACCTAACAAATGCCAATGGTAAAACAATTGATTTAGTCCTGTCCAACTATGTAAGATATATTAATCTATTCAGAAGAGAATCCCCCTTGTGCCTGAAGATTCTAATCGTCCTGCTTTATATTTTGAACAGGTTGTTAACACTGAGCGAGTCAAATTATTACCTGTCAGCATCTGCAATATCCAGAAGCCTGATTTTTATGAATTGTATGTATCGTTACAAAAATATGACTGGAATCAGTTACAAGTGAGTGGAGACCTTAATAATGCAGTAAGCTATTTTTTGAAGTCCTTAATAAACTTTTCACAAGATATGTTCCTAAAAACAGTGAATAAGAAAAGAATGTACCCTTATCGGTTTCCAATAACGGACCATTTATATTGGTATTATAAATTTACTCATTCGGGACAAATATTTCAGATTCCTTATGGAAATCAACATCTATATCATTTGATGGCGAAGCAGGCATCAATATTTTGTAGTGAGACAAAGTCTCTCATTGTGCATTGGCACTGCCGGTGGCTACAATCAGCCCACGCAGTCGCCTCCACGGTATGCACTAGCCATGCGTCTTGGTAGGTGTGCTAGGTACCAACTGATGAGCCCAGCCTAGCACACGGGGGCGAAACGCTGGTAACCAGGAATGAGTTAGCTGGAAAATTTATAATGTCCAATAACAGACCATTTATATTGGTATTACATTAGATATACTTAAAATGTTTAAATTAAAGGAGATTCACAGGAAGCACATGAAGCTTCCTGAATACAGTGCTCACAAGTACAAACAATTTAAGACCCTTATTGCAAGGGCATATAAATTGTATATATTACAGCCACATAATAATATAAAAAGTAACCGAAAACGTATGTGGTTTCAGAAAAAGTAAAGGAAATAACAGTTTGTTCAAACAGTGTATGGCATATGGTGGAAACCATTTGGTAACTGCACAAGGAATAGCCAACGCGTTTGCATGTTATTTTCAAACTGTTTATGCCTTCTTTATACATAGCCTCCTGGTCGGTATCAATGATTAGTGCTCACAGTTTACAGATGGGTCCTATACGCGAAGAATACAAAGACGTAGTAACAAAACTTAAAGCAACTAAATCTGCGGGATTTGGTCACATACTTACTAAAGGATATGCAGAGATGCCAATGGTTCCACTATGTGCCATATACCGTAAAATTTAATTTTAAAGACGCAAATACTTCCTGAAATTTGGAAAACAAGTAAAATAACCCCGATCCTTAAATCTGGTGATAGTTTAAAAGGTCTGCCTCTGTGGTGTAGTGGTTAGCGTGATTAGCTGCCACCCCCGGATGCCCGTGTTCGATTTCCGGCTCTGCCACGAAATTTGAAAAGTGTTACTAAGGCTGGAACGGGGTCCACTCAGCCTCGGGAGGTCAAATGAATAGAGGTGTGTTCGATTCCCGCCTCAGCCATCCTGGAAGTGGTTTTTCGCGGTTTCTCACTTCTCCCCCCAGGCAAAAGCCGGGATGGTACCCATCTTAAGGCCGCGGCCGCTTCCTTCCCTCTTCCTTGCTGTCCCTTCCAATCTTCCCATCCCTCCACAAGGCCCCTGTTCAGCATAGCAGGTGAGGCCGCCTGGGCGAGGTACTGGTCATCCTCCCCAGTTGTATCATCTGACCCAATGTCTCACGCTCCACGTCACTGCCCCTGAGGCGGTAGAGGTGGGATCCCTCTCAGAGTCCGAGGGAAAAACCGAACCTGAAGGATAAACAGATTAAGAAGAATAAGAAGATGTTCGAAAATTGAGTACTACAGAACTATTTCAATAATATGTGCTTCAGCGAAGCTCTTTGAACAAATACTGGGCCTGTGACCTTATATGTTAGGCCCCTTTAAACAACAATCATCATCATCATGAACAATTATTCTATGTTAGAATATTTAATCATATCAAAAATTACGTATCAGAATTTCAACATGGGTTCCCAAGCGTTCTTATGAACTTTATTCAGGATGATTCTGATTCAATGAATGAAGGGCTTCCTATAGATGCAGTTTATACTGACTGTGCAAAAGCTTTTGATAAAATTGATCATGGTATACTTTTGAGTAAATTATTAGTATTTGGTTTATCTTCTTATTTTTGAAATTAATTTACTCATGTCTGTCAGACAGAAAACAGTTTGTACTTTACCCAGAAAATACTTCATTCCAGTTCAAAGTAAATTCTGGAATCCCTCAGGGCTCGAACCTTGGTCAATTGTTCTTTTTTTTTTCCTCTTAATCTGTTTACCCTCCAGGGTCGGACTCAGCGAGGGATCCCACCTCTACCGCCTCAAGGGAAGTGTCCTGTAGCTTCAGACTCTGGGTCGGGGATACAAACGGGAGGATGACCAGTACCTCGCCCAGGCGGTCTCACCTGCTATGCTGAACAGGGGCTTGTGGGGGCATGGGAGGATTGGAAGGGATAGACGAGGAAGAGGGAAGGAAGTGGCCGTAGCCTTAAGTTATGTACCATCCCGGCATTCGCCTAGAGGAGAAGTGGGAAACCACGGAAAATCACTTCCAGGATGGCTGAGGTGGGAATCGAACCCACCTCTACTCATTTGACTTCCCGAGGCTGAGTGGACCCCGTTCCAGCCCTCGTACAACTTTTCAAATTTCGTGGCCGAGCCTGGAATCGAACCTGGGCCTCCGGGGGTGGCAGCTAATCACACTAACCACTACACCAGAGAGGCGGACGCCATTCGATTCTTTCTTTCTTACTCTGTTTACCCTCCAGGGTTGATTTTCTCCTTTGACTCAGCGAGGGATTCCACCTCTACTGCCTTAAGTTAGGTACCATCCTGGCATTTGCCTGGAGGAGAAGTGGGAAACCACGGAAAACCACTTCCAGGATGGCTTAGGTGGGAATCGAACCCACCTCTACTCATTTGACCTCCCGAGGTATCCGAATGTGCAAAAATATAATAGAATTCTGTTATCTTAATGTTAATGCCGGCCCGGTAGTGTAGCATGCCTCTCTGTTACCCGGAAGCTCCGGGTTCGATTCCCGGCCAGGTCAAGGATTTTTACGTAAATCTCAAAGTTACTTCGAGGTCTACTCAGCTTACGTAATTAGAACTCAAAAGCTATCTAGCGGCCCCGGTCTAGAAAGCCAAGAATGTCAGCAAAAAATATTCGTCGTGCTGACTAAACGACAACTCGTAATCTGCAGGCCTTCTGGCTGAGCAGAGTCGCTTAGTTGGCCAGGGCCCTTCAAGGGCTGTCCCTGACTATGTTCTGTCAATATAAGGTTAGGTTCGTTCCCTAATTGTGTTCTAATTATTGTAATGTGTCATTTAATACTATATCATTCCGTTGCTTTTTTTCCAAGCGCAGAAGACGTAATTTTCTACCGCTAGAGTGTGCACACATCAACTAAACTTCTTCCACTAGAGTGCACATTAATCGAGATAAACTTATATTATTTTTCTTCGACTAGAAACATAGCTCTTTTTCGGGAAAAGAATAGCTTGTTTAAAATCCACATAGTTAAAGATGGCAGCTGTTATCTTGAAGGTCCGTCAAGATGGCAGCAGTGAGGTAAGTTGTTTATTTTCTACCGCTAGAGTGTGCACACATGAACTAAACTTCTTCCATTAGAGTGCACGGAAATCGAGATAAACTTACATATTTTTTCTCCGACTAGAGTGCATATCCATCACCCATCGATATGCATGCATCGACTATCCTACTAAACTTCTTCCACCAGAGTGGGCATCCATCGCCTGTCAATATGTGCACATCAACTATCAAGTCGATATGCATGCATCGACTCTAATAATAAACTTCTTCCACCAGAGTGTGTATGCATCGCCTGTCGATATGCTCACACATCGACTATCGAGATAAACTTCTTCTACCGGCGTGTGCAACCATCGCCTGTACGCGCCCATAACCCTTCTCACTGCTCATAGATCTGCACACCTCCCACCCGCTTAACGATGCTATAAAAGTAATGCACATCTCAATAAACAAGTTGTCGCTCTCTCGCAAGAGAGAGGTGACCATGCCTGTATTTTTTTGTAGAGGACTCATCGCCAAGGCAGTAGACTTCTACGGAGAGTGCACATCTCTCCATCCCCTATTTTTGGAAAGGGGAGGTAGGGAAAAGAGGAATACCTCTTTAAGCCCCCTACTCCCCTGAATTCAAAAAAGCATAAAATTTTCTGAGTTTAGCCTTGCACGCCTTACTAAAATGCATGTCGTTAGCACTTGACAGCTGTTTAAATTCCGCGCCCACGCGGTTTGGACCTGACAGCTGTCAAAAAGCACGTGGATTTTAATTGACCGCCACCACGTGCATAAGGTGTCAGCAATGAGGTTTAGTCCCGTCAAGATAGCAGCACTGAGGTTAGCGATGCTCTGTTGTTTACAATTCCGCGCCCACGTCGTTAAAGATGGCAGCTGATATCTTGACAGACGTTTAGAAAGGCACGTGGATTTTTAATTGCCCGCCACCACGTGCATAAGTTGGTAGCAATGAGGTTAGTGCCTGTCAAGATGGCAGCAGTGAGGTTATCGATGCTCTGTTGTTTATATTTCCGCGCCAACGTAGTAAGAGATGGCAGCTGTCATCTTCACAGCTGTCAAAAAAGCATGTGGCCAAGCACGTGGCTTTGTTTACAAACAATAGCACGTGGCGTGACGTTATCGTCGCGGGTGTTGACGCAGCAGAAAAAATGCTGACGCTATGGCTTGGGACCAGCTTTGCCCTACTATTGATGGGTATTTCCTTATCAGCCTGGCAAGCAGCAATCGGGCCATGGGCAAGCAGGCAGGTGGCTGCGGGGTGCGTGCTGGAATGCGGACCTGCAACAGGCTGTTACCCGGAAAGTGTTGTATCGTTGGCACTCATTACCACATTACTTGTTATAGGAGGCTTGGAGTTAAACCCCGGCCCTGTTCAACCAGCTTCAGAAGAGGTAGTGAACGTGAACGTGAAGTGAGGTTTAGTTTAATTGCCCGCCACCACGTGCATAAGTTGGTAGCAATGAGGTTATTGCCTGTCAAGATGGCAGCAGTGAGGTTATCGATGCTCTGTTGTTTATATTTCCGCGCCCACGTAGTAAGAGATGGCAGCTGTCATCTTCACAGCTTGTCTGGTGCTAAGTGTGATACGTGTGGAATTTGGTTTCATTTCTAGTGTGGTAAGCTACAGGCCCTGGACAGTGATAAGGAAAGGATGGCATGTAGCACGTGTTTCATGAATGCGAATGTGACCAGCGACAAAGCAAAAAGTGATGAACTGCAACGGGGAATGAAATGAAGCAAATCTCATGATTGCGGAGCTACCTATAAAATAAGTTACAGGAAGTATGAGAAATGTAGGCACTCTTTCACCTGTGGAGAATATAAAACCTGTAAATTGTGTGGTGATTGGCGATTCTATCGTGCTGCATATAGGTCAGGAAAATAGGTCAGTGAAAGTGATGTGCATGCCGGGAATCCGAGTGGAACAGTTGAACAGGAAAATAGAGGACGAATGCGGCGCGAATGAGGAAGCAGTAATTCTCCTCCGGAAAGTTGGTTATCGGATAATATACAGTACATGTTTCAGAAATATTCTGGTCAAAATTTCTAACGTTTAGACGGGATAGAGGGTCGAATGGAGGGAGAAATTTCATTTGTGTTAAGTCAGAGCTTAGCAGTACGTTAAAATTTGTTCTCGATGACTGCGAAATAATTGGGGTTGAGGTAAATAATGCACCCAATAAACAAAATATAGTCATTATTGGAGCTTATCGCCCGCGGAAATAAGGTTTAAATACGATCACTCGTCTTTCAGAATTGGCACGTGCAAATATAACCTACGGGAAAAGAACTATAATTGCAGGCGATCTAAACCTACCGTCAGTAAACTGGGCTGGGTCAAATACGGGGGCCTATCGCAGGAAGCAGTTCACTTATTAGTGTGGAATAATGGCTTTTCCTAAGTCGTTACAAAGAATACACGTAAACGAGCACCTTTTCTAGTCATACTGGATGACATAGTTATATCTGTGACGTAATTCTGGGGATTAGTGACCACAGTGCGGTGGTACTCGATCCCTCTTGGGAAACTTGTGATACGAGGCATGTGGGAATTTCTAAGACTATTTGGTGTTAAGCGAGGGGAGACTCCGTAGGTTTTCAAAACGTTTTGATGTTTGATATACTAATTGGTTAATGGAGAGAATGGGGGATAGACGACATTTGGGAGAACTTTAAAACCATTTTAAATACTGGATTGAATAAATTCGTTCCCAAAAGGATGATTAGGGAGAATTCAGTTCCGTCGTACTACACCGCGACTATTAGGAAGCTGAAACGTAAGACTAGAAGAGCGTTCAACAGAAGAAATAATAACGATGCGTGCAAAGCGGAGTATAGAAGTTTGGTGAAGCTTTTGATAGCAGAAAAGAAAGTGGCTGAAGGGAAGTATCTTGACAGTATCTTAAACGAAAATCGAAATTCCTGGAACCCTTTTTTAAAAATATATACGAAGATCAAATCAATCAATCAATCAATACTGATCTGCATTTAGGGCAGTCGCCCAGGTGGCAGATTCCCTATCTGTTGCTTTCCTAGCCTTTTCCGAAATGATTTCAAAGAAATTGGAAATGTATTGAACATCTCCCTTGGTAAGTTATTCCAATCCCTAACTCCCCTTCCTATAAATGAATATTTGCCCCAGTTTGTCCTCTTGAATTCCAACTTTATCTTCATATCGTGATCTTTCCTACTTTTATAAACGCCATTCAAACCTATTCGTCTACTAATGTCATTCCACGCTATCTCTCCGCTGACAGCTCGGAACATACCACTTAGTCGAGCAGCTCTTCTTCTTTCTCTCAATTCTTCCCAACCCAAACATTGCAACATTTTTGTAACGCTACTCTTTTGTCGGAAATCACCCAGAACAAATCGAGCTGCTTTTCTTTGGATTTTTTCCAGTTCTTGAATCAGGTAATCCTGGTGAGGGTCCCATACACTGGAACCATACTCTAGTTGGGGTCTTACCAGAGACTTATATGCACTCTCCTTTACATCCTTACTACAACCCCTAAACACCCTCATAACCATGTGTAGAGATCGGTACCCTTTATTTACAATCCCATTTATGTGATTACCCCAGTGAAGATCTTTCCTTATATTAACACCTAGATACTTACAATGATCCCCAAAAGGAACTTTCACCCCATCAACGCAGTAATTAAAACTGAGAGGACTTTTCCTATTTGTGAAACTCACAACCTGACTTTTAGCCCCGTTTATCAAGATTGAAGGGAGAGAACAAGTCAGTTCCTTCTCTTTGTATAGGAAGGGATTTACTGGCGACAACAGATATAGATAAAGCGGAAGTATTAAATAAGCACAACGGGAAAGTTTTTAATCCGGCGGCAGAGTTATTCAGGACAATTTTCCGGAAACTAATTATGATTTCCAAATTAAAGCTTCATTATTGCGTAAGGGTCTTTCTCAACTCAGAAGAAGTAAATTTTGTGGGTAGATTCTATTTTCGGAGAGGCACTTAAACTCGGGAGTGAAGCGATCCTACCAAATTTAATGAGAATCTTTAATATATAACTGAACAATACGGAGGTTCCAGAAGATTGGAAATCGGGCATTGTAGTTCCTATTCACAAGGAGGATGACTAGAGCGACTTGAATAACCACAGACCGGTAAGCGTGACGTCAATCGTATGTAAACAAATGGAGCAATTAATGGTAGATTATTTGGCGTTGAAATGGGACTCTTCTGGAGTGATATTTTAGGGAATACTTCTCCTGCGAAAGTCAGCTCTTTTCCGTAAGTCAAGATATATCGGATAAGCTCGACAGTGAGTCAAGGATTGATGTAATAGTAATTGATTTTGCTGAGGCATTCGATCTAGTGCCACATGGCATCCTCCTTAACAAGTTAGCGCGAGCGGGTATTGTCATCAGAGTTGTGAAATGGATACGAGAACCCCTCAATGGAAGAACTCAGAGGGTGCGCGTGGCAGAAACGCTATATTCTCCAATAAGCGTTACGTCTGGTGTGGCTCAGGGTAGCGTTGTTCGACCAATTCTTTTCATACTTTTCATGAATGGTATGCCTGATTCGATAAAATAGGAAGTTCGCCTCTTTGCCTATGATTGCGTCATATACAGGGAGATAAAGACAGAGGAAGACGAACTATTGCCTCAGGAAAATTTAGATAAGATAGAAAAATGGACGCGTGAAAATCGAAAAGTAATCCACAGCGAAAAAAGCAAGAAACTGTGTTTCAGTAAAAGGAAAATGACAGCAAAGAGGAAGTACGAAATTGGAGGAGAAAGTTTTGTTGAAGTTGATAGTTATAAGTACTTGGGTGTTACTACTAGAAAAGACTTAAACTTGTCAGAACAAATGGAAAATGAAGTTAAGAAGTCCTGGAGATCGTTACATTTTATTATTCGGAATCTCAAGGAAGCTAATTCTGGTGCCGAAATTAAAGCTTATAAATGCTTGGTGAGACCAATTCTCGAATATGGATCTGCGTGCTGGAATCCGTACAGGGTGGGTTTAATAAATTCCCTAGAAAAAGTTCAAAGAAGAGCGATACATTTCGTAACCGGGAATAGGAGGAATACCATTAATTGGGAAAATCTTGAATCTAGAAGAACTAGAGCTCGCCTGTGTGGCCTTTATAAGAGCTATACGGGAAGGGCTGCCTGGAGTAGTATTAGGAATAGTTTGGAACCTTCCTTATACTTATCGAGAAATGATCATAAACATAAAATTAGGCCCAGAAACCAACAGACGGACGTGGGCAAGTTTTCCTTTGTAAACAGGACCGTAAGGAATTGGAATAAATTACCTGCAGCAGTTTTTGATAGATTCCCTTCCGGTATCAAGCCATTCAAGGGGACCATTAATGCTAGTGTAAAGTGAAGAGTAAAAGTAGTAAATCACGAAGACTGGATTTGTGGTTTTCTGCTTGGTTTACATTGTGAAACTAGTAGTTTTTCTTGTGGTATTCTCTTTCCAAGGAATTGCTTGTTGTTCTCATGCTGTTGTAGTTGTTGTTTTTGTTGTTGGGTAATTACCTATGTTTTAAACTGAACTGTATCATCACTTGAAATGGTAAGCTAGTAGTAATCTCAACTTATAGTACTGTAAGCTGTAGTGTTAAGCACTGGGAAATACTTAACTTGTGTGTGAATTTGTATATGATGATGATGGATTTAGAATTTTAAACTTGAACTAGTAGTATTTCTTGTAATATTTTCTTTCCATGAACTTGCTTGTTGTACCCTTGTTGTTGCTGCTTTTGTTGTTGTTGTTGTTGTTGTTGTTGTAGGGTAATTATGGATTAACTTCACTTTATTATCACTTATAGTGTTAAGCTACGTAGGTCGAGTCATAAGTCACGGCAACTATTTTTTTTCTCGCGAACAGGAGATAACACGGAAAATCTAAGATATGCATTTTGAAACGTACGGTATGTACCTGCGTATGATGCCACTAGATGGTGTATATAAACAACAGTGTGGGTCTAAGCATGCCTCCAAGTTCAGTGTGTGAGTGAGAGCGTCACAAAATGGAAGTCAACAAGCAGGAGCAACGATCGTATATTAAAATAGCAGTTCTCCGCGGCAGAAATGCACGCCAATGCCATGCAGAGCTGCGGGAAGCATTAGATGTGCATGCCATGCCCTACAGAACAGTGGCGACGTGGGTGGAGACGTTTAAACTGGGTAGAGTATCAACTACCGATTTGCCCCACCGCTGGCAACGCACAGTGTAAACCTTGGGTGATTATTTCGAAGGTCTGTAACCAGGAGACCTGTCCTTTTGTACGTAGTCTTGTGTATTTGCTGTCTATACCATAATAAAACAATGTTTACCAATGGGCTGTGTTCTGTCACTTTCCTACGAGAATCTCCTGAAGTCAGAATTTGTCTTCAGGCACTGTGCATAAGTACATGCCCTATATTTCCAAATGCATATCTTAGATTTTCCGTGTTGTCTCCTGTTCGCGAGAAAAAAAATAGTTGCCATGACTTATGACTCGACCCTCGTAGTAGTAAGCTTAACCTATAGTATTGTAAGCCGTAGTGTTAAACACTGGAAATACTTAAGTTGTGTGTGAATTTTTATATGGTGCAGGATTTAGAATGTTAAACTAGTAGTATTTCTTGAAATATTTTCTTCCCATGGAATTACTTGTAGTATTGTTGTTCTTTGTTTGTTTGTCGTTGGGTTATTATGTTAACTTTATAATTACACTATTGTAAGTGACCATTGCCACCGGGATATTTCCCATTTGTGATGTATTTGGTAATAATAGTAATATAAGGGCTGCATTCGGTTAGAAATTTCCACACGAAATTAAATTATTATTATTATTAATTTTTGTGGCTCGGGGACTGGTTGTTTGTGTTTGTTCCAACACTCACATCTTCATATTCAGACAACCCTCCACACTACCAACCACCACAGAAACACGCAATGTTGAGTATATCCCTCCACGTAGGTTTGCGTCAGGAAGGGTATCCGGCCGTAAAACAGGGTCAAATCCCCATATATATATATATATATATATGCCACCCGTGACCCCACAAGGTGTGGGGAAAAGTGGTAGAGTAAGAATGCCATTATTATTAATATTAGTCTGAATCCTTGGTTGAATGGTTAGCGCTGTGGCCTTCGGTTCAGGGAGTCCCTGGTTTGATTCCCGGCTGGGTTGGGGATTTTAATCGCCTGTGATTAATTCTTCTGTCTCGGGGACTGGTTGTTTGTGTTTGTTCCAACACTTTCCTCTTCATATTCATCACATCACAAACCACCACCGAAACACGCAATAGTGATTACATCTCTCCAGATCGGGTTGATGCTAGGATGGGCATCCGACTGTAAAACATGACCAAATCCACATGTGCGACACAATTCGCACCCGCGACACCACAGGGTGTGGGAAAAGCGGTAGAAGAATTTTTTATTAAAGATCGATTGTCATGAATTACTACTAGAAGAGTCTCTCGAACATCTTGCAACATCGTACTGTACTCTTCGTCATTCAAGCTTTTATTCTTATTTAACATATTTCTAAATACCTGCCACGAGTCAAAATTGTAGTACACCATGCCTATCCACAATCACGTGGCTTTACTATTGACCAGGGTGAGTCGAAATGTAAACTGATGTCACTTCGACATCGCTGAGAAGTATAATGGCAGCAACTCTGCTGAACATTTCACAAAACCACGTAGGCTACTGTACCATTTCGACAAAACAAGTATTGTGTGCTGATAGCTCCTGGCTACTTCCGCCAACCGACAGCACAAGTTAATTTAGAAAGTAGGCTTGCCAGTACAGTATCATCCACTGCTTGTGCTTAACACTTCTCTAGTCTAAATCATATTTTACCTATTAATAAAACGACATCTCCAAAAAAGGTCTTCTAAAGTGTTCCAAAATATCTTCTGATAACATCGCGTACATGTGAAAGCACTTGAAAGCAACAGGTCACCTCATTTCCTCAGTACGCCTCAGCAGCGGCACCTTACTTTTGTGCAACAGCTGATAGAGCTTCTGTGTATCCAATCAGACTTAGGAATAAGAACCTAGTAAACAAACACACACCCGTAAAAGTGCTAATTTAAGGTGATATTTTAATTTTATGTGTATGTTTAATCTTTAGATATTCTACTAAATATGAGGGCACGTCCAGCCCATTCAGGACCTTCGTCTGTCAAGACGATTGCTGCCAAGCGAGATGCTCTACAGATCTCGGGGTGTTACTGAGTCAGCGTAACAACATTCTCAGCCCTATTGTTTGTTTGTGACTGGATCCACTATCTCTCACAAAAGGAAGCTTCTTGGTTGGTCTCACGGGGACGAGTGCAGCCCGTTTAGTGAACAAAACTGATCGTGTTACACTGTGCATTGTACAGTCAAATACATTGCTGTGCGGAACTTAAGGACGATATAGATAAAGTAACATAACATAGTAACTGCTCGGTGGAAATGCAAGTGAGAGGGCGGAGGCGTGTTGACAGAAGTCTCCAGCACGTGCACAGAAAGGTGGCGTGAAGTCCGCGCGACTATTGCGCCAAATGTGTCTGGTCCCGCAACACGAGGCAGTTGAAGGAACGGGACAAGACAGTGTGTGCCACTCAGCTAACTGTTACGGTGCACTCTGGTGGTGTTACTCATTACTACATGGTCCGGAGACAACATCTGGATGACTTCACACGGGGAAGAATCATCGGGAAACTGGAAGAAGAACGACGTATGGCGAGTGTAGCCGAAGAGTTTGGTATTGCTCACAGCATTGTTCCACATGCATGGGGAGCGTTCCGAATCACAGGCACTGATTCCCAAAGGAGAGGAGGTGGTCGACCACATTCAACTAAAGCAGCAGATGGCCGCTACGTTGTGCAACAGGCAAGAAGGGACCCACATCAAGCATCAGGTGCAATTGTAACCACATTTAACGGGACTGCAACGCACGCAATTTCACGCTCCACAGTGGCACGGTGACTGCAAGGGGGCGGTCTCTTAGCCCGACGACCATTACGTTGTGTTCCGTTCACACCCGCACATTGGCGGCACCGTTTGCGATGGTGCTAAGAGCATCAGGACTGGACCGAGGAGGAGTGGGGTCGCGTTCTGTACTCAGATGAGAGCAGATTTAGTCTGAATAGTGATTCTAGATTGTACCTTAATTAAGCCACGGCCGCTTCCTTCCCACTCCTAACACTCTGGCGAGAGGTGGGGACACGTAATGCCTCCAGAAACATTGTCGAACATGATTGTTTCGGTGGTCTACGTGTTATGGTGTGGGGAAGCATAATATCGCACGGGCGTACCAAATGTTTCAACGTGGTAAGCTCACCGGTCAACGTTATTTTGACAGTGTACTCCTTCCCCATGTGCTTCTTTTCAGTGGTGCATTCGGCCCAGACTTCATTTTTATGGATGGCAATACCCGAATGTACCGAACAGCGTTGGTGGAGGACCTTTGGGACGAGAGAATATTCGGCGAATGGACTGGCTTGCCCGTTCTCCCGACTTAAATCTCATCGAGCATGTGTGGGATGCGTCCGGGAGACGTATTGCAGCACCTCCATATGCACCAGCAGCTGCCAATCGCGCTGGTGGAGGAATGGAACGCCCTACCGCAAGAACTCCTTACCAACCTTGTGACCAACATGGGAGCATGTTGCAGAGTACGCATCACTACCTATGGTTATCACACACCCTTTCAAGAACCATGTCCGTCCTTTTGTAACGTCCAGGAGGCCATCATGAATCGCAGTAACTTCGGTGTAACTTATTGTCTCTGTACAGACCGAGCGAGTTGGCTGTGCGGTTAGCGTCGTACAGATGAGAGCTTGCATTCGAACCCCGTTGTCGGCAGCCCTGAAGATGGTTTCGCGTGATTTCCCATTTTCACACTTAACAAATGTTGGGGCTGCACCTTAATTAAGGCCACGGCCGCTTCCTTACCACTCCTAACACTTTCCTATCCCGTCGTCGCCATACGACATATCTGTAAAGCAAATTGTAAAATATACCTCTGTATAAAGTGTCATTTCTGTTCGTCTCATCGCGTGTTTATTTCAAATCTGCTACACACAATGGAACGTATTCACACGTGGGTGAGTTCAATATTTTAATTCGACGAATAAAACAAAGAAATCCGTGGCGAAATAGCTCATTAAGTGCCTTGGTTACCGAGAGGACTGCTGCCCTGGCAGATACTGGAGTTGGAGTTCGAGGTCAGGGTAACGATGTGCTCGGCAGTATTGCTGGGCTTTAGCGGCCAGGTATTCGACGAAGTTGGCTGGTATAATGTCCGAGTCTCATTTGGCTTCTCCGCGCTCTCTTACCCTCACACATTTAGCTTCGAGAATAACTGACTAAGTGTTGGGTGTTTAAGCACGTGTCGCATCAGCCTGGGCATTCTTTAACTCTGCTGTTCTGTTTCGGGTCTATATGACCCGAAATTAATATACACGTCTTTTTTTCATATTTTAAATACCAACATATTTTTATGAAACTTGGTGACTTTTTCTGAAAATGGAAGAGCAGTACGTGTTAAAAAAGTTTTAAAAAAAGCTGAAGTAGTTTTGGCATAAACCCGACACAAATATGATTACTGTAATTCGGATTTATTTACAAAAAATGGAAATGTTGAACTTTATTTTTGTTATATTTGATGGGAATAGTGATTTTAATCATTCCAACTTACTCTCAAAAATCAACTAAGCCTCCATACGTTTACAGCAATGGACTTGTTTCTTGCTTTTTCCAGGAAATCATAATCAGCAGTTCTCAACAATATTAATGCTTTGTTTTCGTTCAGTTTGTATTGTGACACCATTGCGATTGGACCATTGAATGATGATGATTTGAAAGAATTAGTGTATGTCTCAGCAGATGAAGGATCAGTTTCTGAGTTCGAAGAACATGTCAGTAATGCCTGAAAGCGAGTGTTCTGATGGAAGTTATGACAGTCCACAGCCTTTCAAAAATGGGAGTAAAGAACGGCAGTTGCATCTACCAGAACAACATGACCGCCTACCGACTTCGAACATCATTAAGAGTACCCCAGGAGTTACCAAGTATGCAGTCAGCAGAATATCTGATGTAGAATGTTCATTTGGAGCAGTATTTCATACAGCACTTCAAAATGAAATAATCGAAATGACACATATTGAGGGGCAGCGAGTTTATGGTCAACAATGAAAAAATATCGATTATTCTGTTTTTCATGCATACGTAGGACTCTTCTTTCCTTGCGGATTTATATGGATCTCATGGGGAATCTACAAAAGTTTTGTAGGATAAGGATACTGGGCGAAACATATTTCGAGCAACCATGTCCTTTGAAACATTCTGTAAGATATCGCGTGCCTTGCGATTTGACAAGAAATCTACTAGAGAGGAAAGGCGACGTACTGACAAACTTGCTGCAATTCGTAGTATATGGGAGAATGGGTAGAAGTCCTTCCTAAACTGCATAATCCAGGAGAAAATGTTACTGTCGACGAGCAGTTATTAGCATTTTAGAGGCCGCTGTCCATTCAAGCAGTATATCCCAAGTAAGCCGGCAAAATAAGGGATCATCGTCGCCATAAGACCTATCTGTGTCGGTGCTACCTAAAGCCACTAGCAAAAAAAAAAAAAAAAAAAGAAGAAAATATGGGATCAAAATAAGGACCCTGTGCGACAGCAAACCTTCATACTTATTGAAGGCCCTAATTTATACAGAAAAGGAGAGCGGAGCGGCACCAGAAAGAAATCAGAGAATGAGGATAGTATCTGATTTCACTTCTGAGTTACGTGGTCAGAATATCACGTGTGAACATTTTTTTACGTCATGCAATTTGGGACAGCTGCTCCTGAAAACGAAATTGACAATGTTGGGAACTATACGGAAAAGTAAGCCGGAGCTTCCGCAGAAAATGACCAACCAGGAGGTACACAGCTCTTCATTTTACTTCACAAATGACACTACAGTGGTCAGTTATATTCCTAAGAGAAATAAGAATGTTGTACTTATGAACACTCCCCACCATGATGGGGAAATCAGTGACAGGACTGATAAGAAGCCAAAAATGATTTTGGACTGTAATTCAACCAAAGGGGCTGTAGACACGGTTAATCAGCTATCAGGTACAGACACATGCAAACCTACAATATTCTTGATGTTTCTTATAATGCATACATCTTGTGGACTTCGATTGACCCTAATTGTAATGCAAGCAAATTCTCTTGAAGGAGAATATTGTTGGAGGAACTTGCAAAGTCACTGATAAGAAAACACATTGTATCAAGAACGCATGTATCAAGAACAGAAGATTCTTTGAGAATGGTAAGAAGCATCCAAAATCCTAAAGAAGTGGCTGGTGTGTCAGGATCAGCAACAACAAGAAAATCTACGAAACGTGCACGCTGTAAGTTCTGCCCATCAAGCAATGACAATAAAACAAGCATGTTGTGAGGACCATGTAGTAAACATATTTGAAAAACACATGTCACCTACTTGTGTCCAAACTGCAATCAGTAAGATGAAAAGTAAGAAAAGAACTGAAGTGTTTTCTAAGATGATTGTATAGAAGACTATCTGTTTTTTTTTAACTTACGTGAATACTTGTGCCTAAACTGCAACCAGTAAGAAGAGAAGTGAGAAAGAAACTGTAGTGCTTTCTAAGCTGAATGTAAGAAAAGAACTGTGGTGTGTTATAAGATTAATACCTGTATTAAAAACACTGTTGTTAAAATGTATGGTGAATACTCTTGTCTAAACTGCAAACAGTATGAAGAAAAGTAAAAAAAAAAAAAAGAAAACTGTAATGTTTTCTAAGTGTAATGCCTGTATTGAAAACTGTTTGTTGTTTCAAATGTACGTGAACATTTAAATAGGAAATGTTCCTTAATAAAGTTTTGTGTAGGATTATTATTATTAATAATTAATAATTTAATGTTATTTGTTTTACGTCCCACTAACTACTCTTTTACGGTTTTCGGAGACGCCGAGGTGCCGGAATTTACTCCCGCAGGAGTTCTTTTACGTGCCAGTAAATCTACCAACACGAGGCTGACGTATTTGAGCACCTTCAAATACCACCGGACTGAGCCAGGATCGAACCTGCCAAGTTGGGGTCAGAAGGCCAGCGCCTTAACCGTCTGAGCCACTCAGCCCGGCTATTATTATTATTATTATTATTATTATTATTATTATTATTATTATTATTATTATTATTATTATTATTATTACCAACAAGGTATTGGAATAGAACAACAATGTCGATAGCTAACAACTGTACAAAAATGTACGTTTGTAGAAGATTTCTACAGCATTTTAATATGTCGGGGTCATATTGACCCGAACAGTACATTCGTCAAGTAAAAGTGAACAGAACAGCAGGGTTAAGCAAAAATTTACAAAAAATAAATCGATCTTGTCTCATTAATTCGACAGTCACTCATCCTTTGTGATCCGATTTACCTAATGCATCCTTAACAGTCACCCGAAAGAGCACATTTCAAGGCTTCCTCTCTGGGTCAGTTATCGTTGTACCTAACAAGTTAGTCGCGCAGCTGTGAGCTTGCATCCGAAAGGTAGTAGGTTCGAAACCCACTGTCTGACAGCCCTGAAGAGAGTATTCTGTAGTATCCCATTTTCACACCATGCAAATACTGGGGCTGTAGTTTAATTCAGCTCACGGTCGCTTCCTTCCCAATTCTTCCTATCCCACCGTCGCCATAAACCTGTCCGGCTCGTAAAACAAATAGTTATGACTGCTGTTTCACTTGCACATAGCACCAATCGCTTTCGCAAACATCTTGCTAAAATGTATGGCTTGTTTAAAAGCAAAAGTGTTTCCGCTAAGCTGAATCGTTCCGACGATAGAAGCACAGGAAGAGCCTAAGTTAGTGGGTCCGAACCCGATTCAGGGAGGTGTTATTTGAAGATGCTCAAATACGCCAGCATTATATCGGTAGATTTACTTGCACGTAAAGGAGCTCCTGTAGGATAACATTCCGGCACCTCAGCATCTCTGAAAACCGTTAAAAGAGTAGTGGGACGTAAAGCCAATTGTATTAATTTTCCGGGCATTTCAGTGGACCAGAGAGGAAAAGAAGCGGCAGAATTGAATGGCTGGACAAAGCATAAAACAAACTTTAAGTATTGCTAACAAAATCAATGACAAATTTACTTCTCTCTTTTCCAATGGATTGTTTTCAACAAGTGCAACAACCGTAACTTATAACATATGAAAGCTTCACCTTCGGAACTTAGAAGCCCTTATATTTAAAGCAGAGGAACTCGTAAGCTCAAAAAACTTAGAGTACTTGGGGAGGAGAACAGCCATCTCGAAATAATCAGTCCAAAACTTCTGACCGCAGATCTCCTACATTTCTATTTAGAAAGGATAAGGCTAGCATTTACATATCCGGGAAAGTACACTTCAGAGAAAGAAGCCGTAGCTTCTAGGACAATTTACATAACACGAGTGACGAACCCTGGAGCGCAATTTACAATTAGTTTTACAAAGCGCCCATTATTGAGCTAGTAGACAACAGTTAAATGCTGGGTCTGTACCTTTTTTTGCTTTACGTCGCACCGACACAGATAGGTCTTATGGCGACGATGGGATAGGTGTGGCCTTAATTAAGGTACAGCCTCAGCATTTGGCTGGCGTGAAAATAGAAAACCACGGAAAAACATCTTCAGGGCTGCCGACAGTGACGTTCGAACCCACTATCTCCCGAATACTGGATACTGGCCGCACTTAGCGACTGCAGCTATCGAGTTCGTACTTTAATTATGGCCATGGCCGATTCTTTCCCATTCCTAGCTTTTTCCTATCCCATCGTCCCTTTAAGATCTGTGTCGGTGCGACGTAAAGCAATTTGTTATTATTATTATTATTATTATTATTATTATTATTATTATTATTATTATTATTATTTATAAATGCCAGTCGGTTTATTTGCTCTTGTCTACGTTTAATTCTCTCGTTCGGTAAGCTAGTGGACGACTACAGCTGGTCTAAGTAGCGTGTGTTTATTTGGCGAACAGCAGATAACGGTATCAAATGTTATTGTTTCATATGGATGATAATGCCATTGTGCAGCAGACCCGGTGATTGTTATTCTCGTGTGGTCAAGGTACTGTTCCCTTACAGCAGAGACTATAAAGAAGACCTAAGTCTGAAGTGTCACGTGCTGTGAAAGTGATGTAAAGTAAACGATTGTATTAACCATTCTTGTGACTTGGCATTTATAGAATTCCTCAACAGAATACTTTCATAATCCAATTGTTGTTTCATTTTATGTGTGGAGGTATGTTCTTTCATTAACCGAATGTGGATTTTCCTTATTTGCCATCTGGTTAACGTTTGCTAAAACAGTTAGGTTTTCGGTAACAGTGGAAAGTGCTAGTACTGGAAAGGTAACAGCCGTGCCCTTACTGAAGATACAGTTCCGGCATTTGCTTAGTGTGCAAATGGGGAACACAGAAAACCATTTTCAGGGCTGCCGATGGTGCAACTCGAGTCGACAAATGCCGTGTAGCCAATTCGCTCGGTATGATGTAGATAGACAGATGGATAGATAAGATAAGATAAGATAAGATAAGATAAGATAAGATAAGATAAGATAAGATATTTACCCCTGACAAAGTTAGGGATATATTTCCTTTCTTATACTAGGCTGAGTGGTCAGCATAGTAACGTTATGTTTAGAGGGCCTGGGTTCAATTTTCGGTTGGGTCGGACATTTTAATCTTAAATAGTTAATTCAATTGGCTCGGGGATTAAGTGATTTTGCTATTTCCAAAATCCCTGAAACTCATACACCACACACATCACTATTCTCCCCTCCAATTGATAATCCTGAGTTCCTTTCCCTCCTGAAAATCCATGTGCTGCACCCAAATTCAAGATGTCATCTAAAATTTTCAAATGAAAAAGCAAGAACATCTGCCCGTCAAAATTCACCACTTTACAGATTATGTAGTATCTATAACAGCGCATCTTGGAAAAATAATGCTGTTGATTTCAGTTCAAACATCACAGTACTTTTTAAAAGAATGAACGACTATTATTAACAGATAACAATTATGGTAAAACACTGTATGAACAATATATTTAGCTATACTGGAACAACGACATATAAGACCAAGCCCGTAATAACAGGATAGATTGGAGTAGATTAATTATATTACATTAGTTCAGATTATATTTAATTACTAGCAAGATACCCGTGCTTCGCTACGGTATTATACTGAAATTTAGAATTGAATGCTTATTGTTTTAGATATATAATCCGCCGAAATTCGCGGTCTGACTCGTTTTCTGCGAGAACCCACCAAAATTCCCGATCTGACTCGTTTTCTATTAGATTACGGCACGTTTCCTCCCATTTTTCAATCTTCTCTTCCAGCAATCGATTTCGTACTTCCCGGGCTAGGCTCAGGTATTCCTCCCGGTCAGTTGGGTCCGTAAATCTTTGCCATCTTTTCCTATAATCATTTTTAATATGGATAAAATCCTTCAGGAGATCCGGCGTGGTGTCATATTGGGTGCCTAGAAGGCACTGAACCCGCGGCCGGACTGCATTCTTAGTCATTACCCGTCCAGGAGCCGTTTCCAGCGCGGTCCGCACATTTGACGACGGTCCGGAACATTATTATTATTATTATTATTATTATTATTATTATTATTATTATTATTATTATGTGTTGCTGGAATGGATGATGACAGGAAAACCGGAGTATCCGGAGAAAAACCTGTCCCGCCTCCGTTTTGTCCAGCACGAATGTCACATGGAGTGAACGGGATTTGAACCACGGAACCCAGTTGTGAGAGGCCGGCGCGCTGCCGAGGATCCTTATAAGTACATTAAGAACAGTAAAATCAATTGGTCTCACCTCCTTCTACACCCCACCGCCGTTAAGTTTATTTGCCGGCACCCCCCCCCCCCAAAAAAAAAATTAAAAGAGAAGGCTTGTTTCTTATGTTTAAAGAAGATTTCAAACACCAATGTTCACGTCTACTACCTTACCTTCAGTTTTGAGATATAAGTATCCCCATAAAAATAATTTACTTTGTTCACTTCATTTCACACTACTCCCCCCCCCCCCTCTAAGTGAATTTTCCCGCAAAAAATACTTGTTTCTTTAATAGTAAAGGATCTTCTAAATACCAATTATCACGAGTCTAACTTCTTCAGTTTTTGATTTATGTGTCCTCATGAAAGGAATTCAACTCCTTTACACTCCCGCCCTCCAAGATGGTTTTCCCCCAAAACGCGTTTTTCTTTGTTTTTAAAGGAGATCCAAATACGAATTTTCACGTCTGTAACAAATTTAGTTTTTATTAGATGTATGTATTCTCATTCAATTAATTCAATTAATTTTTCAATTCTTTCACCCCCCTCCCCCCATTCATTGGATTTTCCGAGAATACGTATTTCTTTATTTTTAAAGCAGATTGCAAATATCAAATTTCACGTCTGTAACATCTTCATTTTTAAGATATCAGTAGCCTAATTAAAAGAATTCAACACCATCTTCAGTCACTTTAACCCCCCCCCCCTTCACCCAAGTGGTATTTCCGAAAGCTAAAAATACACGTTTCTTTATGTTTAATAGAGATAAAAAATATCATTTTTCACTTCTGTAACATGTTAAGGTTTTTGAGATAAACTGTAAAAATTCCTATTTTAAAATTTCACCACTTTTGAGTTCCCCTTAAGTGGAGTTTCCAAACACAAATCACCTATGTTTCTTTAGATTTACAGGAGATTACCAACACCCACTTTTTACGTCTGTAACATTTTACGTTTCCAAGATATTCTGTAGATATAGTCTTTCAAAATTTGTCACTCCTGTTTAACCGCCATTAATTGGATTTTCCAAAACTAAAAAATACGTGTTTCTTTATTTTTAAAGGAGATCCCATATACAAATTTTCAGTTCTGTAATATCTTTCGTTTCTGAGATATATGTATCCTCATTAAAGGCATTCAACCCATTTTTCACCCTTTTACACCCCTCCTATTGGGATTTACAGGAAACAAAAAAATACGTTTTCCTTTATTTTTAGAGGAGATTCTAACTACCAATTTTTACATCTGTAAATTTTAAAGTTTTAAGATGTATACACACTCATTTTAAAAAATTTACCCTCCCCCCTTTTTACCCCCCAATATTTGGATTTTCCAAAAACGAAAAAATGCGTGTGTTTATTTATTTTTAAAGGAGATTCTAAATACCAATTTTCACATATATAACCTTTAAAAATTTTGAGATAGATACACTCATTTTAGAATATTACTCCATTTTCACCCCCCCCCCTCAAATTGGATTTTCCAGAAACAAAAAATACGTGTTTCTTTATTTTTAACGGAGATCCCAAACACCAATTTTCAGGTCTGTAATATCTTCAGTTTCTGATATATAAGTACCCTCATTAAAGGCATTCAACCACTTTTTAGCCCCTTTTCACTCCTCCTATTGCGATTTTCCGAAAACAAAAAAATACGTGTTCCTTTATTTTTAATGAAGGTTCTAAATACCAATTTTTACAGCTGCAAACTTTAAAAGTTTGGAGATATAGATTCACTCATTTTAAAAATTCACCCCCTTTTCACCCTCCCATTAATTGGATTTTCCAAAAACAAAAAAATACGTGTTTCTTTATTTTTAAAAGAGATCAAACGTACCAATTTTCAGGTCTGTAATATCTTCAGTTTCTGAGATATAGGTACCGGTATCCTGATTAAAGGCATTCAACCCATTTTCCCAATTTTCACCCTTTTTCACCCCTCCTATTGGGATTTTCTGAAAACAAAAAAATACGTGTTTCCTTATTTTTAAAGACGATTCTAAATACCAATTTTTACATCTGTAAACTTTTAAAGTTTTGAGATATAGAGCAACTCATTTTAAAATTTCACCCCCGTTTCACCCTCCCATTAATTGGATTTTCCAAAAACAAAAAAATACGTGTTTCTTTATTTTTAAAAGAGATCAAACGTACCAATTTTCAGGTCTGTAATATCTTCAGTTTCTGAGATATAGGTACCGGTATCCTGATTAAAGGCATTCAACCCATTTTCCCCATTTTCACCCTTTTTCACCCCTCCTATTGGGATTTTCTGAAAACAAAAAAATACTGTTTCCTTATTTTTAAAGACGATTCTAAATACCAATTTTTACATCTGTAAACTTTTAAAGTTTTGAGATATAGAGCAACTCATTTTAAAATTTCACCCCCGTTTTCACCCCCTTAGCGAAGGAATATCCCAAAATCCTCTCTTAGCGAGCACCTACGTCTTAATATGAATATATCCCCAAAATTTCATCTCTTTATGTCCAGTAGTTTTGGCTCGGCGATGATGAATCAGTCAGTCAGGACAAGTTATTTTATATATATATAGATGTTAGGCTAGGTAATATTAAGTAACAATTATTTTTGTAAATTAACTTTGTATAACAAAGAAAGCTGTTGTAATTGGGATGAAAATCATGTAGCAAGCAATAAATTATATTAAACAAGCAGTTTCCTATCCGCGGCAGATGCCGCCCATCCTCGCGAGAAGATCCGCCTTTCAAGAGCCGCATCAGACTTGCAATAGCCACGTGAAATGTAGAAAAACCCAATGTACTGTTATTAGTAACAACCACACTTAAATAATGCATATAAATATGTATGTATGTATGTATGTATGTATGTATGTATGTATGTATGTATGTATGTATGTATGTATGTATGTTTAGTCATCAGCCCGAAGGCTGGTTGGATCCTCAACAGTTCCGCCATTAGCTGTCATAGATGGCCTAGGCATCACTGAAGAGGCGTACTAGGGAAATGAGGAGTGAGGAGTTTCCCGTTGCATTCCTCACCGAGCCAGAAGTTGCTATTACATATCAGCCTGCCAAGCCCACTGAAATGCATGCACCAACCGACCCTATGAGCAATATTTTCACACCATTCATAGCAGGGACTGGCTGCGTAAGGAATGGCATTACTAGCATCGCTCATACCTCAGTCACTTTCATTTTGTCAAAGCCAAGGATAAGACAGAGACAGATCAATGAAAGTAACAAAATTGCTCTAGCCCATACCAGAAGACTTAGTGCACTGTAAACACTAGGTCCCGCCAGCAAAGGCCAATATAAATATGATTTTAAAAATTAAGAAAACTTATCGTCTCTCTTATGCGAAAACCACGAATGTGACAATGCTCTTCCTATACGTTATTTTCCTTAAGATTGGTCACGCCTCCCAGCCACACATTGATATGCAGTCCATCAGAACAATTTTCGTTGTGTTCATTTTCCTGTGCAAGGGTGTAAAGGAAAATGAACCATACTGTGCCGTACTGTAAGAGAGTATGTTTGCATGACGTATTTACCCACTACTAGAGTATGGTGTATTTAAGGTTCACAAGGGAAACATGGGCGATAACTAGCTCAGAAAGAAAGAGAAGAGAAACTTTTCAGATGCGGTGTTACAGAAGAATGCTTTTTTTTTTTTTTTTTTTTTTTGCTAGGGGCTTTACGTCGCACCGACACAGATAGGTCTTATGGCGACGATGGGATAGGAAAGGCCTAGGAGTTGGAAGGAAGCGGCCGTGGCCTTAATTAAGGTACAGCCCCAGCATTTGCCTGGTGTGAAAATGGGAAACCACGGAAAACCATCTTCAGGGCTGCCGATAGTGGGATTCGAACCTACTATCTCCCGGATGCAAGCTCACAGCCACGCGCCTCTACGCGCACGGCCAACTCGCCCGGTGCAGAAGAATGCTGAAGGTGAGATGGGTAGATAGAATCACGAATAAAGATATACTGCATCTAATTGTTGAGAGGAGATCGATTTGGCTAAATTTGACCAGAAGAAGAGATAGAATGATAGGACACATCTTAAGACAGCCAGATCTTGTACAGCTGTTTTTCTGAGGGAATTGTAGGTGGTAAGAACGGTAGGGTAGACCAAAGTACGAATATGACAAGCAGATCAGAGCAGATATAGTAGTTATGTAGAAATGAAAAGGTTAGCACAGGACAGGGTGGCATGGAGAGCTGTATCAAACCACTCTGTAGACTGATGACTCAAACAACAATAACAGTAAAAATAATATTACCAATAAAGTAATCTAACCTAGAGATACTAAAACAGGTTTCATGTAAGCCTCCTCACGCTAGGGCTAGCGTTTTCGTCCAGTGGGCACACAGCTCGTAAGTGGGTGGGTGACCTGTGTGCGTGTACATGAGCCACAGTGACGTTGTAGTTACGTCACTGACCATGATGGCTAACGCTAGCCGAAAGTCTGCTAGTTTGACTCGATCACTGTGGTGATACCCGGGTTCGAAGTAGCGGCAGAAACTAATCGAAAAGAGAGAACATTGCCGAATGTAACTCAGAGAGCTAATGGGAAGAATGGTATTTATTTTTGCTAGTAGTAGACCGTACAAACTGACACTATGACGGCAGTCTGTTATATCGGAAAGCTATAATGTTGATCGCCACTGCAAACCGAAACATGCTCATTCGCATGACACAGTTGTAGGGGATGTTTGAATAAAATGTTTGAAGACAGATTTTAAATACAGTTTTCAGGAAATCCGTGAACAGCGAAAGTCGTCAAACACTAGAATGTGGTTTTCGTCGTCTTCTTATTCTTCTTCTTCTTATTTATCTGTTTACCCTCCAGGGTCGGTTTTTCCCTCGGACAAAGAGAGGGATCTCACCTCTACCACCTCAAGGGCAATGTCCTGGAGTTTCAGACTCTGGGTCGGGGGATACAACTGGGAAGGATGACCAGTATCTCGCCCAGGCGGTCTCACCTGCTATGCTGAACAGGGGCTTTGCGGGGGGATGGGAAGATTGGAAGGGATAGAAAAGGAAGAGGGAAGGAAGCGGCCGTGGCCTTAAGTTAAGTACCATCCTGGCATTTGCCTGGAGGAGAAGTGGGAAACCACAGAAAACCACTTCCTGGATGGCTGAGGTGGGAATCGAACCCACCTCTACTCAGTTGACCACCCGAGGCTGAGTGGACCCCGTTCCAGCCCTCGTATCACTTTTCAAATTTCGTGGCAGAGCCGGGAATCGAATCCGGGCCTCCGGGAGTGGCAGCTAGTCACACTAACCACTACACCACTGAGGCGTACCAGACACTAGAACACGGCTCAAAATCAAGCATAAGACTTGTTGAAGTATATGTTATGTTTTACTGAACGGAAAAGGGAATTTCCTTTTCTCAGTGGAAATTCTATCATTCCCATCCAAGAAATTGAAAATCGCAGCCTGCACGTTTCAACCCTTTATCTTTTTACAGTCGCTTAAAAAATAAATAAATGATGAGCGCTTCATGTTATAAAAACCTATATATATCGACAGCTTACTTCTAAAACCTCGTATGTTCCAATGCTCTTCCTATATATTATATTCCCTAAGACTGGTCACTTTTCCCAGCCAGATACGAATATGCAATCCATCAGAATAATTTTAGTTGTGCTCATTTATCTATGCTAAATTGTAAAGGAAATTGGACTTTAACATACCGTATTGTAGGGATATTGTTTGCATGTCGGATTTACACACTCCTACAGTTTAATGTATTTAAGATCCATTTTCCTTTACACATTAGCATGGGAAAATGAACACAACGAAAATTGTTCTGATGGGCTGCATATCCATATGTGACTGGGAGGCGTGACCACTCTTAAGGAAAATAATGGATAGGAAGAGCATTGGAACATACGACGTAAGCCATCGATATATTTGCTATTTGCTTTACGTCGCACCGGCACAGATAGGTCTTACGACGCACCGACACAGATAGGTCTTATGGCGACGATGGGACATGAAAGGCCTAGGAATGGGAAGGAAGCGGCCGTGGCATTAATTAAGGTACAGCCCCAGAATTTGCCTGGTGTGAAAATGGGATAGCACTGAAAACCATCTTTAGGGCTGCCGAGAGTGGGATTCGAACCCACTATCTCCTGGATGCGAGCTCATAGCTGCGCGCCCCTAATCGCACGGCCAACTCGCCCGGTGAACCTATAGATATAGGGCCAAGTTAGGCAAAATGCTGTTTAAATTTGGGTGTTTATGTCAAAATGTCAAATAGACACAAACATATTTCCGTACGTTTGGGAACGGTAGGACCAGATTTTATCTTGTCTTTTTTGCCTATTTTAGCTTCCGGTGGCTATTTGATAGTTTAGTGCCCTTTTTGCCTCTTTTGAGTTGTTGTAGATATTTTCTTCTGTTATTTCATCACCATCATCATCATCATCATCATCATATGCAGTTTCCAGCTGTTGGCCGGGTCTGCTTGGACCATAAGACTCTCCATCTCCTCTTGTCTTCCCACCACTTCTCCCTAGTCACTCATGCCCAGTCCTCTCCTCTTCTCTGTACGCACTCTTCCACTTATTTTATCTTATCCACCTGTCTCTTGGTCTTCTTCTTGGCCGTTTACCTGTTATCTCCATTTCGTGCATCCTCCTCGGTATCCTTTCCTCTGTCATTCTCTTCATGTGTCCATACCATCTAAGTCTAGATGCCTCTATCCTATTCTGTGTGGCTCTTCCTTTACTATATCTCGGACCTTCTCATTTCTCATCTTATCCTATCTTGTCACTCCTATCCTGGTTCTCGGAAATTTCATTTCACTTGCCTGTATTCTATTCTTGCTCCAAACCAGGCTTCTGACACTTTTCAGGAATGCTCCTGCTTGTCTTCCACGCTCGATTATTTCCTTATCATTTCTTCCACTTTCCTCTATGATACTTCCTAAGTACTTGAAACTCTCTACCTTCCTAAGCTGTTCCCTCCAAGCATTATCCCTCTCGTAGGTCTTCTGTTATTAATATATTAAAATTAAACAATGGAAAGGAAAGAAAATATGTTCCAATATACTGTGTTAATAATAAAGAAGACAATTTCATTTTAGTAGATAAAAAAACATTTACATAAACGATATTTTAATATTACAAAAACCCCTGCTGAAAACTCACTCCACAAGCCGAATGGTCGAGAGGCTTGCCAGGTCCCGTTCCTGCTACGTAAGATTAGGTGGTGGTGGTGATTATTGTTTTAAGAGAAAGAAGAGCTTGGTAACCATATTCTATTAACACTAATCAGAAGGACAATGGAAGAGGTCTGACACTTGGAAAAATGAAGTTATCGGCAAAAGAAAGGAAAAGGCCACGTACGGCGTGAAAATAAACTCCGTAAGGTCCGAAAACCTAACACCGTCGGGGTCGGAAAAGAACAAGAATTGACCAAGTGACTTCGGGTATGAAAGGTAAGCGAGAGGAACCTGACACAAATAAGTGGAAGCAACACCAGACTCAGCTAGGGGAACCGTGGTCGCTAAACTACACTCTCAAGTTGAGAGCCCCTGTTCCCCCTTTATTCGCCTCTTACAATTGGCAGGGGATACCGTTGGTGTTATTCCATCATCCTCACCTACAGCGGGACGTGAGATTAAGTAGTAAAATGGGATACAGATGTGCCTTACGTGACTTACATTAAACCATCTTTATTATTAGGGCCCATTTTATCATTATAAATGCCTATTTTAATTACTTTACTGCCTATTTCCTAAATTTTAAGTGCTTATTTGCCTGCCTATTTTAGCCGAAGTAAATTCCTGAACTTCCGGGCTCTAGATATGTTTGTTGTCCGACTCCTTGGCGGAATGATCAATGTTAAGGTCTTCGGTTCAGGGGGTCTCGAGTTCGATTCCCGGCCGAGTCGGGGATTTCAATCCCTTGTAATTATTTTTTCTGGCTCGGGGACTGTTTCTTGTATTTGTCTCAACTTTCACCTCTTCATATTCACACAACACATCACACTATCAACCACCACAGGAACATGCAATAGAGAAAACATCCCTCCGCATAAGATTGGCGTCAGGAAACGCATCCGGCCGTAAAACAGGGCCAAATCCACATGTGCGACACAGTTCGCATCCACGACCTCACACGGTGTGGGAAAAGCAGTAGAAGAAGATATAATGTTTGTTGTGGACATCCACAGGGTTTCTTTTATCTACATGGGTGGCGAATTATAGTTAGATAATAATAAACTTGAGTGTCATAAAATATTAAGGACGAGGAACGTACAATACCATGAGCTAATTATCCTTTCGAGTGTGATTTTTAAACATGTCGGTTTTCACTGAGTGTGTGGGTAAGGGTTATTCTGCCCGAAGGCAGGTCCGAACCTCCGCAGAGGTGTTCCTGAGCCGGAGTTTACGTGCGGTAGGGTGGCCAGTTCCTTTCCGCTCCTCCATTCCCTTACCCCCCACCAACAGCGCGTGGCAACCCATCCAACTCCTGACCACGCCCAATGCTGCTTAATTTCGGAGATCTCACGGGATCCGGTGTTTCAACACGGTTACGGCCGTTGGCTACTGAGTGTGTAAATATAGGAAAATTAAACCATGTCTGTTAAAATCGAGCGCATTATAAATCAAACATGAATATTTGAAAAAGGTAGGTATTTCTTGCGATAACAGTGTGTTCATTTGTGCTGTACTCCAATCAACATTTCGTTGAAAATGGTGTGTGAGTGTGTGAGGGGGCGGGGAGCTCTATGCAAATGTTTGCTGTTATCTGTGTACATAATGGTTAAATACAGTAGTATTAGTGGTGATTAACTTACGATATCAAGCAAATTGTACTTGATTTCGAGTTCTATGTCCGACTCCTTGCTTGAATGACCGACGTCAAGGCCTTCGGTTCAGAAGGTCCCGGGCTCGACTTCCGACCGGGTCAGGAATTTTAATCACGTGTGATTAATTCTCCTGGCTCAGGGACTAGTTGTTTGAGTTTGTCTCAACACTTTCCTCTTCATATTCAGACAACACACTAGACTTCCAACCACCACAGAAAAAAGCAATAGTGATTACATCCCTCCACATCAGGTTGGCGTCGGGAAAGTCATCGTGCCGTAAACAGGGTCAAATCCACATTTGCGATACAGTTCGCAACCGTCACCCCACAAGGTGCGATAAAAAGTGGTAGAAAAAGTAGAAGAACGAAGACATTTCAATATTTGCTATAAGGTGGAGGTAGTGATTATTGTTTTAAGGGGAAGTGCAACTAGGCAACTATCCTTTATATAACACTAGCCAGAGAAAAAAGGAAGGAATATGACACCTAGAAAAATGGAGGTATCGGCCCAAGAAAGGGCAACGAAGGGCGTGGAAATGGGAGACTCCCTATGCTTTGAATACTCTAATATCGTCGGGGTCGAAAAAGAACAGAAGTTGACCATTGGAGGTCGGATAGAATAGGTGAAAGTGAGAAACCTGGCACAAGTAAGTGGAAGCAATGCCAAGACTCAGCTGAGGGCGTGGTCGCCAACCAACGCTCCAAAGTTAAGAACTCCTGGAGTCCCTTTTAGTCGCCTCTTACGACATGCAGGCGATACCGTGGGCGTTATTCTTATATGCTAAAAGAAAATGCAGGCAATATGGAACCACGGAAGTACAGCAACTATCACGTCAACCCTATTTCCACAGAAGAAAAACTGATCATTACAATAACGTAAGCAGTAGAAACGCAACATTATTCTCCATTTCAATAACGTCATCCGTACGTTATCGAAAGATGAAATTTGTAGACTATAAAGATAATATTAAACAAGTAGCCTACTAATTTAATATTCATATTTTACCTTTAGTGAACATAGGCCGATAATATTATGAGTAGGTGGCCGTGGCCTTGGGTCAACCAATCACAGAACAGCACTCAAAAGGCACTTCGCTCCAAAATCGAACCGATTTGATTCTTGAGGAAGAAGCAGAGAGAAGAGTGATGAGTGAAGTGTCGGCATGAACGCCACTACTGAAATACAGTACAGTATATGGGTTTGTTTTGCATCTCTCAGCTTCCTGTGTGAAGAGAAAGGAGTGATAAGCGCTGAGTGAGAAGTAATCCAGCCGGCATGTTCATACCCTTAGCTGCCCGCAGGTACTTCAAGCCTGATGTAAACCATACGCCGTAGCATATGCATGAATATTGAATTAGAGACAATATACACGGTAGTAATGCTAAAATATCAATCATTTGCAATATCTTGTTGTCACCAATGACAGAAAAACGGTTTTTCAACACCTCGTATTCTAAGAGTAGAGAGAAAAGGGGACTTCATTAGGATAAGTTCCAGATGCCAAGTTCCTAAGTACGTACTTCAACATAAATAAATATATATGTTTCTACATTTCTAAATATTTGAGTGTGATTTGATAGAATATGATGACGTTCTTTCCATAACGAAACATGCTATTCCAATTGAATTAAGTTGTTTCTCTTACAAGTATATACTGTTACTATAGGTTTATACATTTATTACTCAAAATTAGTTTCAGAAGACTGAAGAACCTAAAAGTTATGAATTAAAATATCAATCAATCAATCAATCAATCAATCAAACAATCAATCAATCAATCAATCAATCAATCAATCACTGGCCTGCATTTTGGGCAGTCATCAAGATGGCAGCTACCCTATCAGACTTTTATTAAACAATTTCAAAGAATTCCAAAAACGGCTTTCACGGCCGCAGATCTTGCGATCACAGGAATAGAACCAGCTTTAGGGTGGTTAGGCGTGTGCGTTTGCAGAGTTTCGCCCAGACGTGCCATTCGGCCTCATCAGTTGGATTGGCACGTCCCTCCAAGACTCTGCTTAACAGTGGCAGACCAACCGCGTGGTCCCGCCATGTTAGCAAATACCAAAGAAGTTGGAAATTTATCGAATGTCTCCCTTGGTAAGTTCTTCCAATCCCTATCTACTCTTCATATAAATGAGTATTTGGCTTAATTTGTCCTCTTAAATTACACTTTATCTTCACATAGTGAACTAACCTACTTTTAAAAATATCACTCAACTTTATTCGTATAGTAATGTCATTCTACGCCGTTCCTCCACTGACAGTTCGGAACATACCGCTTAATTAAGCAGTTCGTTTTCTTACTCCCAAGTTTTCCCAGTCCAAACTTAAATTGGGTAGTGTGAAAAGTATGAAGAAGAGGTTACGATGTACTATGTATGAATCTGGTGAAGACTGAGACTTCAAACGATTGCATTGTTTTAAGCGGGTTACTTCAGATGAACGGAATAAGCTAAGAAATGGTTTTAATATGTTAGGTGATAGAAATGCCGAGGACCCGTACTTGACGGGATTCATTTCCGTAATTCCTACTACTTGCAAATTGCTTTACGTCGCACCGACACAGATGGGTCTTACGGCGACGATGGGATAGGGAAGGCCTAGGAATTGGAAGGAAGCGGCCGTGGCCTTAATTAAGGTACAGCCCTGGCATTTGCCTGGTGTGAAAATGGGAAACCACGGAAAACCATCTTCAGGGCTGCCGACAGTGGGGCTCGAGCCCATTATCTCCCGATTACTGGATACTGGCCGCACTTAAGCGACTGCAGCTATCGAGCTCGGTCCGTAATACCTGTTAACCAAAAGCGACTGCGGCAGCCAGCATAAAAGGCCTGCCTGCATGACTTTTCTTATGAGCATAAGATTCGTGTCATGCATGAAGGGATACTCCAAGAAGAAAAAGGTTTGCCTCAAAGCAATCTTGGCCTTTTTCGGTGTAACTGCTCACCATTTACACACAGTTAAATCGTCCTTGGCTACAACAGGACACTCCCTAATTGACAAAAGGGGAAAAGGTGAAACAAGAGGTAAAAGTAAACTTCCTGAGGAAACGTATGAAGCTATGGCTACATTTTTCAGATCACTTAAGGGGCGCAAATCTCATTAAAGTTTACAAGATACAGAAAAAGTTTACAATCTGAGGACCTGAATGTGAAAATTCTGGTAGTCATATTTCTGGAACGCTATCCGAGTGTTCAAATGTCTTATGAGATATTCAGAGAAACATTCTTCACAAAATTTAACATATCAATGGCTTACTTCTAAAACCTCGTTTGTTCCAATGCTCTTCCCACCCATTATATTCCGTAAGACTGGTCACGCCTCCTAGCCACATATTTATATGCAGTTCATCAGAATAATTTTCGTTATGTTCATTTTCCTGTGGAAAGTATACCATATCGTACTGTAGGGATATTACTTGTAAGCGCATTTACGCACTCCTACAGTATAATGTAATTAAAGTTCTATTTCCTTTACACATAACCGTAAGAAAATGAACACAACGAAAATTGTTCTGATGGGCTGCATATCCATATGTGGCTGGGAGGCGTGACCAGTCTTAAGGAATGTAACGGATAGGAAGAGCATTGGGACATACGAGGTTTTAGAAGTAAGAAAGACGCGATGCATTTGTTCAGCAATTTCCTGGTGAAGTGCCACCTTCATGAGCGCAGATTCACGTAATTGTAAACAAACTTGAAACTACGGGCTCAGTATTCAATGTAAACATACGCACACAAGAACAGTTTTAACAGAGTTTGAACGATCACTAAATAAATTATTCACAAAATTATCACAAAAAGTAGGGGTTTCCGTTTCTTCTGCACACAGAGCTACAAAGCTGTTACGCATCAAATCGTACAGGTTTACATGGGCCCATTGTTTAAAACTTGTTGATCCAGCCACAAGAGTGAGGTATTGTGAGTGGTATCTTGCATCACTGAATGGTCGTTTATTCGACCCACAGCTTGTGTTTTATGCGGATGAGGCCTGGTCATATCTTACTGGTCGTGTGAACAGTCATAACGCTTGCTATTTTGTTCATTTTATTTTGTATATGGTGGAGAGGGGTGGCTTAGGTTGGACTACGTTTATTAATTTTATTAGTTATTGATGTTTTAAGTGTGAATTTAGAATTAGACAGGGGAGTAGCTGGACGTGGCATGAAGAGACGGAAGATAACTACCGTGGTGACCTAACTTTTGAGGTCACGTTTCCGGAGTATCTGACAGGCTTCATGGCACGGCCAAGGTGTACAGTAGCAGTATTGAGTATTTATTTATTTATTATTATTGTGAACATGTACTCGGGGCTGAACGCCTGTTTTGTTCATTAATAAACTATGAACGCTTGCTATTGGTGTGTAGGAAATCCTAATGGTGTTTATGAAGTCCCTCCTTATGAAGGATGACACTTCCAGAATCTTTTGTGAGGTAAGATTTCATATGAGATTGCATACACGCTTAAAACAGGGTGGCCGCGCGCGACGTACACCCCACTTCTAAACAGTACATAACCAATGCACGCGACTTGGGTAAGTTATTGCACAAGGTGTTGCGAACTTAATGTTTGTTTTTTTTTGCTAGGGGCTTTACGTCGCACCGACACAGATAGGTCTTATGGCGACGATGGGATAGGAAAGGCCTAGGAGTTGGAAGGAAGCGGCCGTGGCCTTAATTAAGGTACAGCCCCGGCATTTGCCTGGTGTGAAAATGGGAAACCACGGCATACCATCATTAGCGGTGTTGAATGGAGGGTTCACAGTTAAATGACCTGTTCCTCTTACCTTTCGGAACCCTTCGTCGCCCGTCCTAAAGGTTTCGGTACATCATTTTAAAAGAATAGGAGTGAAATATGTTGTGTAGTGGCCTATTTGCTTGCTACAGACTTGTTTGTACACGTCCACTACGTCCTATTCGCTCGGAAACACTCCTAGTTAGCTGGTGTGTATCTGTGCTGTGCTAGTATGTATAGTTTCGAAGTTAGTGCACCAGGCCATGTGTTACATAATGAATGAAAGAACAGAGTTAAGTGATGAACTAAAAAATATAATTGTATCTCTCGGATTGCAAGGGTACTCTCTGCGTGAAATTGGACGCAAAGTAAATAAACCGCATTCCACAATACACTATGTGTTGAACAAATTGAGATATAGAGCAGCCACAAAGAATTTGCCAAGGAAAGCAAATGAAAAGATACCGAATACGCGAGATTAACGTTATATTGTGAAACAAGTAAAACAGAATCCACAATTAAGTGTGCCAATGATCCGCGTAATGCTGGAAGGAAGTACGGAGAAGAAAATGTCAAGTCAGACAATTCGTAGGCTATTGTTGAAATATGATTATCACGGTAGACGACCACGGAAAAGGCCGTTTGTTTTTAAGAAAAAATCGGCGAGTTAGAATGGAATTTTTCAGAGTATAAAAACAAGGTTTGTAGGTTCTGGAAGAAACTTATTTGGTCAGATTAGACCAAAGTATCTCTGTACGGATCGGATGGAAACAGTTATGTTTGGAGAAAAGTAAATACAGGAAATAAACCTGCATATACGCTACCCACCCTAAAACATCGAGGTGGATCAAATATGATTTGCGGGTGTATATCTTCTTGTGGAGCGGGAAATTTCGAAATCATCAATGGTATCATGGAAGGACGGGGTTATTTAAAGACTTTAAAGAACAATGTCAAACAGAGTGCAGTAAAATTGGGGTTGGAGTTGGGGTCTCCCTACATCTTTCAGAAATACAATGACCCCAAGCACACAGCTGATATTTGCAAGCAGTGGCTGATACGGAACGTACCAATGCAACTGCGAACTCCTGCCCAACCCTCTGATTTGACACACATAGAGCATTTGTAGGTCGATCTAAAACGAAGCATTACCGGGCGAGTTGGTCGTGCGTGTAGAGGCGCGCGGCTGTGAGCTTGCATCCGGGAGATAGTAGGTTCGAATCCCACTATCGGCAGCCCTGAAAATGGTTTTCCGTGGTTCCCCATTTTCACACCAGGCAAATGCTGGGGCTGTACCTTAATTAAGGCCACGGCCGCTTCCTTCCAACTCCTAGGCCCTTCCTATCCCATCGTCGCCATAAGACCTATCTGTGTCGGTGCGACGTAAAGCCCCTAGCAAAAAAAAACAAAAAAACGAAGCATTCGTGCAAGGGAACCTCAATGACATGAGTAGTTAAGAAGTATAGTCAACGAAGAATGGGATAAAACCGACCCTAAAAATATGAGAAACTGGTTCATTCCATGCAGCGAATGTGCAAGGCAGTTCTCAAGGCCAGAGGACACTCATCGGGGTGTTAAATACAAGGTAATGAGTGTTTTTGAGTGATATTTCCATTTTCTCCTGTAAGTGGACAAACAAGATTGTTGCACGATGAAACGCCCAGTTTTGGTATATTGCTTGTATTTGTGATAAACTGTAGGACCACAGATGTGTTTTTTGTTATTTACGTTGTTTATTAGTGTACCGTATCTATTATGATATGGGCAATAAAATACAAAACAATAATTGTATACAAATGTTTAATCGTTATTTCGTTGCAATACGTTGGTGTACAAACAAGACTGTTATGCATTGTATGTTGGGCTGAGGCAGCTGCTGTGGCGCAGAATAAAATCACCATGCGCTCGGTCTGAGTTTATAAGAGAGATCCTGTATAAGAAAACATTTCCTGCTGCAACACGGCCTATCTTGGAACTTGGAATTATACCCAGATATCCACACTGTGAAACGTACAATGGATTCTTCAGTGCCACTGTTGTTACAGCAACAGACCATACGAACTTGTCACCTACGCGTTAACAGAAATTTAAACTGCCCTTAATTGCTCAAATATCGAAAAAAATTAATGAAAATACAAGGGAAGACGTCTAAAACAGTGACCCAATACCTTTTCTCGAAACTATGCCTGAGACTTGAACTGCAAGTACAGAATCATTCGTCTCAGCTGATTCACTGGACTGTGTGTCAACAGAGGAATATTTGAATTCTATGAGCAGCAATAATCGTTAACAATCAAAGACCGTTAACTATCTTGTCAGTGACATACCTTATATTCTCTTGAAGTATTTTTATTTAATTTCACTAAATTTTCAATGTTACCGGTGTTGTATTAATTATTTACAGGAATTGTTTTTCATGATAGTTGTAACGGAAGTTCAATGCAAAATATCGTGTCTAGCAGCCATACGAATGTAAATGTAGAAAGTGCTACGTTACAAATCCGTATAATAACCCGTCTTTATAAGTTTCCTACCAACAATACTATATCGCTGCTCTGCGAGCAATACCGCGTATCTGACAATGCTGTGTGATAGTACATGTATCACACCCTCGCACTATATTTAGAAGTGAGATATTATTATTGTCAGTATTCGATTATTATTAATATTATTATTATTATTATTATTTCATTTTTATATTTATTCTTAATATTTTAAGCTGGAAAGTCTCCATATGTGGCATGAGTAATTTGTTTTGTACAACGGGTGGGAAAATCATTGCTATCATAACTCAGGAAATTTGTATGACTCATGCGGGCATCCCAGAGTCTGATGATGATGATTGCTTGATGCTTGTTGTTTAAAGGGGGCTAACATGGAAGGACATCGGCCCCAACGAGAGGCTGATGAGATGGACTTGTTGATGTAGTCGGAAACTTCCGATGACTCATGTGAAACACCCCAGAGTCTGTGGATGCTGTTACTGTTTGGTGACACTGGGAGGTTCAGGGCGTGGTTTTGACAAGGGGATCTACTCGTGATTGGCTGGTCAGGATCAATCTCGACGTACCTTTAGAGGAAGGGGATGACTGACGTCCATATGGGCATGTGTTCAATCTTCGGCGAGAGACGATACGGGAGTGAAACTTCACAACACGGTACTGGAGTGACACTGCTGCACTATACTAGACTGGACTTCAAATGTTTGTGGAACGTGACTGACCTACAAACTGTGGAGTGCTTAGGCACTTGATATTGTATCACTTGTAGCTGCTTTCCATAGTGTATGTTCAGGAACGACCAGCGTGTGTTGCTCAAGTGAATGTATGTTTAAATCAAGTGTTAGAATCAGTGAACACAGTAGGCTATTATGAGGCACAGTATCTGTGTGATATAATAAGTGTCAATTATGAGAATCTGCAAGTCGTGTTGACATAGAGACAGTGAAGCGTAATTATCTACATGTATGTGCACTGTTCAACGGACCAACTGCAAAAGGTAGATTGGTCCTCACTTTCGTTTTCCCACTTTTTCATTGTTGTTGTTGTAAATATGGAGTCTTCCAGCAATATTTTGTGTGTGCATTATATGTATATTTTAGTGTGTAGATAAGGTGATCATGCACGGATTTTATTGAGAATATAGTTAGTTATTTTAGAATGAGTGGAGTTATTGATGAACCTAGGTGCAGTTCCTACCTATTTTGTCGTTTTCAGAAGGTTAGGTAAGGTCTGAAGCAGATATACCAGTACGCAGCTTTTATGTACACACTCTGGGAGAGAAAGAATTATTATCATGCTCTATCAAAATTCGAAGGATCCATTCTGATGAACTGTGGCGCCCATGCTACGGGCATTTCGATTAATTATTTCGATTAATTTAATTTATTTTAAGTATTTTATTACATTTCTTTGAGTAATTTTATATATTCAGATATTTTCATTATTGGTATTCAGAGAGATAGTTACAGCTGTTCCTATAGATTATTTTCCTTAAAACTGATCACGTCTCCCAGTCACATACGGATATGCAGTCCATCAGAACAATTTTCGTTGTGTTCATTGTTTTTCTACTTCCCCAACCCAGAAATGAAAGAAGATAAAACCTAACATACGTAAACAACAGTGCGCAATCTACTGGACACCAAGAGAACTATTCATTGTAAGATTTGAATAAATATCACTGATTCTGATTACTACAAGCAAACAAACACTAAAACACCAATGTTTATTGCACTAAATGGATCACACACACACTCAAACACAAGATTAACAAAAATAATGGATAAGAACATTATCAGATAGGTGGTATTATTTCTTCACCCGCGATATATCGTATCTTTCTTGTCCATGTACAGCATTTCCTCCAGTTTTTCTAATATCATCGTAGTATTCTGGTAGGTGTGCCTATTCCAAATACTTGATGCATAAAACGAATTGAGTTTCCTGCTTTTTCATTTTTCTTCTTGCTTGTTTTAAAACGTCTCACTAACCCAGATAATTGTTGGTGACAGTGGTAACTGGGGAAGTAACTGCCGCGACCTTAATTAAGGCAGAGTCCCAATATTTCCCTGATGTAAAAATGGGAAACCACGGAATACCATCATTAGCGGTGTTGAATGGAGGGTTCACAGTTAAATGACCTGTTCCTCTTACCTTTCGGAACCCTTCGTCGCCCGTCCTAAAGGTGGATTTCCATAATTTTCTACCCGGACGCTACCTTCCCAGTATTAGCCCTTTCCTATCCTATCTCGCTGAAATCCTCTGTGAGCTAGAAAGACTTTAAACACATGTGAAAGGAGCACTGAAAGTATGCCAATCAACCTCATGGTGCTACAGCCCTGACGTACTTTGCGCTACCAAGCGACCGCTGCTCAGCTCGAACGCCGGCATATTATGAGGTGACGCATGTTCAGCGCGACAAATCTTCTCGGCCTTTACTCTTGACTTTCTAGACCGGTGCAACCATCTCATCGTCAGACAACCCTTCAATTGCAGTCATGTAGGCAGATTGGACCTCGAATCAGCCCACAGATCCTAGTGAAGAAACCCTGTTCTGGTCAGGAATCGAACCCGGGGCCTCCGATAGAGAAGCAGGCAGGTTACCCCTAGTTCACGGGTCCGGCACTGAAAATATACTATATTTAAAATAATAATAATAATAATAATAATAATAATAATAATAATAATAATAATAATAATAATAATAATAATAATATCATCATCAATATAAAACCGTCAGCAACTCTTTAGTGTCTTGATCATGAAAATGAAAACGGCACCTTGAAATTTATAACCAGAATTTATTAAAGCGCTACAACTGATCGTTTTTGCAATTTTTGCTCCCTTTATATTTACATACGTTCATTCGTCTGAGAAAAAAATATTCATTTAAGTGTATATGTAATTACGAAGTCCGCCTCTGTGGTGTAGTGGTTAGTGTGGTTAGCTGCCACCCCCAGAGGCCCGGGTTCGATTCCCGGCTCTGCTACGAAATTTGAAAAGTGATACGAGTGATCGGGGTCCACTCAGCCTCGGGAGGTCAAATGACTAGAGGTGGGTTCGATTCCCACTTCAGCCCTCTTGGAAGTGGTTTCCCGTGGTTTCCCACTTCTCCTCCAGCCAAATGCCGAGATGGTACCTAACTTAAGGCCACGGCCGCTTCCTTCCCTCTTCCTTGTCTATCCCTTCCAATCTCCCCATCCCCCCACAAGGCCCCTGTTCATCATAGCAGGTGAGGCCGCCTGGGCGTGGTACTAGTCATTCCGCGCAGTTGTATCCTCCGACCCAATGTTTCACGCTCCAGGACACTACCCTTGAGGCGGTAGAGGTGGGATCCCTTGCTGAGTCCGAGGGAAAAACCAACCCTGGAGGGTAAGCAGATTAAGAAAGAAAGATAATATATTTACGAAGCTCTGCTAACTGGTATAAAAATGAAACCTAAGATGATGCTATTAATTGTAAAAATCTCGGTGACAGCTTTGATAAATTTTACAAAACTTTACGTTATTTAACAGTAAAACGTAGGGCCTACAACTAGCAAATATTTTATATTAAACCTCTATCATAGTGAAATGTTTACATATGAGAGACACAAAGGGCGGAAAACTAAAAAATGAACCTTTTAACATTGAACGTAGAAACCAGTATGAAAAGTATTGAAATTCATTAACGAGTATTATAAGGTAAGGGCGTATTCTGCCCGAAGGCAGGTCCGAACCTCCGCAGAGGTGTACCTTAGCCGGAGTTTACGTACGGTAGGGAGGCCAATTCCTTTCCGCTCCTCCATTCCCATAACCCCCCACCCCGCTACTAGCGCGTGGCAACCTATCCGAACCTTGACCACGCCCAATGTTGCTTAAATGCGGAGATCTCACGGGAATAAGGACAATGGAAATTAAATCACTTACTGAAAATCCGCAGCCTGTTTCCAGTTATTCAACCGGGTCAGGAATGGAATGAATGAAGCCCCACGCTAGCGGCGAGGATAGGAATTGTGCCGGCTGCCGAAGCCTGTCGCACTCCACGGGGTCAATGATTAATGAATGACAAATGAAATGAAATTATACTGGAGAGTGTTTCTGGAATGAAATATGACATGGAAAACCAGAGTACCCGGAGGAAAACCTCTCCCGCCTCCGCTTTGTCCAGCACAAATCTCACATGGAGTGACCGGGATTTGAACCACGGAACCCATCGGTGAGAGGCTGGCGTGCTGCCGCCTGAGCCACGGAGACTTACTTACTATTCGGACAAATTAAAAAAAAAAGTATTCGAAATGCTCCTTAAAAGTTCTGTCAAACCGTTAAAGAAGCAACACAAAGTAGAAATTAAAAAGAAAGCATGCATTATTGAAATATAGAGAGGTGTTCCTGATAATGTTTGGATACTTTGAAACGACAACATGGTAATCACTATGGTGATAAATTTTGAATTTGTTGATGCAGAAGATGAAGTGCAACGTCAATGAATGAGCTCTGAAGCCACTATTTCAATCGTTGTCAGTGTCAAATCATACAAGATAAAAAATGAAGTGGACATATTTGATGCACTAATAGCAGTCTATCAGATAACAATGCGCGGAAGAAAATGGTATTTTCCATGTTTTACTGTGCGAAATGTTTCGAACCACTCTGTGAAATCTAAGAAAAGGAATGAGTTAGTAACATATTTTCAGTCCGCCACTTAAGTAACTTTACTTCAAACTTGTAGGACTGAACTTCTTTCCTCTCTAATTTACTTTATATTTACCGATCATCTTACATGTTCTTCATAACTGATATGCAAACGTAATATTTAAATACGCATTATTCATCTAACTTAACAGTTTTACGTTATTTTGTGCACACGTTCCAGTAAGATGATCCCAATGACCTGTGTACAGGATACTCGAAATTTCTCAACCTATCAGGAATTTGCTTAAGTTTTCTGCATTTCTTTCTTAATTTTATAGAGTTATGAGATGTACTCATCTTACAGCAATTCACAATGTGTTCATCATATTGTGGGCCCAAATGGGCTAATTTAGTTTAATATTGTTCGGTGATTTTTTCTTCTTAGACTTTATATTAACTTGTATGCTTTGTACTTCACTTTATTTGTAAGTGCTCCCTACGCCCACTGAACGAAACACTTTCTCATTCAGAGGTGGTACTAGAAATTATCTACTAATTTTTCTTTTATATAGTAATTTTCTAGCAATAAATCAAGAAATAATAATAATAATAATAATAATAATAATAATAATAATAATAATAATAATAATAATAATAATAATAATAATAATAATAATAATAATGTCCGTCTCTGTGGTGTAGTAGTTTGTGTGATAGCTGCCACCCCCCTGAGGCCCGGGCTCGATTCCCGGTACTGCCACGAAATTTGAAAAGAGGTAGGCCTACGTGGTCTGGAACGAGATCAACTCAGCCTCGGGAGGTAAATTGAGTAGAGGTAGGTTCGATTCCCATCTCAGCCATCCTGGAAGTGGTTTTCTGTGGTTTCCCACTTTTCCTCCAGGCAACTGCCGGATGGTACCTATGGCTGCTTCCATCCCACATCCTTGTCTATCCCTTCCAATCTTCCCATCCCTCACCAAGGCGCCTGTTCAGCATAGCAGATGAGGCCGCCTGGACGAGGTACTGGTCATTCTCCCCAGTTGTATCACCCGACCCAATGTCTCACGCTCCAGGACACTGCCCTTGAGGCGGTAGAGGTGGTATCCCTCGCTGAGTCCGAGGGAAAAACCAACCCTGGAGGATAAACGGATTAAGTAGGTAAGTAAGTATAATAATAATAATAATAATAATAATAATAATAATAATAATAATAATAATAATAATAATAATAATAATAATAATAATAATAATAATAATAATAATAATAATAATAACAATTATTATTATTATAATGCACATTGTTTTACGTCTCTTCTATTGCTATAGATCTTAAGATACGCTACTGTGTCAGAACTTTATCCAATAGATTTTTTCTTACACCCCCCCCGGAAGGCAGCGACACTCTCAAGTGCCATTGCCCTCAACAGAGACTGAACGCCCTATTTCGGGGCAGAAGGTCGACTAGAAAGCTTTTTATTTAAGGAATAATAATATGGGTATTACAACAAGAATGTATTCAAACCGTTCGTGTGTAAAATACCAATATTGCTTCTTTGTGATAAAAGTATTAAGCGACGTAAAGCAACTAGCAATTTAACAAAATGTATTAACTGCCGTAAATATTCGTTTTCGACTTCAAGTGAAATTTGGCGCCTGGGAGACTCGATGACACACCGATATCGCGAATGAGGAATTCGGCTGAGCCGATGACACCCGACACTGGCCGAGTTCTCACGTGTCTGCATACCTGCATACTAGCAAACATAACGGCGAGGGTTGTAAGAGTGATCGCATGTGTGTTTCATCTACACAAGTAAAAAGATAGTATCGTTGTTCTTTGTTGAACTGGTGAGAAACACGTGTTACAGCAACAGTCGAGCTAAACTTCAAATAAACAGGTGAGATAAGATTTTTGGTGTGGTACTTATTTGCCATCAGTGTTGTAGACAACAGGAACTGAAACTTACTAGAGAAGAATGTATAAAGTACTATCTTCCTAGGCTGATAAGAAGCTAGTCAACGTAATAATAATAATAATAAAAATAAAAATAATAATAATAATAATAATAATAATAATAATAATAATAATAATAATAATAATAATAATAAAGTGACCGAGCGAGCCTATCCTATCCCATCGCCGCCAAAAGACCCGTCTGAGTTGGTGCGATATAAAACCGATGGCAAAGAATAACTAAGTGTTTAACTTCGCTTGAATAACTATTCTATCTGAAGCGACGCCGGAGTTCCGGAATTTTAGAATTACGGTATTATTATTATTATTATTATTATTATTATTATTATTATTATGGTGTGTTTTGTTATTGTTTTTCATGCGGAGGAGTAAGGAAATCAGCAGAGGCGAGACCCAGTACTGTCCTAATTCCCACGGGTATACATGACGGCAAACATTAATATAAGGGCCAGGCTGAGTGGCTCAGGCAGTTGGGGTGCTGGCCTTCTGTTCCCAGTTCGGCAGGTTCGATCTTCACTCAGTCCGGAGGTATTTGAAGGTGCTGAAATACGTCAGCCTTGTGTCGGTAGATTTTCTGGTATGTAAAAAAACTCCTGCGGGACTAAATTCCGCTACCTCGGCGTCTTCGGAAACCGTAAACGTAAAGGGACGTAAAAACCGACAACATTATTATATTATATTATATTATATTATATTATATTATATTATATTATATTATATTATATTATATTATATCGTCGCTTCACCGGTAAAATGTCCGTTGTGTTCGTTTTCCTATGCCGACGAGTAACCGAAAACGAACCTAACATGCATTATACAATAGAGTGCGGAAATACGTAATGCAAGCATACATTCCCAATGTACGGTACAGTAAGGTTAATTTTCCTTTAACCGGGCGAGTTGGCCGTGCGCGTAGAGGCGCGCGGCTGTGAGCTTGCATCCGGAAGATAGTAGGTTCGAATCCCACTAATGGCAGCCCTGAAGATGGTTTTCCGTGGTTTCCCATTTTCATACCAGACAAATGCTGGGGCTGTATCTTAATTAAGGCCATGGCCGCTTTCTTCCAACTCCTAGTCCTTTCCTATCCCATCGTCGCCATAAGACCTATCTGTGTCGGTGCGACGTAAAGCCCCTAGCAAAAAAAAAATTCCCTTACACATGGGTATAGGAAAATGAACCCAACAAAATTTGTTCTGATGGACTGCATAACCATATGTGGCTGGGAGGCGTGACCAGTCTTAAGGAGAATAATCGATAGGAAGAGCATTGTGGATTACAACCTTTTACCGGTGAAGCGACGATATTATATTATATTATATTATATTATATTATATTATATTATATTATATTATATTATATTATATTATATTATATTATATTATATTATACAGGGAGAATAATTTAAGTGTTCAGACATCAGCTTGCATGCCGTGGGAAGTCCCGAGCGAGGGCCATATGGCTCCTGTCAACACTACCCTTGGCGAGATAAGAAGTGTTCACTGCCAGGGAGAGCTGTTTAGCACTCTGTCCCTCAATTCGCTAGAAACTATTGGTGTGTTGTGAGATTATTATCACGATGGTTAAATACACTATACAGCAAAGAATATTTTTGGTCGAGTGTTATTTGCACAAGAAGAAGAAACCAGTTAAAAGGTGCCTTCGAAAATTCCGTAGACAATTTCCCGGTGCGACAGTAGCATCAAAACGTTGTGCATCAACTCGTTTACAAGTGGCGTAGTACTGGTTCCGTAAGCAATAAGAAAAAGAAGCGAAGGAGAACAGTTCTCACACGGGAGAGGTTAGAAGATATACAGGCAAGACTCCAGGTCAGTCCACATAAGTTGCTTCGGAGAGTAGCTCAGGAAAGTGGCATTTCACCTTCTTCAGCACGTAATGCAACAAAATTGTTACATTTACGACCTTATCGGACTGATTCAGTACTACCTACAGATTTCAATGCAAGAATACGATTTTGCAATTGGCTAATGAATAGTGTCCACGACGGTATTGTGGATCCGAACTTTCTTTTTATGAGCGACGAGGCCTGGTTTCATTCGAGTGGATATGTCAATTCAGAGAACAATAGAATCTGGGATACAGACGACCCGCACATTTTACAGCCGAGACCTCTGTACGATGTGAAGGTGGGTTTGTGGTACGCTATCACTGCCCGACGAATTATCGGTCCGATACTTTTTCAAGACACAATTACTTCTGACCGTTATATTCACAACATTCTGGAACCATTTTTTGCTGAACTGACCGAAGAAGAGAAAAGGTACGGCTATTTCCAGCAGGATAGTGCAACGGCCCATACGGCGCGTAGCTCTATGCGGCGGTTACGGGAAGTGTTCGATGATGATCAGATCATCAGTAAAGGCTTATGGCCCCTCGTTCGCCTGATTTAAGCACATGTGATTTTTATCTATGGGGAAATCTCAAAGGAAAAGATTACAGGAATAATCCTCGAACTCCAGAAGAATTAAAAATTGAAATTAGGAATATTGTGCGTTCTCTCGGTGTCCATGAACTACAAAGTGTGTTTCGAAATCTTATTACAAGATGCATTGAAGCTGAAGGAGATCACTTTCAGCATCGTCTGTAAATACTGGTGAGTTCAGTTTAATTTCCTAGTTGATTTACTTATTTGTTTATCCATTTACTTATTTGTCCAGAGCATCTATGTAGCCGGTGAGTTCAGTTTCCTTTAGTTTCTATAGACGTAATCATGCCGCTTCTTTGAGCCGACTATGCCTGCTTGTCATTGCGGGCACTGCATTCGCTGTCTCCGCTTCCCAGCGCGCCTAATCCTCGGCATTCCGCTCTGAACTTCTAATTAATCACCCTGTATTATATTATATTATATTATATTATATTATATTATATTATATTATATTATATTATATTATATTATATTATATTATATTATATTATACTAGCAAGATACCCGTGCTTCGCTACGGTATTATACTGAAATTTATAATTGAATGCTTATTGTTTTAGATATATAATCCGCCGAAATTCGCGATCTGACCAGTTTTCTGCGAGAATCCGCCAAAATTCGCGATCTGACTCGTTTTCTAATAGATTACGGCAAGTTTCCTCCCATTTTTCAATCTTTCTTTCCAGCAAACGATTTCGTACTCCCCGGGCTAGGTCCAGGTATTCCCAACCAGTTAGTTGGATTCCTAAATCTTTGCCATCTTTTCCTATAAGCATTTTTAATATGAATCAAATCCTTCAGGGCGTCTGTCGTGGTGTCGTCTTGGGTGCCTTGGCGGTAGCCTACTGAACCAGCGGCCGGACTGTATTCTTAGTCATTAGCCGTCCAGGACCCGTTTCCAGCGTGGTCCGCACATGTGACGAAGGTCCAGAACATTATTATTATTATTATTATTATTATTATTATTATTATTATTATTATTATTATCATCATTATTATTATTATTATTATTATTATTATTATTATTATTATTATTATTATTATTATTATTATTATTATTATTATTATTATATGTTCTGGACCCCACAGCAATATGCAAGACCGCTACTTGGCGGTAAATTACATCTGCTGCCATTGTCATTGTTGACAATGTGGCCAGCATCATTGTCGCGCGTAGGCAAGTGTGCGGGATTTCTGGCGATACGAATGACATACATCCGTGTATTAGTGACCTTATTATAGAGGTGAACAATTTGACGGTCAATATCATTAATATCGTTTATTTCAAATGTGTTTAAATTTTTATTTATATGCCAGGAGAATCTACTCTAATCTAAGAACGTTCTCCGAAGGAAAAGATGGCTGTTGAAAAAGAACCCAGGAAAGATTAAAAATGATCGGTTTATGATCACAATAAGTACATCGAAAGTCAACAGCCTGTTTCCTATCATTCGACAGGATCAGGGATGGAACGAATAAAGCCCCATCTAGCGGCGACAATATGAATTGTGCCGGCTGCCAAAGCTCCCCTCTGGTGCAATGATCGATGAGTGACAAATGAAATGAAATATTGGAAAGTGTTGCTGGAATTAATGATGACAGGGAAAGCCGGAGTATCCGGAGAAAAACCAGTCCCGCCGCCATTTTGTCCAGCACGAATGTCACATGGAGTGACCGGGATTTGAAACACGGAACCCAGCTGTGAGAGGCCGGCGCTCTGCCGCCTGAGCAACGGAGGCTCCTTATAAGTACATTATGAACAGTAAAATCAATTGGTCTCACCGCCTTTTACACCCCACCGCCGTTAAGTTTATTTACCCCCAGCCCCCAAAAAATTAAAAGAAGGTGTGTTTCTTTATGTTTAAAGGAGATTCCAAATACCAATGTTCACGTTTATTACCTTCAGTTTTGAGATATAAGTATCCCCTTAAAAATAATTCACTTTTTTTTAACTTCCTTTCACACTCCCCCCCGCCCCCTTACAAAGTGATATTAAGGCAAAAAATACTTGTTCCTTTAATAGTAAAGGATCTTCTAAACACCAATTATCACCACTCTAACCTCTTTAGTTTTTGATTTATGTGTCCTCATGAAAGGAATTCAGCTCCTTTTCACTCCCGCCCCCCCCCAAGATTGTTTCCCCCCCAAAACGCGCTTTTCTTTGTTTTTAAAAGAGATCAAAATACTAATTTTCACGTCTGTAACAACTTTAGTTTTTATTAGATGAATGTATTCTCATACAATTAAGTCAATTAATTTTTTCAATCCTTTAACCCCCCAAACCCCCTTCATTGGATTTTCCGAGAATACGTGTTTGTTTACGTTTAAAGCAGATTCCAAAAAGCAAATTTCACGTGTGTAACATCTTCATTTTTGAGATATCAGTAGCCTAATTAAAAGAATTCAACACCATTTTCAGTCACTTTTACCCCCCCCCCACTTCCCAAGTGGTATTTCCGAAAACTAAAAATACACGTTTCTTTATTTTTAATAGAATTAAAAAATTACCATTTTTCACTTCTGTAACATGTTAATATTTTGAGATATACTGTATAAATTCTCATTTTAAAATTTCACCCCTTTTTAGTTCCCATTAAGTGGAGTTTCCAAAGACAAATCACCTATGTTTCTTTACACTTAGAGGAGATTCCAAATACCCACTTTTTACGTCTGTAACATTTTACGCTTCTCAGATATTCTGTAGATATAGTCTTTCAAAAAATTCACCCCAATTTGCCACCCTGTTTAACCGCCATTAATTGAATTTTCCAAAAGCAAAAATATACGTGTTTCTTTATTTTTAAAGGAGATCCCATTTACAAATTTTCAGTTCTGTAATATCTTCAGTTTCTGAGATATATGTATCCTCATTAAAGGCATTCAACCCATTATTCACCCTTTTACACCCCTCCTATTGGGATTTAGAGAAAACAAAGATATACGTGTTCCTTTATTTTTAAGGGAGATTCTAAACACCAATTTTTACATCCGTAAACGTTTAAAGTTTTAAGATGTAGACACACTCATTTTAAAAATTCACCCCCCTTTTCACCCCCCTTTATTTGGATTTTCCTAAACGAAAAAATAGCTGTTTCTTTATTTTTAAAGTAGATCCTAAATACCAATTTTCAGGTCTGTAATATCTTCTGGTTCTGAAATATAAGTAGCCTCATTAAAGGCATTCAACCTCTTTTTCACCCTTTTCCACCCTTCCTATTTGGATTTTCCGAAAACAAAAAATACGTGTTTCTTTATTTTTAAAGGAGATTCTAAATACCAAATTTTACCTCTATCAACTTTAAAAGTTTTGAGATATAGATACACTCATTTTAAAAATTTCATCCCCCTTTTCACTCCCCATATTTGGATTTTCCCAAAACGAAAAAATACCTGTTTCTTTATATTTAAAGTAGATCCCAAATACCAATTTTCAGGTCTGTGATATATTCAGTTTCTAAGATATATGTATTCTCTTTAAAGGCATTCAACCCAATTTTCACCCCCTTTTCACCCCTCCTATTGGGATTTTCCGAAAACAAAAAACTACGTGTTCCTTGATTTATAATGAAGATTCTAAATACCAATTTTTACATCTCTAAACATTAAAACTTTTGAGATATAGATGCACTCATTCTAAAAATTCACCCCCCTTTTCACCCTTGCATTAATTGGATTTTCCAAAAACAAAAAAATATGTGTTACTTTATTTTTGAAAGCGATCAAAAGTACCAATTTTGAGGTCTGTAATATCTTCAGTTTCTGAGATATAAGTAATCTCTTTAAAGGCATTCAACCCTTTTTTCACCCCTTTTTAACCCTCCTATTGGGATTTTCCGAAAACAAAAAAATACGTGTTCCTTTATTTTTAATGAAGATTCTAAATACCAATTTTTACATCTCTAAACTTTAAAACTTTTGAGATATAGATGCACTCATTTTAAAAATTCACCCCCTTTTTACCCTCCCATTAATTGGATTTTCCAAAAACAAAAAAAATACGTGTTACTTTATTTTTAAAAGAGATCGAAAGTACCAAAATTGAGGTCTGTGATATCTTCAGTTTCTGAGATATAAGTAGCGGTATCCTGATTAAAGCCATTCAACCCCTTTTTCACCCTTTTTCACCCCTCCTATTGGGATTGTCCGAAAACAAAAAAATAAGTGTTTCTTTATTTTTAATGTTCTAAATACCAATTTTTACATCTGCAAACTTTAAATGTTTGGAGATATAGATTCACTCATTTTAAAAATTCACCCCCTTTTTACCCTCCCATTAATTGGATTTTCCAAAAACAAAAAAATACGTGTTTCTTTATTTTTAAAAGAGATCAAAAGTACCAATTTTCAGGTCTGTAATATGTTCAGTTTCTGAGATATACGTACCGGTATCCTCATTAAAGGCATTCAACCACTATTTCACCCTTTTTCACCCCTCCCATTGGAATTTTCCGAAAACAAAAAATACGTGTTTCCTTATTTTTAAAGGAGATTCTAAATACCAATTTTTACATCTGTAAACCTTTAAAGTGTTGAGATATAGATACATTCATTTTAAAATTTCACCCCCTTTTTCACCCCCTTAGAGACGGAATATCCAAAAATCCTCTCTTAGCGAGCACCTACATCTTATTATGAATGTATCCTCAAAATTTCATTTCTTTATGTCAAGTAGTTTTGGCTCGGCGATGATGAATCAGTCAGTCAGTCAGGACAAGTTACTTTATATATTATACTAGCAAGATACCCGTGCTTCGCTACGGTATTATACTGAAATTTATAATTGAATGCTTATTGTTTTAGATATATAATCCGCCGAAATTCTCGGTCTGACTCGTTTTCTGCGAGAACCCACCAAAATTCCGGATCTGACTCGTTTTCTATTAGATTACGGCATGTTTCCTCCTATTTTCAGTCTTCTTTTCCAGCAATCGATTTCGTACTTCCCGGGCTAGGCTCAGGTATTCCTCCCGTTCAGTTGGGTCCGTAAATCTTTGCCATCTTTTCCTATAATCATTTTTAATATGGATAAAATCCCTCAGGAGATCCGGCGTGGTGTCGTATTGGGTGCCTAGAAGGCACTGAACTCGCGGCCGGACTGCATTCTTAGTCATTACCCGTCCAGGAGCCCTTTCCAGCGCGGTCCGCACATTTGACGACGGTCCGGAACATTATTATTATTATTATTATTATTATGTGTTGCTGGAATGGATGACGACAGGAAAACCGGAGTATCCGGAGAAAAACCTGTCCCGCCTCTGTTTTGTCCAGCACGACTGTCACATGGAGTGAACGGGATTTGAACCACGGAACCCAGCTGTGAGAGGCCGGCGCGCTGCCGAGGATCCTTATAAGTACATTAAGAACAGTAAAATCAATTGGTCTCACCTCCTTCTACACCCCCCCCCCCCGCCGTTAAGTTTATTTACCGGCACACCCCCCACCACCCAAAAAATTAAAAGAAGGCTTGTTTCTTATGTTTAAAGAAGATTTCAAACACCAATGTTCACGTCTATTACCTTCAGTTTTGAGATATAAGTATCCCCATAAAAATAATTTACTTTTTGCACTTCATTTCACACTACTCCCCCCCCCCCCCCCCTAAGTGAATTTTCCCGCAAAAAATACTTGTTTCTTTAATAGTAAAGGATCTTCTAAATACCAATTATCACGACTCTAACTTCTTCAGTTTTCGATTTATGTGTCCTCATGAAAGGAATTCAACTCCTTTACACTCCCGCCCTCCAAGATGGTTTCCCCCCAAAACGCGTTTTTCTTTGTTTTTAAAGGAGATTCAAATACGAATTTTCACCTCTGTAACAAATTTAGTTTTTATTAGATGTATGATTTCTCATTCAATTAATTCAATTAATTTTTCAATTCTTTCACCCCCCCCCCCCCTTCATTGGATTTTCCGAGAATACGTGTTCTTTATTTTTAAAGCAGATTGCAAATATCAAATTTCACGTCTGTAACATCTTCATGTTTGCGATATCAGTAGCCTAATTAAAAGAATTCAACACCATTTTCAGTCACTTTTACCCCCCCCCTCCACACAAGTGGTATTTCCGAAAGCTAAAAATACACGTTTCTTTATGTTTAATAGAGATAAAAAAAAACATTTTTCACTTCTGTAACATGTTAAGTTTTTTGAGATAAACTGTAAAAATTCTCATTTTAAAATTTCACCCCTATTGCGTTCCCCTTAAGTGGAGTTTCCAAACACAAATCACCTATGTTTCTTTAGATTTACAGGAGATTACAAACACCCACTTTTTACGTCTGTAACATTTTACGTTTCCAAGATATTCTGTAGATATAGTCTTTCAAAATTTCACCCAATTTGTCACTCCTGTTTAACCGCCATTAATTGGATTTTCCAAAACTAAAAAATACATGTTTCTTTATTTTTAAAGGAGATCCCATATACAAATTTTCAGTTCTGTAATATCTTTCGTTTCTGAGATATATGTATCCTCATTAAAGGCATTCAACAAATTTTTCACCCTTTCACACCCATTGGTATTTAGAGGAAACAAAAAAAATACTTGTTCCTTTATTTTTAGAGGAGATTCTAACTACCAATTTTTACATCTGTAAATTTTAAAGTTTTAAGATGTATACACACTCATTTTAAAAAATTTACCGTCCCCCCTTTTAACCCCCCAATATTTGGATTTTCCAAAAACGAAAAAATACGTGTGTTTATTTATTTTTAAAGGAGATTCTAAATACCAATTTTCACGTATATAACCTTTAAAAATTTTGAGATAAATAGACTCATTTTAAAATATTACTCCCTTTTCACCTCCCCCCCCTAAATTGGATTTTCCAGAAACAAAAAGTACGTGTTTCTTTATTTTTAACGGAGATCCCAAACACCAATTTTCAGGTCTGTAATATCTTCAGTTTCTGATATATAAGTAGCCTCATTAAAGGCATTCAACCACTTTTTAGCCCCTTTTCACTCCTCCTATTGCGATTTTCCGAAAACAAAAAATACGTGTTCCTTTATTTTTAATGAAGGTTCTAAATACCAATTTTTACATCTGCAAACTTTAAAAGTTTGGAGATATAGATTCACTCATTTTAAAAATTCACCCCCTTTTCACCCTCCCATTAATTGGATTTTCCAAAAACAAAAAATTACGTGTTTCTTTATTGTTTTAAGAGATCAAAAGTACCAATTTTCAGGTCTGTAATATCTTCAGTTTCTGAGATATAGGTACCGGTATCCTGATTAAAGGCATTCAACCCATTTTTCCCCATTTTCACCCCTTTTCACCCCTCCTATTGGGATTTTCTGAAAACAAAAAAATACGTGTTTCCTTATTTTTATAGAAGATTCTAAATACCAATTTTTACATCTGTAAACTTTTAAAGTTTTGAGATATAGAGCAACTCATTTTAAAATTTCACCCCCGTTTTCACCCCCTTAGCGAAGGAATATCCAAAAATCCTCTCTTAGCAAGCACCTACGTCTTAACATGAATATATCCCCAAAATTTCATCTCTTTATGTCCAGTAGTTTTGGCTCGGCGATGATGAATCAGTCAGTCAGTCAGTCAGTCAGTCAGGACAAGTTATTTTATATATATAGATTATATTATATTATATTATATTATATTATATTATATTATATTATATTATATTATATTATATTAATGTGAGGCTTATAGAAGTGAGGGAATGTGTGTTTTGTCTGAACAACAAGATAGTATTACTATTCTATGTACGACTGGTGAGAACGAAACGGTTAATCAAACTACAACTTAGGGCTGATTTACACGGGTAGAGTAGCGAGGCGAGTAGAGTGGATAGTAGACCTACTAGCATCGTGTAAACGACTGGGATAGTTGCAAGTAGAGTAGAGTAGTTAGTACGCAGTAGAGTAGAGTGGGTTTCCGCTGTGGTAAAGTAACTCTACCAATATCCTACCCCCCTCCACCGGAACCGAGCTCCGAGAGCTGGCGGAGAAGGCCGAGGACGCTCGATTTTTCAGTTGGCGCGTCATTCGCCTATTTCCATGTCCATGTGTGTACTGACGGTATTCCGCTGAGTAAACTGAGCATTTTTGTGCGTTTATTTGGTGGCAAAATCAAGTGTACGGAAGAAGAAACATGTAAATTTGTAGAACTGACAGTGAGAAAAGAATGTTTATGGAACATAAACAGCATTATTTACAGAAACTAAAATATGAGACGGGCGTCGGAAGAGGACTTGATTACGAAAATGGGTAAAGAGGGTTTTGGTTTTAAATAAAATGTTTTTTAAAATACGATGTACCTACAACCAAGAACTGACGAAAATTCGTAAATCCGAGAAGTCTGGAGGTGGTGCCGCCGACATCTACACTCCCTCTCTTAAGTGGTTTAGTAAAGTATAATTTGCAAGGTAATACTGAAAGCCGTCCGCCTCTATGGTATGGTTAGTGTGATTAGCTGCCACCCCCGGAGGCCCGGGTTCGATTCCCGACTCTGCCACGAAATTTGAAAAGTAGTACGAGGGCTGGAACGGGGTCCACTCAGCCTCGGGAGGTCAACTCATTAGAGGTGGGTTCGATTCCCACCTCAGCCTTCCTGGAAGTGGTTTTCCGTGGTTTCCCGCTTCTCCTCCGGGCAAATGCCGAGATGGTACCTAACTTAAGGCCACGGCCTCTCCCTTGTCTATAGCTTCCAATCTTCCCATCTCCCACCAGGGTAGCATAGCAGGTGACACCGCCTGGGAGAGGTACTGGTCATCCTCACCAGTTGTATCCCACGATCCAATGTCTCATGCTCCAGAACACTGCCCTTGAGGCGGTGGAGGTGGGTCCCTCGCTGAGTCTGAGGGAAAAATCAACCCTGGAGGGTGAGCAGATTAATAAAGACAGAAGAATATTTTTTTTTTTTTTGCTAGTTGTTTTACGTCGCACCGACACAGATAGGTCTTACGGCGACGATGGGACAGGAAAGGGCTAGGACTGGGAAGGAAGCGGCCGTGGCCTTAATTAAGGTACAGCCCCAGCATTTTCCTGGTGTGAAAATGGGAAACCACGGAAAACCATTTTCAGGGCTGCCGACAGTGGGATTCGAACCTACTATCTCCCGAATACTGGATACTGGCCGCACTTAAGCGACTGCAGCTATCGAACTCGGTAAGAATATTAAAAGCCACAACGTAACATTATAGCTCAGTGATATTAAGGGGAGGTGCACCTTTGGAAGTCAAACAAATGCAGGTGTATTGTCCTATAATGGAGAACAGACCTCCCTCTTTTCGATGGAAGAAGGATTTAAAAAATACCTAAACCTATAATAATTTCGAAGATGCAACAACAAATATAAACAAGTGTCAGCTGGATTGTCCCTTTAGATGAAGGTTTCTCAAGTTTCAGTGTTACACAGCGTGTTCATCATGTGTCTCGACGTGTTTAAGTTAGACAATGATGCAGGACTGTGTACTTTAATCATATTAATAACATACATAGGGATCTTCTACCTCGTATCACTTGACAATGCCATTAATTTTAAGCAATAACAGTAATGTCCACAACAAACAGAATAATTTTCATATTTTGTTTGGAATATCCAAAATAATTATTGTTTACAGTACAATGTCAGGTCTTGAAACTTAATCTCTACACCTGGGCCGTACAAGCAACGAACAAACGAATTATATAAATAGATCAGTAATTGGGGTATTTATGGCAAAGAAGCTACTATAAATTAGGCCTACGCCAGCGTGATTTACGGTGTACTGATGGCTATTATCATTGGCCAAGAACTTCAGAGTCACCTCAAGCTTAAATCTCGGTGTTATTGCATTTCTCATCACTGTGTTGTGTCTTTGAATTTGCGGTGTTATAGCATCTAACAGTGTCTGAAAGTTATCAGGCTTCGATCTCATACATTTTCTGTATTCTTCTTTATACTCTGTCGCAAGTTCTATCAGAATTAATGTTGATGCCCCGAGTGTATCTCTCCTAAGCCAGTTCTTACCCATTCCCTTCTTTCCTCATTTGCTTCTTCTAATGCTTCACTAACCTCTTGCATTAATATGTTTGCAAAGGTCTTTAAACTCTTCGTTACGATGTGCTTGCGTCTTGACATGGTGCTACTACTCTACTCTACAGTATGACTCTACTCCCGTATGAACGATACAAGTATCAACTCTACCAGACAGTGGTAGAGTAGAGTAACGTGGCTACCCTACTATCTACTATACTCGCCTCGCTACTCTACCCGTGTAAACCAGCTCTTATGTCGTTATTGTTTTTGTCGGGACCGAGCTCGATAGCTGCAGTCGCTTTAACACTTGTTTACATGCGCCGGCGGGGAATCGCCGCCAGATAGGAAATACTGCGATTTCAGCAGTTTGGTGACATGTGGAGCCATGGCATTTTAGGACATCCTGTGCGCGCACAATTTGCGCAGGGTGGAAATGTAGTTAGTTCGCTGCGGGATCTCTCTAAGATTGGATTAATTTTTTCCATTGTTTAGAGCGGGGATTCGCTGCCTGCGCGTGTAACAGTGCCAGCGTTGTTGTGTTCTCTGCTTTGTTAGTGTTCGTTTATTGTTTGGTAGGCTTCGAGAAAGAGCAACAACGCATAAGAGAACTTTTTGATGACATGGAAACAATGACATGCAGATTAACGGAAGCCTACTTGCAGTAAAAATCACGATGACGCGGAAACACCGCTAACGCGTGTAACGACGTCATAGTTTATGCTAGTGAAAATAGAGTAGGGCCAATATAAAACAATTACACTATGACATTTATCTAGAAAAGATAAGACAAATAAAGCTTCCCAAAAAAAGAAATCACTAAATTAACAATTTATATAAGGCGAAGGAATGCCCGCTAAGCGTGTAACTACGTTATCATTTTTGCGCGTGTAACCAAGTGCGGCCAGTGTCCAGTATTCGGGAGATAGTGGGTTCGAACCCCACTGTCAGCAGCCCTGAAGATGGTTTTCAGCGGTTTACAATTTTCATACTAGGCAAATGCTGGGGCTGTACTTTAATTAAGACCATGGCCGCTTCCTTCCCACTCCTAGCCCTTTCCTGTCCCGTCGTCGTCATATGACCTATCTGTGTCCGTACGACGTAAAGCAGCTTGTACGAAAAAAATTATTTTTGTCAGTGGCTATCTAACCAAAGTGGATGAAAATGGGAAACTTATTCTAGTCTATACCACAATATATAATACAAGGTAAACACTGCATCTCACTATAGATTTATATGACCATATTAAGTTAATAATAATAATAATAATAATAATAATAATAATAATAATAATAATAATAATAAAGAAATGAAATGTCGTATGGCTTTTAGTGCCGGGATATCCTGGGACGGGTTCGGCTCGCCAGATGCAGGTCTTTTTATTTGACTCCCGTAGGCGAACTGCGCGTCGTGATGAGGATGAAATGATGATGAAGACACCACATACACCCAGCCCCCGTGCCATTGGAATTAACCAATTAAGGTTAAAATCCCCGACCCGGCCGGGAATCGAACCCGGGACCCTCTGAACCGAAGGCCAGTATGCTGACCGTTCAGCCAACGAGTCAGAAATAATAATAATAATAATAATAATAATAATAATAATAATAATAATAATAATAATAATAATAATAATAATAATATGACTGAGTGAGTTGACTGCGCTGTATGGATCACGTGGGTAAGAGATTGCATTCGGGAAATAATATGTTCGAGCATTACTGTCGGCAGCCCTGAAAATGATTTTCCACTTTCACACCAGGCAAAATGTTATTTTTTGTTGAGAGCGAGTACATGAGCGCGTCGTCTCAAAACTCACGAGTCTCAAAACTCACGAATTCCAGGAATAGGAATAGTAAGAACAAGTTTCTCTACCTGAGCCAGTCTTAGAACTCACTAGCAGGGCCAGTTCTTCTTTGAATGGATAAATGTCCACCCTATTAGTGATAGGATAATGGAATAATCAAATAACTTCCATCCGATTATTTAAATAATCGAATGAATAATCAAATCAAATAATCGAATGAGTTTCAAATAACATTCAGTTATATCACGCAGAATAATCGGATGCTTCAAGAATATTTTTCTTTTTGGTTTAAATGTGTCTGGTAGATAACTGATTGAAGTAAGCGAATAGATGAACGCTTTTGACGAATAGAAATACGCCCTTTTCCAAATGAATCTCCAAATGTTTAAACTAAATGAGTGAATTAACTGTCTTGATCTCTAATATCTATAAATAAAATTCCTTATTCAAGTAAATGCCGTTTGCTGGCCGCATTTTGGAACTAAGCCCCAGTACTACCAACTGGCAGTTTCTTTTAACTAGCAGCGGGCAATATCCTGTACCTACTTTAATATGGTTAGGATGCTGGCCTTTGGTCCAACAGGTCCAGGGGGTCCCGGGTTCGGTTTCCGGTCGGGTGGGAGATTTTAACTTTGATTAGTTAATTCCTATGGCTCGGGGACTGGGCGTTCGTGCCGTCTTCAGCATTAGACTTCATCTTAGGCAGGGCCCCATCCTCACAGACGTGCAGGTCGCCTATACGGCGTCAACTTTAAAAACTTGCACCAGACTTCTCCGGAGCCCACACGTCATTATTATAAATTATGTGAAAAGGAAAAATGCATTAGGCTATATTAACTTTAAGACAACAACAAAATATTTTAAAAATAATGATAATAATACACCTCGGCCTTTTTCATTCACTAACCATTATCTTTCCCCTCTGGGTTGGGGTGGCAGAATAACATTCACAGTATCCCATGCCTGTCGAAATAAGAGACTAAAAGGGGGCCCCAGAGGCTCTTAAATGATTTAAGAAAAGACTAGATAAACAGCTGATAGGCAATCTGCTACCAGGGTGACTGCCCTAAGTCGGTGGAAAAACATGGGTTGAAGGGAAGCGTGAGTCACCGCGCAGCTCATCCCTCCTGCAGTTATCACAAGCATCTGCTGTCCGGTTTGGTGAATTTTGAGACTCATTAGAATGTTTACTTTAGCTATCAGTTTGTATTCGTGAGTTTTGATACTATTTGTTACTACTTATAGCCCGTGAGTTTTGAGACGTAACCGTACATGAGAGTCCCAGGGCGAGATCTATACCCTTCTACTCATCTGTTTCCGCGATATTCCGATGAGTCGGAATATCTTCGTCACATACATTGGCGGGAGAAAAACGATCTGTCATGGAGGGAAAAACCTCAAATACTGTTTAAAAAATTCTAATTTTTGGTATTTGGAGAAGAAGAAGAAGAAGAGTCTAGGGAGGGGGACGGCTTCGCTTCTTAACAATCGGGCCTTTTGATGGGGGATTTAATTTAGATATTTAGTGACTTCGTGATTTAATTTAGAATAGGCCGATAAATGGGGAGGTAACCAACCAAAACAGATAGTAGGTTAGCCAAGGGCCGCGATGTTTGAAACGGATGTTCGGGTTCTTGGTTCTAACAATCCGTTTTAAGAGTAGGATGCCTGGGTCGGTAGGCTGACTAAGAGGGATTCTAGTCTTGACTATTTCATTTACCTGAGATCTAATAAGCGGAATACGAACTTCGTTTCGTATCTTTTTATTAGATCTCAGGCCTGGGGCTCTTGTGTTTTTTCGGAGGAATTTATTTTGGAAAGTCTGTAATTTTGAGAGATGAGTCTTCGGAATAGAGCTCCAGGCCTCACGGCCATACATCAGGATGGACCTGACACGTGCTAAATAAAGGTTTCTCTTCATGCTATTAGCGATAAACCTGCTATATATCAGAGGTCTCAGGGCTGCCACCCGTGCCGTGGCTTGCTGTAAAGGCCTGTTCTATATTCTGTCTCCAAGTCAAACCACGGTCCAGAATTAGACCTAGATATTAGTTTTGTTAGACCAAGATAGTGGGATGTCTTAATAGTCTGATGACCAAGTTTAGGCCTGCACTTGGTGAAAATATAGCCTGAGGTTTAGTGGGGTTTATTTTCATCTTGTTCCGGACACACCATTCCCAGAGTAATGAGATCCATTTCTGCAGGGCTCTGATGGCGTACTCATTTCTCCTCTGAGTCATTTCTCCGCTATCGTCAGCGTACAGTTCGACTCCTACTATTTTGCTGGTTTGGAAGATCATTCACATATAGACCGTATAACGCGGGGGAAAGAATCCACCCTGTGGGACTCCGGCTGGGAGGGCCCGAGGGGAGGATTTCTCCCCTCACAGGAGACGCAAAATCTGCTGTTAGTCAAATATGACTGAATAATTTTGATCAAATAGGTGCTAACTTTATATGTTTCCAGGAGTTTTACTATCAAGTTTTCGTGCCAGATAGTGTCAAAAGCTTTTTCAACGTCGAAAACTACTGCTGGCTCGTATACTGAATGATCTTGTGAAACACTGGACTAAGCGCAGCGCCGCTAGTGGGACAGTGCGCTTAGACCGGAAGCCGAATTGTTCTGCTCTCGTTATTCTTTGTGGTCCCAGGTAACCATTGAGACGGGTGAGAAGAAGTGCGACAACGAGGTGATCGGACGATAATTTGGCGGGAATACAGTAATATGTCCTGTGGTTTCGGAATGAAGACAATTTTACTCCTCTTCCAAACAGTAGGGAACCGGGCGAGTTGGCCGTGCGGTTAGGGGCGCGCGGCTGTGAGCTTGCATCCGGAAGATAGTGAGTTCGAATCCCACCGTCGGCTGCCCTGAATATGGTTTTCCGTGGTTTCCCATTTTAATACCAGGCAACTGCTGCGGCTGTACCTTAATTAAGGCCACGGCCGCTTCCTTCCAAATCCTAGGCCTTTCCTAAACTATCGTCGCCATAAGACCTATCCGTGTCGGTGCGAAGTAAAGACGCTGGCAAAAAAAAAAAAAAAAAGACAGTAGGGAAGTATCCCGTTTTCAGATAGGCCGAAAAGATAGCTGCCAAAGTATTACTGCCTTATATGGCAGAGATTTCATTTCTTTTGTCGGTACCTTATCAATCGACGGGAGACTTATTCTCATTTAGGCGCTTAATAACCCTGCGTACCTCTGCAGGCTTTATGTCAGGTATGTCATTGTCAGATCTCCATTGTCGTTTGAAGTTGAGGCTTTTCTGTGTAACTCACGGGTCTGCCGTTCATTATCGTCGTCGTGGTCCGGCGTGGTGTCGTCTTGGTATCTATGGCAGTACTGAAACCTAGGCCGAGCAACGTTCGTCAACAAAATCTCTATTGAAATATCGTATGGCTTTTAGTGCCGGGATATCCCAGGACGGGTTCGGCTCGCCAAGGTGCAGGTCTTTCTATTTGACTCCCGTAGGCGACCTGCGCGTCGTGATGAGGATGAAATGATGATGAAGACAACACATACACCCACCCCCCGTGCCGTAGGAATTAACCAATTAAGGTTAAAATCCCCGACCTGGCCGGGAATCGAACCCGGGACCATCTGAACCGAAGGCCAGTACGCTGACCGTTCAGCCAACGAGTCGGACAACAATCTCTATTGATCTGCAGTTAGGGCAGTCGCCCAGGTGCCAGATTCCCTATCTGTTGTTTTCCTAGCATCTTCTTAAATGATTGCAAAGAAATTGGAAATGTATTGAACATCTCCTTTGGCAATTTATTCCAATCCCTAAGTCTCCTTCCTACAAAGGAATATCTGCCCCAATTTGTCCTCTTGAATTCCAACTTAATTTTCATATTGTGATTTTTCCTACCTTTGAAGACACCACTCAAATTTATTCGTCTATTGATGTTGCTTCACGCCATCTTTTCACTGACAGCTCGGAACATACCACTTAGTCGAGCAGCTCGTCTCCTTTCTCCCAAGTCTTCCCAGCCCAAACTTTGCAATAGTTTTGTAACGCTACTCTTTCATCGGAAGTTACGCAGAAGATATCGAGCTGCTTTCTTTTGGATTTTTTTACATTTCTTGAATCAAGTAATCCTGGTTAGGTTCCCATACACTGGAGCCATACTCTAGTTGGGGTCTTACCAGACACTTATATGCCATCTCTTTTACATTCTTACTAAAAACTCCCAAAATACCCTCATAACCATGTACAGAGATATGTACCCTTTATTTACAATACCATTCATGTGATTACCCCAATGAAGATTTTTCCTTATATTAACACCTAGGTACTTACAGTGATCCCCATGAAGAACTTTCACCCCATCAACGCAGTAATTAGAACAGAGAGGACTTTTTATTTTTGGGAAACTCACAATCGGACATTTAACCCGTTTATCATTATACCGTTGCCTACTGTCCATCTCACAACATTATCCAGGACATTTTGCAGTTTCTCACGATCTTGAACTTATTATCACTCTATACAGGATAACATCTCTGATTCCACTTCTTTACTCATTCAATTTATACACTTAAGAAAATAATAAATGTCCAAAAATACCGCCTCGAGGAATTCCCCTCTTAATTATTACAGGGTCGCCTACTCTAATTCTCTGAGATATATTTTCTAGAAATATAGCTACCCATTCAGTCACTCTTTTGTCTAGTCCAACTGCACTCATTTTTGTCAGTAGTCTCCCTTGATCTACCCTATCAAATGCCTTAGGCAGGTCAATCGCATTACAGTCCGTTTGACCTCCTGTATCCAAGATATCTGCTATATCTTGCTGGAATATTACAAGTTCAGCTTCAGTGGAATAAAATTTCCTAACCCGCACAGCCTTATATTGAACCAGTTATTAATTTCGCAAACATGTATAATATAATCAGGAAGAATGCTTTCACAAAGCTTACATGCAATGCGTGTCAAACTGACTGGGTTGTCATTTTCACCTTTATATCCATCATTCTTTCCTTTATATACAGGGGCTACTGTAGCAATTCTGCATTCATTTGGTAGAGCTCCTTCAACCAAACAATAATCAAATAAGTACTTCAGACATGGTATTATATCCCAACCCATAGTCTTTAGTATATCCCCAGAAATCTGATCAATTCCAGATGCGTTACTAATTTTAAAATTTTATGTCTTATTGTAAATGTCGTTGTTGTCACAGGTAATTTTTAATACTTCTTTAGTATTAGTCACCTCCCATATCTGTACGTTATCCTTGTAACCAACAATCTTTACATTCTGCTGACGAAAAACTTCTGCTCTTTGAAAATCCTCACATACACACTTCCCTTGTTCATCAATGATTCCTGGAATGTCCTTCTTGGAATCCGTTTCTGCCTTGAAGTACCTATACATACTCTTCCATTTTTTCTCTAAAATTTGTATGACTGACAATTATGCTTGCCATCATGTTATCCTTTGACGACTTCTTTCCCAGATTCAATTTCCTAGTAAGTTCTTTCAATTTCTCCTTACTTCCACAGTCATTTATATATCTATTATCTTTCCAACCTGCACCTCTTTCTTATTCTCTTTACTTCTCAGTTATAATAAAGCGGGTCTTTACCATTCGTTATAAGTTTGAAATGTACAAATCTGTTTTCACATTCCTCAAGAATTGCTTTAAACCAATCCCAGAGTCTGTTTACATTTTTATTTACCGTTTTTCACTGATTATAGTTACTTTTAAAAATCTCTTTCCTGCCTGTTTTATCAGCCATGTGGTACTGCCTAACAGTACTACTTTTATGACCTTCCTTTCTATCACATTTATTTTTAACTACGACAAAAACAGCTTCATGATTACTAATACCATCTATTATTTCGGTTTCTCTATAGAGCTTATCTGGTTTTACCAGCACCACGCCCATAATATTCTTCCTTCTTGTTGGTTCCGTCGCTTTTTGAATCAGTTCCCCTTCTCTTGTTAACTTATTTGTCATTTGTTTGTCATGCTTCCTGTCGTTCTCATTACCTTCCCAGTTGACATTTTTATAAAATTGAGATCACCCGCTAAAATCACGTTCCTTTCCATATCGTTTTCCACATAGCTAATTATCTTATCAAATAATTCCACATCAGTGCCAGCCCTACCCTTTCCCGGTCTGTACACTCCAAGGACATGAAGTTGTCTACTATCTCTAGAGATGAGCCTTACACCTAGAATAATTGTTATCTTTAACTTTTTCATGGCTTACTATTTCTTTCACGGGAATGAATTCTCAATCCTCCTACCATTCCTATCATATCTCTACGACACTCATTCCAGTTCCGTGAGAAAATTTCTGAATCTATTATATAATTTCTCAGTCACGACTGAACTCCTTTACAATATCTGGGACTCGGCGTGCAGCCATTTCCAGCGCGGTTCGCACATTTTGGCGACGGTGTGGAAAATTGTTATTATTAATTATTATTATTATTATTATGGACCTCGCGGACAGATGTAATCAGGCGATTTAGCGTTAACTTATCTCTGCCACTATTGTCATTTTTGGCAATAATGCCAGCGCCATTGTTGCGCGTGAGTTAGTGCGCGGGCCGGGCTGAGTGTCTCAGACGGTTGAGGCACTGATCTTCTGACCCCAACTTGGCAGGTTCGATCCTTGCTCAGTCCGACGAAGGTGCTCAAATACGTCAGCTCCTGTCGGTAGATTTACTGGCACGTAAAAGAACTCCTTCGGGACAAAATTCTGGCACCTCTTCGTGTCCCCAAAATGAAAAATTAGTTAGTGGGACATAAAGCCAATAACATTATTATTATTAATTGCGCGGGATTTCTGGCGGCACGAATGATAAATTTCTGTGCATTATTGACCTTACTATAGAGGTATACAGTGTGAAGCGAAATTCGCGCATTCGGGCGTCGCAGCGCGACTCCTCACATGCCAGCAATAAAAAAATGTCTCTTACAAAATTTCGTCTTGCGAGTATATCCGGCAGAAAAACGACGTTGAAAAGTAACAATCTGGCAACACTGTAACCACATGTAGGGTAACTACCTCTGTCAGCAGAAGTTAGTCGTACTGTACAGTTGTTGCAGTGGATAGAGTTTTGGGTTAGCATGCAGGAGGTCGAGTGTTCGATCCTGGTTTGAGGCGTATGTTTTTTATTTCGTAAATGTAGTCCAGGTGGTACGGTACCTGGCATCTTAATCGTCAACAGCGATTGCAGTGGGTCCTCTAGAAACCATTTGCACTTACATACTACGATCCTAGAAATGGATGAACAATCGTTTTCATTGGTCAGCTTTGAAAGGCGCCCTTTCCACGTCGTGGGCGTGAATTTATTCGCACCACTTTATCTACTAGATGTGAAACCTGTTTTCTTTGTACCCTCCTCCAATGATCCCATAGATTAGTACCAACTATTATTCTTGCCTCGTTCAGGTACATTACATTTCGTTAGGGCCTTACGTTACCAGTAGGCCTAGCAACGTACTCTGCGAATAATGTCCAAACTCGGTTACAATTTGTATGTGTTATCACCACGGTCCCAATAATTCTGCCTTTCAACATTGCGTCTGGTAACCGCATGCTGTGTCCGCCTCTGTGGTGTAGTGGTTAGCGTGATTAGCTGCCACCCCCGGAGGCCCGAGTTCGATTCCCGGCTCTGCCACGAAATTTGAAAAAGTGGTATGTGGGCTGGAACGGGGTCCACTCAGCCTCGGGAGGTCAACTGAGTAGAGGTGGGTTCGATTCCCACCTCAGCCATCCTGGAAGTGGTTTTCCGTGGTTGCCCACTTCTCCTCCAGGCGAATGCCGGGATGGTACCTAACATAAGGCCACGGCCGCTTCCTTCCCTCTTCCTTGCCTATCCCTTCCAATCTTCCCATCCCTCCACCAGGCCCCTGTTGAGCATAGCAGCTGAGGCCGCCTGGGCGAGGTACTGGTCATTCTCCCCAGTTGTATCCCCGACCAAGAGTCTGAAGCTCCAGGACACTGCCCTT